>NW_027438951.1:318750-637500 GCF_040939455.1 Microcebus murinus | reverse complement strand
TGCTGATCATAAAAGGTGAGTCAGTTTCTGACTTCCTTACTAGAACACATACAGTAGGAGCCCTGAATCATCTAAGAAGTCCCACTACTCTGAGGCCATTGTAGCGTGAGGAAGCCAACCCATATAGACAGGTCATGTGTAAGTGCTCTGGTTGGCAGTTCTAGTCTTTAAGTCATCACCATTCAGGTGCCAGGCACATGAGTGAAGCCGTCTTGGTCCCTCTAGATCCACTAATCAACACCAGCTGACCTTGGTCAATGCCAAAGAAGTTAAGAATTGCCCAACTGAGCCCTGCCTGAACTCCTGACACACACAATATGAGAATAATAAAACAGCTGTTGTTTCAACCACTAAGTTTAGAGGTAATTAGGTACACAGCATTAGTAACCATGATGGTTTAATTATCATTCCATTGAATATAATCTTTTTCTGTCTGATTTTTTTGTCCCATTAAAAATATATTTATTGAGGTATAATTCATATACCACAAAATTCACCCATTATAAGTATACATTTCAATGATTTTTAGTAAATTTATAGAGTTGTACAATCATCACCATAATCCAGAATTAGAATATTTCTATCACTCCAAAAAGATTCTTCACATTGTGTTACAGTCAATTCCTGCTCCCACCCCTAGCCTCTGGCAATCACTAAAGAGCTGTCTGCTCTATAAATCAGCCTTTTCTGGATTTTTCATATAAGTTGAATCATACAATATGTAAGTCTTTATTGTCTGACTTCTTTAACTTATATGTTTCAGTTTCATCCGTGTTGTATCACGTATGAGTAGTTCATTTCTTTTAATTGGTGAATAGTATCCCAATTATATGAATATATCACATTTTGTTTATCCATTCGCCAATCAGTGAACATGTGAGTGGTTTTCAGTGTGGGGCTATTATGACTAGTACTGCTATGAACATTTGCATACAAGTCTTTGTGTGGAACTATGTTTCCATTTCTCCTGGATATACATCTAAAAGTAGAATTGTTGGGTCATGCAGTAATTCCATTTTGAACATTTTGAGGAATGTCCAATTTTCCAAAGTGGCATCACTATTTTGCACTCCCACCAGAAATTTATGTGGGTTACAATTTCTTCATGTCCTTACTAACACTAATTCTCTATCTTCTTTATTACAGTCATTCTAGTAGGTGCAAAGTGGTATCTCACTGTGGTTTGGATTTGCATTTCTCTGATGTTCAACATCTTTTCAAGTGTTTATTGGCCACTTTGCATATCATCTTTGGAGAAATGTTTATACAAATCTTTTGCTCATTTTTCAGTTGGGTCATTTGCCTTTGAGTTGTAAGTGCCCTTTATATATTTTGGATACAAGATCTTTATCAGACATATGATTTGCAAACATTTTATCCTGTTCCATGGGTTGTTTTTTCACCTTCTTGTTAGTGCCCCTTAAGACACACAAGTTTTTAATTGTGATGAAGTCAATTATCTGTTTTTTTCTTTTGTTGCTTGGTGTCATATCTAAGAAACCATTGTCTAACCCAAGGTCACAAAGATTTATTCCTATATTTTCTAGTTTTAGCTCCTGAACTTATGCCTTTGATCCATTTTGAGTTAACGTTTATGTATGGTGTAGGATTTAACAAGGTATCCAGAGCATAACTTACATAAATCAAAGAATGAGGATTTAACAAGGTATCCAGAGCATAACTTACATAAATCAAAGAATGAGGTAGATCTATACATGTTGATATGAAATGGTATCCAAGCTATGTTTTTACATTTTAAAAAATCAAAGTATGGGCCAGGCACGGTGGCTCACGCCTGTAAACCTAGAACTCTGGGAGGCCGAGGCAGGAGGATCGCTCGAGGTCAGGAGTTCAAAACTAGCCTGAGCAACAGCAAGACCCCATCTCTACTATAAATAGAAAGAAATTAATTGGCCAACTAATATATATAGAAAAAATTAGCCAGGCATGGTGGCGCATGCCTGTAGTCCCAGCTACTCGGGAGGCTGAAGCAGAAGGATTGTTTGAGCCCAGGAGATTGAGGTTGCTGTGAGCTAGGCTGATGCCACGGCACTCACTCTAGCCTGGCAACAAAGTGAGACTCTGTCTCAAAAATGAATAAATAAATAAATACATAAATAAAAATAAAAGTATGGAACAATTTACATAGTGCTTCAGTTTTTGTGTTGAAATATACCCCCCAAACACGTGTATAAGTATACATTGTTTTTGGAGGGGAGCATACAAACCTATAGCAATGATTGCCTGTCAGAATATGGGACTGGAAGTCTGGGAGGGAAGAAAATTTTCTTTTTATTGTACACTCTTTCTTGTATTTTGAATTATTTTTACTGGCTGATTTAAAAATAGGTAAACAAAAGTACCCCACAAATATGTACATATTTATACAATTATGAACTTTTAAAATTAATAAAAAATAAAGCCATACAATCTTCAGAAAATGGAAAAAGAAAGAAAAAATAAGTATACAAAATTTATGAAGAAAAATTGTATAAGAATAACTAATTACAATTTTGAATAAGTATGATGAGAGAAGGCTGATTACAACATTACAGCCATTAAGACAGTGTGGTAATAGATTAATTAAAGAGAATTAAAAATATAAGATTTTAGGAAACTCAGGTAACCCTCATCCTTTGCCAACCTCTGACCTGCGGGTTCTGAAACATCTGCAAGACAAATCCCTGGGCACCACAGAAGTCGCAAAATGAACTGTCTTCCTATTGTACCAAAGACCTATTGCCAGAGCAGGGCATAAAAGACCCATTTCAGAAATCAATAATGAGACTATATGGAAGATGTGGCCTTGAAAATATATACTTAAAGAGAGATTGGGAGTGTGTGGGTGAGTGTAAGAAGCAGAAATTATGTTCTTATAGTCTTACCCAATGTTTGTCAAGTTGCTACAGAAAAATCTTGAAATGTTATAAATGTATTGCAGTCTTTAGCAAATCATCAAATCTAAATAGACACAAGAAAAGACATACTGGAGAGAAAAGTTTCAAACTTAATGAATGTGGCAAAATTTTTAATCACAGCAGTAATGTTTCTGGACATAGGAAAATTCATACCAGAGAGAAACCCTACAAGTGTGAAGAATATGGAAAACCCTTTAACCATTGCTCGAAACTTATTATACATATGAGAATTCACACTGGAGAGAAACCCTATAAATGTGAAGAATGTGGTGAAGCCTTTAACCAGTCCTCAATCCTTACTCAACATAAAAGAATCCACACTGGAGAGAAACCCTACAAATGTTATGAATGTGGCAAAGCCTTTACCCGGCATATAATCCTTACTCTACATAAAAGAATTCATATGGGAGACAAACCATACAAATGTAAAGAATGTGGCAAAGCCTTTACCCAGCGCACAGGCCTTGCTGAACATAAAAGAATTCATACTGGTGTAAAGCCCCACAAATGTGAAGAATGTGGCAAAGCCTTTACCCGGTGCACACACCTTACTCAACATAGAAGAATCCATACTGGAGAGAAACCCTACAAATGTGAAGAATGTGGCAAAGCATTTACCCAGTGCACACACCTTACTCTACATAAAAAAATCCATACTGGAGAGAAACCCTACAAATGTGAAGAATGTGGCAAAGCCTTTACCCGGTGCACATACCTTACTAAACATAGAAGAATCCATACCGTAGAGAAACCCTACAAATGTGAAGAATGTGGCAAAGCCTTTACCCGTTGCACACACCTTACTCGACATAAAAGAATTCATACAGGAGAGAAACCCTACAAATGTGAGGAATGTGGCAAAGCCTTTACCCAGTCCTCCACCCTTAGTCAACATAAAAGAATTCATACTGGTGAGAAAATGTAAAAATGTGCATAATGTGGCAAAGCCTTTATCTGGCTAAGAGACCTCACTCTACATAAATGAATCCATACAGGAGAGAAACACTACAAATGTGAGGAATGTGGCAAAGCGTTTTCCCAGTGCTTACACCTTAATCTACATAAAAGAATTCATAACAGAGAAAAATCTGTGAATGTGAAAATTGTGGCAAAGTTTTTAATAACTGCTCACATCTTATTCAACATCAAAGAAATCATACTAGTAAAAGTTAGATAAATGTAATGAGTATGTAAGTGCCTTACCAAAGTGTTAGCTTTAAAATGTACAACAGTACTTATACTTAAATTAAAAAATTATAATGTAGAGTGCCGACAATAACTTTAGTTATGACAGAGATCTTATTGGACATAGGAGAACTTACACTAAAAGAAATGCTCCAATATTTTCTCAAACATTGCTCAACATCACAAAAAATTTAAGGAATAGAAACCTTACAAATATAATGAATATGAAAAAATATTTATGCAAAGATATAACTTAGAGAACAACAAACAATTGATATTTAAATCCATTTTAATAAATTTCAGAACATGATTAATCAAGAATCAAGTCTAATCATATATCAGATGACTCACAGTGCAATACACTAATGCACTAACACATTCTCACATTTCCTTAAACCATGTTGTTGATTATAGAGAACAACCCAGTTAAAATAGTTAGTTGATTTATTTTTATGTCAGCTTTGAAAAAGAGAGAGATTTTGTGAGAGTTATAATTACATGTAAAATATACTTTCTGGTCAGGGTGGGGTGAAAATGTAATAAAGTATAATTTTTTTGCTATTTTTGATAAGCAAATACTTATGTTATTCAACTTTAAATACAGTAGATGGTATGCTTTCATTCTTAGCATGTATGTGAATGTGTGTGGTTAATGATAACTACATCACATTTATTAGAAGTCTTTCTGTATTAAGTAGGCATTATTCATGTACTTTTCTATGGAAAATTAAAAACACTGAAATGTAATATTTATGAAATGGATAGGTACTCTGGAGTTTTCTAATAACAAACAGTATCTTAAGTGATGTATGATGTAGGTATACAGACTAATATTCTCATAATCGGAATGAAAAAATTACAATATTAAAATTAACTTGTTTTAGTATTGCACATTATGATAAGAAAATAGAATGGAATTTGGAATATTTTTGGACTACATGTAAACTTAATTTATTTCATTAAATTAAAAATATTTTAATGTGTCAAACATGTTGTAGATTGAATGAAGTGTTATTTTACACCAACATTAACCTATCCATTGTTATTCAAAGTTGGAGGTAATGGATTGTAAAAATGTCCTGTTGGGTTACACAGCACAAAGACATCATTTGTGATCCTTTTTATCAGTGGCTGTACTTTGAAGGAAAATATTCCCAAAGCTTTTTTTCATTACATTTATAATTACATTGTTACCGTAACGCTTATAATAAAGATCTTGCACTTAATGAAAAGCCGTACATTTCTGAACATGGAATGACTTGTTGTTACATTCTATCCTACATTTTTCTTTCAACAGGCAACTTGCCTGGCAAGTAAAACAGAAATAAACATATTTTTTATTTATATTGAATCAAATATACAAATACATCACAGTGAAGTTGAAGTATAGTTGTAGTACATTTACAGAGTAAGTAATTATATTTGTGTGAATGTGGATGTATACCTATTTTAAAGGAAAGAAGAAATATTAGAAAAAATAGGTAATTTCAAAAGTGTTGGGAATATACTAGCAAACTAGAAACTTCAAAGATGCTGAAAGGAAATATTTTGTTCACTTCATGTTGAATTAATTGTTTAAAACCCTAAAGTTTCCGAATTGGAACCTGCCCATGCTAATCCTCTGTTCTTACATGCTTATTATTACTCTTGCTAGGCCTACTATGTTATTTTATTATTTCGAAGTTCATTAAGTATTGTTATATGACATGATCTGCAATTACAACAAGGATTGTTATAAAACTTAATGGTGCTCATTAAATTACCTGATGGCATGAGTAAAAAAAATATATATATATATAAGATTTTAGCAATTTCGTATATGATAAAGAAGGCATTTTCAAGTTAGCAAACAAAGGATTGATTGGGCCAAGTGGCTGCCATTCAGGAAATTTTTTATTTGAGACTATGCGCTAAACCCAAAAGTAACTTCCAGAGCAATTAAAATGCTTATTGTAAAAATAAAACTATAAAAGTAAAAGAATAAAAATATAGAAGATTATTTTTATAATCTCTTGGGTGTGGCGAAGATATTCCTAGGCAGAAAACATGAGTGAAAAAAACCAAGAGAAATATCAATGAAAAGACTGATAAGAGATAAGAGATTTTAAGCATGGTGGCTCACGCCTGTAATCCCAACATTTTGGGCAGGAGGATTGCTTGAGGCCAGAAATTTGAGACTAGCCTGGGAAACATAACAAGAGCCTGTCTCTAAAAAAAAAAATTAGGAAAAAAGATTATTTAAAAAAAATAAGAGATTTTGACTATATAAAGATCAAAAATATTTGTAGGACAAAAGATATCATAAAGGAGTTAAAAGTGAAAAGCAAGAAAAATATTTGAAAGATAAATAACAATGTATCAATAATGTCTAAAGGCCCTTTACAAATACATAAGCAAAAGACAGCTGTCCAAATGGAAAACTGGACAAAATTTACAAGCAGGCAATTCACAGAGGGAGTCATACACATAGTCAACAAACATGAAACAATATACAACGTCACTACTACCAGGGAAATGCAAATGAAGACAACATATAAATATTTTGCTCATCAAATTGGAAATTTTTCTGAAGGTTCATAATGTATGTTGTTGACAATGGTCTGGGGAAACGGATACTCATATACTTTTGGTAGGGAGTGTAAATCGGTTCATAATTGCTGAAAGTTAGTTATTTAAACCATTGTTCATTGAAGATTCTGTTACTTGCAGCTTCAGCATTCTTAATATCCTACATCAGGAGTAATGCTGAAGCTGCAAGTAACAGAATCCTCAATGAACAATGGTTTAAATAAATAGGGGTTTATTTTCATCACAAGAAATTTGAAGATAGTTGGTTGCATCAATTCAGCTGCTCAAGAAAGGGCTCGATAATAAATAAGCTCTGTGAGTCCTATCTAGTCTCTGTCACATATTCTCCTCCCCCTTCCTCTCTCCCCCTCCTCCTCCTCCTCCTCCTTCTCCTCTTCGTTCTTTTCTTTGCAACCTTTCAAAAATGTAAAATCCCTTCTAAACTCACAGACTGCCCCAAAGCAGGCCACAAGCCAAATTTGGGTCACAAGCCATTGCCTGGTAACTCCTACACTATATAATTAGTGGAAAAAAATCTGGAAGGATATGTCTAAGAAGTGAGTATTTCAAAGGAGTGGCAAGTTTAATGAGTGACACCAAATTCTACATACTCATTTTAAGAATATATAATCAACATTTATTTGTATAACATTTATAATTTTTAAAAGATCATATCCACTGGAGATGAGGCTGAATTATGAAGTATTTTGGAAACTCAAAACCCTCCAGATTTCTTCTTACCTGACCTTAATCTTTTTTACAACTTACCAACAGTGTGTCTCCAACTTCCCCATAAAGTAAAGGTCCCAGAATTCCTGATTCATACTGAATAGCTTCACGAGTCTTAAAGGTTTCATCTGTGTATGCCATAAACCGAACTTTTTTGTACTTCTTACCAATCCGCTTAGGACCATTGTTCAAATATTGACTTTTATAACTTCTGTAGGAAAGACAAAAATATGAGTAGAGTGGAAAATTAAAGATAGGCTCAAATCCACCTCTAAAACAGCTGACATGATTAATCCAGGCAAGGAGCAAGGAAAATACAAGCATCTCTGATGCTTAGCTGTTAGTCTCCAAATATGTTAACACCCTTGCCATTTGATTCCATACCTGTACCTAACCCTAAACATGGCTTAAGGACTTGTTGGTTTGAATAACTGACGAGAACCTTTTGAGTATGAGGAAGAGATAGTGCCAAGAGTCAAAAGGTGCTTACCTATCATCAGGGGTGAGGACTGAGGGAGCATAGTCCCAGTCTGCTTCTTCAGCAGCAATGTAATGTATCCAAGTTTTAGGATGCTTCTTGGCAACTGAGCGAATTTGAATAAAGGAAGGAGAATTGTCATCATCAAACTTGAACACATCCATTTCAGAATCAGCAAGATCATTATCATAATCTTCCTCTTCTTCATTGTTTTTCAACTGTAGTTGAGGTTCTTCTGGGCAGCTATCTACTTTGACATAAGCTTCCATGCCATCTGGAGTCAGACAAACCAAACAATATCAGACTCCCATGAGAATTTCCTGCCTTAACTTCTGTGATTTTTCTCTCTTTTATTAGGCCTTCAGTGCTCTCTTAAGCGACCCCCGCTCCATACCAATATCCCTTCTTAGAACTCTTCTTTATGTATTTATTCCTTTATGGATTACCTGGTACTTGCTAGTTTCTTCCTCTGGTCTTTGCACTCACCATTACTCTTCTTCCTGACTCTCCTCCACATATATTTTACTCCTTTTTCAAAACTTATTTTTTTGGTCTTATATACATATCAATATTTCCCTTATGGAGCTGGCTTTGAGCGTTTCACTCACCCACACCCAAATTATAAACAAGGAAACTTGAGAAACTGCATATTTTCAGCCAGAGCAGCTCCCCATTTCCACAGTCACCTGACAATTTCTGTATTTCCTCAATCGGATTATAATACAGATCATTTATTTAACAATATCTTATCAGGAAAAATGTTAGCATAGATATAAATTTTAAGATATATTCTAAGTTTGTGAAAATATGAAAAGATACAACTTAAAATAAAGGAGATATGTGTTTTAGGAGCATATCTGCCTGTGACTAGTTGTAAACTCTGTGGCAAGTCTGTTTAAAATTCTTAGTCTCATCGTTATGCTTTATAAAGTATGGATGTTAAAAATACCTGCCTATTTACACCATAGGGCTATTTTGAATATCAAATACTTCTAAGAAGGGAGACCTGTTTACTAGATTATGGGGAACAAGACATCTCAAGATAAAAGGATTTGTTTGAGGTCCAATAAGATAAAACATTTTTCTGAAAAATGAGGATTAAAATAAGTGGTGAGAACCTGTCAAAAGGATACAAAAAATTAAAACAAAACAAACAATAAACTCCTCTTAAACTGAATCAGCCTCAAACTGGGTAATGATCAATCTGTATTCAAGGAAATGACCTATTCCTCTGTGTCTGCAGGATTTTGTTTGTGCATCAGCTTCCTGTTACCCAATATGACTCTTTGTCCCCTAATGTCTTGTCAAAATCCCATAAATATTATCTAACATACTGGAAAAAGAGGTTTCTATTCTTAATCACTACAGAGGACTATAAACAAGGTCACTGATATAACATAAGGGGAAAAATGATGGATCTTGTCATGCAAGATCAAATCTCTTTTCTAAAGCAAATGAGGAACCTGAAGAGAAGGTTAATATGAAAGCAACAGGAACAAAGAAGTGCTATTAAACATGACAGATTAGAGTCTTCCTAACATTTTTATCCATCAACCCTTTGTATGGTTTGAATGTTTGTCCCCTCCAAAAGTCATGTGGGAATGTAATTTCCATTGTGACAGTATTGAGAGGTGAACATTTAGGAGATGTTTAGGTCATGAGGGTTTCACCCTCATGAATGGACTAATGCTGTTATCTTGGCAGTGGGTTCATGGGAATGGGACTGGGTTTGCCCCCTCTTGCTCTCTCTGTCACCCTGTCTTTGCCCTTTTGCCATATGATGCCTTCCACCTGCAGCAAGAAGGCTTTTGTCAGATGCTAGCACCTTGATATTGAACTTCCCAGCCTCCAGAATTGTGAGCCAATAAATTTCTGTCCATTAAAAATTACTCAGTCTGTGGAATTCTGTTACAGCAGCACAAACTGATTAAGACGATCCTCAATGGCCATAATACAAGAGTAAAGAGGGTTATTAGTTTAACATAAGTAAGAGTTTGCAGAGTAAATACACAAGACAAAAAATGGGGATAATAATGATGCAATCTGAATTTGCCTACCAGGTAGCTACAAAGGAAGTCACATTAACAATAAATTGAAACTAGGTATCATTGTCCCTACTTGCTTACACAGAACTTTTGACCCTTTGCAAAGTCCCCATCAAGTAGTCTTTGAAAACCTCACCTTAAAGCGATACAAGTGGATCTACCATTTGATCCAGCAATCCCATTATTGGGCATCTACCCAAAAGAACAAAAGTCACTCTATGAAAAAGACACCTGCACTCAAATGTTTATAGCAGACAATTCACAATTGCAAAGATGTGGAAACAACCCAAGAGCCCATCAATACATCATTGGATTAATAAAATGTGGCATATGTATACCATGGAGTACTATTCAGCTCTAAGAAACAACGGTGATATAGCACATCTTATATTTTCCTGGATAGAGCTAGAACCCATTCTATTAAGTGAAGTATCCCAAGAATGGAAAAACAAGCACCACATGTACTCACCAGCAAATTGGTATTAATGGATCAACACCTAAGTGGACATATAGGAATAACATTTATCAGGTGTTGGGCACATGGGGGGAGGGGATGGGTATATACATACATAATGAGTGCGATGCGCACCAACTAGGGGATGGACACACTTGAAGCTCTGACTCAAGGGGGTTGGGGGGACAAGGGCAATATATGTAACCTTAACATCTGTACCCCCATAATATGCTGAAATAAATAAATTAATTAATTAAAAAAGAAAACCTCATGTGATGCCTCACATATTCTAAACAGCTTCCACTCCCATGTTGCTTCTCCTAAAATCTACTACCTCTTGACATGCCCCAAGTTTCCCAGGTGTCTCTCCTCCAGCTGTCTGGTATCTCATGTTTAGCACTACAATGTTCTCTCATAGTTGCATTTAATACTTTGAGAATCACTACTTATATACTGGAGCCCTTATGGTTACAACCTAGACAGTGATCTTTTTTTCCATTTCACTAGATTTCTCTTCATAAAACACCTCTTCAGCTACAACCTTCAGTCCCTGTTTCCATAGTATTGAAGCCTAGTTAATGAGATCAAGCTGGGAAATCAATGACATACTGTCTTCCCCATTTTCCCTGCCGTATTCATCCCTAAACCACCTCTTCTCCCTCTATCACAGGCATTTAACTAAAAATCTACCAGTACTACTAATACTCAAGCCCTCTTATTCTCAAGGTAAAATCTTTACTCTGGATGGTAGCAACTAGGGGATCTCAATTGAGATCTAACATAGTAACTGTATGCCACCCTCTGCAACACACTATATTCATATACACTGTCCACTAAATTCTACCAAAAGTATAACTTGATATTTGAAATACTCGTTTTTAAGATCCAAGATATTACCATGTTGGTGGGAAGAGATATGGCAAAACAGTAGAAACTGTCCAAGGTCCATCAAGAGTGTCTGAGCAGTAAGGAAAGTTATTGGTGAAATTTCCAAGGAGGCCTGGCGATGGTTCCTCACAAGAAATGTATGACCCTCGAGGAATACTGAGTGAACTTCAGGAGTGGTGCCCATTCCAATCACATGCCAATAGACTGATTTCTTGTGGCATCCAATCAGACCTGTAAAGCAGGAATAAGATAGCTATGGGCTAAGAAGTAGAGAATTTGAAATGGAAAACACTTGCTAGGACAGGACGGACAAATTGACTTACACATTTCATCATTACCTTGGCTTGTAAACAAACTTACCAAGGACATTGGGGTACCATCAAACCAACAGCTCTTGACAAGATCACCAATCACCACCATGCTGCTAAATCCAATGGACATTTTTCAGTCTTCATCTGCACCTGTTGACTGTTCATTCCTTCTTGAAACTGTCTCCTCCCTTGGCTTCTGTGCCAACACCTCTTCTGAGTTTTGTTCCCCTACTGTTCAGACTGCTTCTTCTTCTGTCTCCTTTCATGACCTCTCCTGGAACTCCAGACTCACGCATCCCATCACCTTCTCAATATCTCTACATGGATATTTCATAAAACCTACATGTCCCTAACCAAATTTACAATCTTCATTACCTCATTATCCTTCAGAGTTCCTCATCTCAGTGAATGGCACCATCCTGCATTAAATTATGCAAGTGAGAATTATCTTTATCACCATTCTCACCTGCAATAGCTAATCTAACTCCAACTATGGAAATATAATTAATAATATTTATTGAGCATTTGTTTTATGTCAAACCCGGTCCAAATATTTTAAAAGTTTTAACTCATTCATTCCTCATAACAGCTCTATGAATATAGAAACTATTATTATCATCCCTCTCTTATAGGAGAGGAAACTGATGTCCAGAGAGGTTAATTAATTGGCTCAGGATTTGAACCCAAGCAGCCATATATTCTGATCCCACACTGTCAACTAGGAGGGCAGAGCTATCTCCTATTTTGGTCTTTAAAGCTTTCAAATATATCTATTTTTCTCTATTATTACTACTACTGTCATCTAAATCCAAGCTATCATTATCTCTTATCTGAACCACTGATATAGCTTCTTTACAAGTCTCCCCACATTTGGTCATATTCGCCTCTAACACTTTCACCATAAGGAAACTGATGTAATATTTTTACAGTCAGATCCTCTGTCCTAAAACCCTTCAGTGGCTGTCATTCCACATAGAATAAAGTCCAAACTCTCTACTAAGGACTAGAAGGCCCTAATTTGTTTAACCACTTCGGTACCAGCGTCGACTATAGTCGATAGCCACAGATGAATATGCACAGCGACTTTAGCCGACAGCCATGATATGACTTTTCTACTTTTTCATTTATCAAAATAAAATTGTGAACATTTAAAAATAACGTAATTAATACATGTACATATATGTTACCTATTCTGATTTACATTACAAGTAAAGCTGGTGTAAAGTAAAACAAACAAAAAGTAATCATGCGGACTATGAGTGCCAGCTGTGGGCAAGGTTTTGCAGCCGGTGAGCGCTGTACCGAAGTGGTTAGTTCCTGGTATCTCGCCAATCTCATCTCACATTGTCTCACTTCCTTATTCTAGATCCTGTTTCAAAGTTCAGTTCCAGTTGGCATGTCCTCAGGGAAGCCTCATCTGTCCCCAGTCTAGGTCAGACTCTTTATTATTATGTTAACTTAGAATGGTGTAATTTTCCTTCAGAACAATGCTCAGCTTTTTTTTTTTTTATTTCAGCATATTATGGAGCTACAGATTTTAAGGTTTCAATAAATGCCCATTCCCCCCTCCCCCAACAAGTCTGAGTTTCCAGCATGATCATCCCCCAGATGGTGCATATCTCACTCATTATGTATGTATATACCCTCCCTCCCCCTCCCACTGGCCCAATACATTATTACTGTAGTACCTATGTGTCCACTTAGGTGCTGCTCAGTTAATGCCAGCTTGCCGGTGAGTATATGTAGTGTTTGTTTTTCCATTCTTGGGATACTTCACTTAGTAGTATGGGTTCCAGCTCTAACTAGGAAAATATAAGATGTGCTATATCACCGTTGTTTCTTAGAGCTGAATAGTATTCCATGGTATACATATACCACATTTTATTAATCCATTCTTGGATTGATGGGCACTTGGACTGTTTCCACAGCCTTGCAATTATGAATTGTGCTGCTATAAACATTCGAGTGCAGGTGTCTTCTTTGTAGAGTGTCATTGGATCTTTTGGGTAGATGCTCAGCAATGGGATTGCTGGATCAAATGATAGATTCACGTGTATCACTTTAAGGTATCTCCATATTGCTTTCCACAGAGGTTGATTGAACTAGTTTGCAGTCCCACCAGCAGTGTAGGAGTGTTCCTCTCTCTCCGCATCCACGCCACCATTTATTGTTTGGAGAATTTTTGATAAAGGCCATTCTAACTGGAGTTAAGTGATATCTCATTGTGGTTTTGATTTGCATTTCCCTGATGATTAGAGATGTTGAGCATTTTTTCATATGTTTGTGGGCCATTCTTATGTCTTCTTTCAAAAAGCTTCTGTTCACGTCATTTGCCCACTTTTTAATAGGGTTATTTGATTTTTTTCTTGCTGATTTTCATGAGTTCTAAGTATAATCTAGTTATCAGCCCCTTATCAGATGCGTAGGATGCAAAAATTTTCTTCCATTCTGTAGGTTGTCTGTTTACTTTCATGACTATTTCTTTGGCTGTGCAGAAGCTTTGTAGTTTGATCATGTCCCATTTATTTATTTTTGTTGCTGCTGTGGTTGCCTTTGGGGACTTCTTCATAAACTCTTTGCCTAGGCCGATGTCTAGGTGAGTGTTTCCAACATTTTCCCCTCGAATTCTAATAGTTTCGTACCTTAGCTTTAAGTCTGTTATCCAGCGTGAGTTGATTTTTGTGAGAGGTGAAAGGTGTGGGTCCTGTTTTAGCCTTCTACAGGTGGCTATCCAGTTTTCCCAGCACCATTTATTGAAAAGGGATTCTTTTCCCCAGCATATGTTTTTGTCTGCTTTGTCAAAGATGAGATGGCTATAAGAGGATGGTTTTATATCAGGGTTCTCAGATCTGTTCCACTGGTCAATATTCCTATTTTTGTGCCAATACCAAATTGATTTAATCACTAGAGCTTTGTAGTACAGTTTGATATCTGGCATATTAATACCTCCCATTTTGTGTTTGTTGCCTAGAATTGCTTTTGATATTCGGGGTCTTTTTGGTTCCATACGAAGCGTAAAATTATTTTTTCTATATCTGTGAAGAATGCTGATGGGATTTTAATAGGTATTGCATTGAATCTGTAGATCAGTTTGGGTAGTATAGACATTTTAATGATGTTGAGTCTGCCGATCCACGAGCATGGTATGGATTTCAATCTGTTTACATCCTCCGCTATTTCCTTCCTCAGTGTTTCATAATTCATAAATTATGAAAAGACCTCTACAGGTCTTTCATAAAAGACCTTTAGAGGTCTTTTACCACATTGTTTAAGTATATTCCTAGGTACTTTAATTTCTTTGTTGCTATTGTGAAGGAAATTGAGTCTTTGATTTGGTTCTCAACTAGGTTGTTGTCGGCGTATATGAATGCCTGTGATTTCTTTGTATTGATTTTGTATCCTGAGACTTTACCAAATTCATTGATCAGTTCCAGGAGTTTCTTGGTTGAATATTTGGGGTTTTCTAGATATAATATCATATCATCAGCAAAGAGTGAATGTTTGATCTCTTCTGCCCCTATTTGGATACCTTTAATTCCATTTTCCTGTCTGATTGCTGTAGCCAGGACTTCCAGCACTATGTTGAATAGAAGTGGAGATAGTGGGTAGCCTTGTCTGGATCCAGTTCTAAGTGGGAATGTTTTCAATTGTTCCCCATTCAGTAAGATGTTGGCTATGGGTCTGTCATATATGGCTTGTATCATTTTTAGGTATGTTCCTTCTATGCCTATTTTCTTAAGTGTTCGTATCATGAAAGGGTGTTGAATTTTGTCAAAAGCTTTTTCTGCATTTATTGAAAGAATCATGTGGTCTTTGTTTTTGCTTCTGTTTATGTGGTGAATTGCATTTATAGATATACGTATGTTGAACCATCCCTTCATCCCTGGGATGAAGCCCACTTGGTCGAGATGGATTAATGTTTTGATAAGTGTCTGGATTCGGTTAGCTAAGATTTTGTTGAAAATGTTTGCATCTGTATTCATTAGGGATATTGGTCTATAGTTTTCTTTTTTGTTGCATCCTTTCCTGGTTTTGGTATCAGAGTAATATTCGCTTCATAAAAGGTGTCGACGAGGTTTCCGTTCTTCTCGATATTGTGGAATAGTTTCTGCAAGATAGGTACTAGTTCTTCTTTGTAAGTGTGGTAAAATTCAGGTGTGAAACCATCTGGACCGGGACTTTTCTTTTTAGGGAGATTTTTAATTGCTGTTTCTATTTCAGCTCGTGAGGTTGGTCTTTTCAGGAATTCTATTTCTTCCTGTTTGAGCTTAGGGAGGCTGTGTGTTTCTAGAAATTTGACCATTTCCTCCACATTTTCTAGTTTGTGTGCATAAAGATTTTTGTAGTATTCATAAATTGTATCTTGTATCTCTTTGGGATCAGTTGTGATATCTCCTTTTTTGTTCCTGATGGAGCTTATTAGAGATTTCTCTTTTCTGCTTTTCATTAGCTTAGCCAATGGCGTGTCAATTTTGTTTATTTTTTCTAAGAACCAACTTTTTGTTTTATTAATCTCCTGAATAGCTTCCCTGTTTTCAATTTCGTTTAGTTCTGATTTGATCTTGTTGATTTCACTTTTTCTGCTGGGTTTGAGGTTGGTCTGTTCTTCTTTTTCCAGCTCTTTGAGTCATTTCGTTAGATTGTCTATTTGTGATCTTTTTGACTTTTGGTTATAGGCAATTATGGAGATAAACTTTCCTCTTAGAACTGTTTTAGCTGTGTCCCAGAGGATTTGATAACTTGTTTCTCCATTGTCATTTTGTTCATAGAATTTTTGTATTTCCATCTTGATTTCTTCATTTATGAAGTAATCATTTAGTAGGAGGTTGTTTAATTTCCCTGAGTTTGTGTAGAAATGTGAGTGTCTGGACACAACAAAAAAAATTACAGACCAATATCCCTCATGAATACAGATGCAAAAATACTAAATAAAATTTTAGTGAATAGAATTCAGCAGCACATCAGAAAAATAATTCACCATGACCAGGTTGGCTTTATTCCAGATATGCAAGGATGGTTCAACATACGCAAGTCTATAAGTGCAATTCACTTCATAAATAAAATCAAGAACAAAGACCATATGATTCTGTCAATAGATGCAGAAAAAGCATTTGACAAAGTCCAACACACCTTTATGATAAAAACTCTTAACAAAATAGGCATAGATGGCTCATATCTTAAACTTATTAAATCCATCTATGACAAACCCACTGCTAATATCATTCTAAATGGAGAAAAATTGAAATCCTTCCCCCTTCGATCCGGAACTAGACAAGGGTGCCTGCTATCTCCTCTCCTATTCAACATAGCACTTGAAGTCCTATCGATAGCAATCAGACAGGAGAGGGGTATTAAGGGCATCCAAGTGGGGGCAGATGAAATCAAACTCTCGCTCTTCACCGATGATATGATATTATACCTAGAAAACCCCATGGACTCTTCCAAGAGACTCCTAGACTTGATAACCGAATTTGGTAAAGTTTCAGGTTATAAAATCAATATACACATGTCAGAAGCATTCATATATGCCAAGAACCATCAAGCAGAGACTAAAATCAAAAACGCAATACCCTTTACTATAGCCCCAAAGAAAATTAAATATCTAGGAGTATACCTAATGAAAGATACAAAAGATTTATACAAGGAGAACTATGAAACACTAAAAAAAGAAATTGCAGAAGATTTAAACAGATGGAAAAATCTACCATGTTCATGGATTGGTAGAATCAATATAGTTTAAATATCAATATTACCTAAAGTGATCTACAGAATCAATGCAATTCCCATCAAAATGCCATCAGCATTCTTTACATATCTAGAAAAAAAATAATTCTTCACTTTGTATGGAACCAGAAAAAACCTCATATAGCCAAAGCAATCTTAAATAAAAAGAACAAACTGGGAGGCATCAGTCTTCCTTCCTGACCTCAAGCTGTACTATAAAGCAATAATAGTCAAATCAGCTTGGTACTGGCACAAGAACAGAAGCATAGATATCTGGAATAGATCTGAGATACCAGAGATGAAACCATCAGTATACAGTAATCTAATCTTTGTAAAGCTGACAAAAATATACATTGGGGAAAAGAATCTCTCTTCAATAAATGGTGCTGGGAAAACTGGCTAGCTACATGCATAAGAGTGAATCAGGATCCCTACCTCTCACCTCTCACAAAAATTCAATCGAGATGGATACAGACTAAAACTTAAGGCATGAAACCTTAAGAATCCTAGAAGAAGATGTTAGGAAAACCTTATCAGACATTGGCCTAGGCAAAGAATTTTTGAGGAAGACACCCAAGGCAATGACTGCAGCATCAAAAATAAATAAATGGGATCTGATCAAATTAAAAAGTTTCTGCACAGCCAAGGAAATCATCAGTAGAGCAAATAGACAACCCACAGAGTGGGAGAAAATATTTGCTCTCTACACCTCTGATAAAGGTCTAATAACAAGAATCTATCTAGAACTTAAAAGAATTAACAAGGAAACATCAAACAATCCCATCAAGAAATGGGCAAAAGAAACGAAAAGAAACTTCTCCAAAGAAGACAGAATAATGGCATGCAAACATATAAAAAAATGCTCAACTTCTCTAATTATTAGAGAAATGCAAATCAAAACCACAATGAGATACCACCTAACCCCAGTGAGAATGGCCTATATCAAGAAATCCCAAAACAACAAATGTTGGCGAGGATGCGGAGAGACAGGAACACTCCTACACTGCTGGTGGGACTGCAAATTAGTGCAACCTTTGTGGAAAAGAATTTGGAGATACCTCAAACAGCTAGAAATAGAAATTCCATTCGACCCTGCAATAGCATTGTTGGGCATCTACCCGAAAGAGCATAAGACATTGTATTATAAAGACATCTGCACCTGAATGTTTATAACAGCACAATTCACTATTGCACGGTCATGGAAACTACCCAAGTGCCCGTCAATTCATAAGTGGATAACTAAAATGTGGTATATCCTCACAATAGAATATTACTCAATCCTAAGAAATGATGGTGAGCTAGCACCGTTTATGCTATCCTGGATTAAGCTTAAGCCCGTTATCCAAAGTGAGGCGACACAAGACATGTAAAATGGGCTCTACATCTACTCGCCATCAAATTGGTACTGACTGATTAAAACTATGGCTATCAAATAGTGGGAATGCTCACCAGGGATTCGGGGGGAGGGGGACCCAATCTTAGGGAGGTGGCGAGTATTTTGGAAGGGAAGGGAAGGGCATAACTCTATCCTTTCTTAGGGAGAGGCAAAGATATACAATATAACCAAATTGTAAAAAAAAATCAAAACAAAACTTTTTATCGGGTGGTGGGCAGGTGGTAGGGGATAGGAGGAAAGGGGTGTATGCTTCCATAACGTGTGTGACACACACCACCGGGGGATTGGACACATTGGAGGGAGTGAGGGGGCAGGGGAAATATTTGTAACCCTAACAATATTTGTACCTCCATAATATGATGAAATAAAAAATAAAAATAAAATAAAACAAAAAAATGTGAGTTTCTGTTAAGGTTGATTTCTACTTTATTCCACTGTGATCTGAGAAGGTACATGGTATGATTTCTATTTTTTTAATTTCTTGAGATTTACTTTGTGTCCTAGGATATGGTCAATCTTAGAGAATGTCCTGTAAACTGATGAGAAGAACGTTTATTCAGTGGATTTGGGGTAGAATGTCCTGTAAATGTCAGTCAGACCCAATTGTTCCAGGGTTTTGTTTAAGTCCATTATTTCTTTATTAATTTTCTGTTTGGAGGATCTGTCTTGTGCCGTCAGTGGGGTGTTGAAATCTCCGGTGATTATGGAGTTGCTATTAATCCATTTGCTTAGATCCAGTAAGGTTTGCTTTATGAAACTGGGTGCACCTAAGTTGGGTGCATATATATTTAAAATTGTAATCTCTTTTTGTTGAAGTGTGCCCTTCACCATTATATAATGACCTTCTTTGTCTTTCACTACTTTTGTTGGTTTAAAAACTAAATCGTCTGAAATTAGAACTGTCACACTAGCCTTCTTTTGACTTCCTCTTGCCTGGAATACTGATCTCCACCCTTTTACTTTTAGTCTATATGCATCCTTGCAGGTTATATGTGTTTCCTGAAGACTGCATATACTTGGCCTATATTTTCTTATCCATTCAGCCAGCCTATGTCTCTTGAGTGGAGAGTTTAAGCCATTCACATTTATTGAGAGAACTGATAGGTAAGGTAGATTACTGTTCATTCTGTTGGGTTGGATGTTGCTTTGATTTATCTCTTGAGCCATTGTATTATCTGGCCTTTAATCTTTGGGTTTTGGTTGGTTTTATATTTGTGAGGTTTTATTATGGTGTTCCATGCGTAACAATGTTTTGAGTACTTCTTGTAGGGCTGGTCTTGTCTTGGTGAATTCTCTGAGACTTTGCTTGTCTGAGAATGTCTTTATTTGTCCTTCATATACGAAGCTTAGTTTTGCAGGGAATAAGATTCTAGGCTGGGCATTGTTTTGTTTCAGAAGAGTGAGAATGGGACCCCAGGCTCTCCTTGCTTGTAAAGTCTCATTAGAGAAGTCTGGTGTTATTCGAATTGGCTTTCCCTTGTAAGTTACTTGCTTCTTTCATCTTATAGCTCTTAGAAGGGCCTCTTTAGTTGATATTTTGGTCAGTCTGATGACTGCATGACGTGACGTCTTCCTGTTTGCATTGAATCTCCCAGGGGTTCTCTGAGCATCTTGAACTTGTATATCGAGATTTTGAGCAAGGCCTGGGAAATTTTCCTCTGTTATATCTTCAAAAAGCTTGTCCAATCCTTGCGTGTTGTCTTTTTCTCCTTCTGGTAACCCTATGACCCTCACATTAGGTTTCTTCACATAATCCCATATCTCTTGTAGATTTTGCTCTTTTCTCTTGTTTCTCTGCTCTATCTCTGTGACTGATGTATTT
Source organism: Microcebus murinus (assembly GCF_040939455.1). Classification (NCBI taxonomy): domain Eukaryota; kingdom Metazoa; phylum Chordata; class Mammalia; order Primates; family Cheirogaleidae; genus Microcebus; species Microcebus murinus. Next base: position 616,982 of record NW_027438951.1, on the reverse strand, counting down.
AATTGGAAGGTGTTATCTTCAATCTCTGAGATTCTTTCTTCTGTTTGATCTACCCTGTTTTTGAGGCTTTCCACTGAATTTTGTAGTTCCCTGAATTGATTTTTCATTTCCAGGAGTTTGGTTAATCTTTTCTTCATTGTGTCTATTTCTTTAGTGAACTTTTTTTCCAGGTCCTGGAGGCTTTTTGTGGTTTCTTTGTGTTGGTTATTGAGTTGTTCTTGCAGGTCGTTGAGTTTTCTTATGATCCACAAACGGAATTCCTCTTCTGTCATTTTGGTTGCCTGATTTTAGTTGGTGTCCGTTTCTAGGGGGCTCGTGGTCCTCTTTGGGGGTTTGTTTTCCATTTGGTTCTTCATATTTCCTGAGTTCCTTTGCTGATTTCTTCCCTGTTGATCAGTTGTTGTTTCTTTCCTTTATGTTTTTGTTTGGAGTATTCACACACCTTGTTTAGTTTCTGAGCTTGTAGGTGATGTCTGTGGATGAGATTTGACCACTCCTTGTATAGTGAGTCAGTGGATGCTGTGAAAAGGGTGTGCAGGATGTCCTCCCTGTCAGTAGATGGTGCTTTCTTGGAGGAACAGTCTACGCTGTTGTTTTTGTGTCCTGTTATCAGCTCTTTTTTCTGTAGAGAGGCACTCTAGTGCCTCAGGTGGTCGGTGGGGCCCTGGGACTTCCAGGTGTGTCCTTTTCTCCCCCTCAGTGAGGTCTGGTCTAGGAGAGAGTCTGGGTGGAGCTGGGTTGGGTAAGCCTACCCTCAGTCACCACCAATGCCGTTATCAGGGGTCAAAGTTCCTTTCTCTGCTTCCAGGAAAAGCTGTCAGGGAGGGTTGGAATGGCCCCGCTCAATCAGAATATCTGTGTGTGGGGGTGAGGCTGTCTGAGACCCACAGTCTGGAGCGGGCCTTGCTTCTTTCCACCCTCTCCAACTCTGCAGCTACTCCTGGGCCTCTGCCAGCAGGCCAGACCACACGCCACCAGGCCTCCCCGGACTGTGAATCTGGAGGGGAGGTTCCTTGCGCAGGAACGCCTCCTGGGCTGGGTGCATGGCCTCCTCCTGGGAGGAGCGTTGTCCTCTAGGACGCTGATCTGCCCCTGAAGGCACACACACCTCAGTAGGCTGTTCACGTATATCTCTTCTGTGCCCTGGGCAATGCGAGATCTCGGTGCACGGGATCTGGTCTGCAGGTCTGATCTCTGGGCCCCAGAGTTCAAACTATACCCCCTCCAGGGAGAGGAGTGCCAGTCCCAATTCGCCCACAGGGAGCCCAAGCTGGGTCTATGTCTCTCAGTCTCAGGGTCTGCCTTGTTCTCCTGGGATCACCGTGCCGGCAGCACCTGGGAGGGCTGGCGGGTAGAGAGCTCACAGTCTGAGTTCCCCTTAGTCAGCTGTAGGGTCCCAAAAGGGAAGGTCCCATTCCCTGGAGGTGCCTCTGGCTGGTGGCTATATTGTCTCTCTGGGCAGCCGCGGGTAGGGTCGGGAGAGGGGAGAAGGAGACAATATGGCACCTGTGGTGCAGCTCGGGTCTGTGCACATGGAGGTGCTCGAGGGAATTGGGAGCCTGGTGCCGCGTCCGCTACTGGCTTACCGCTCACTGGTGGCAGCAGTCTCTGGGCTTGTGTTCACATGTCTCTCCACCCGCTGTGGAGCCCACCAGCAGTTGGAGATGCAGGGGAGGGGAAAGGTGACTGATCCACCTATCCTTCCCGCTGGTCTCCGGGCTGCTCTGGTGGTCTCAGCTTCCAGTTCTCCTCTGTAACCTCCTCCCGTGGAGTCTCCCGTGGTCTCAGGTACCTCTCCTTCCGACCCTTGTCTGCTGTATGCTCGTCCTCTTGCTTCTTTCTTCTAATTTCTTCTAGAATCTGTCTTTTCTGCAGAGACACTCTGTCTGGCGGTGTTTCTCGTCTGCCATCTTGATCCGGGGAGCTCAGCTTTTAATTTTCCATTTATTATTATGATTATTTGATTGTTATCTCTCTCTACTATAAGCTATGTGAGAGCAGGGACATGCACGTTTTTAAATTTAATTTGTTTTGCAATTCTAAAATTATGCATTTTCATTATGGAATTATTGGAAAATACAGGAACGAATTAAGAAAGAAAATATCCCTCCTCTTCCTTCATTATTTTCTTGGATTGAAGAATCTCCCAAATTCCTCTTTAAATTACTCTCTACTTTTACTGTGGCTTCTAAGTTCTTCCCATTTCTAAAAATGTCTTTTTCTTCCCATAAAACTGATTATACATTCTAGGTTAAAATAATTTTTCCCTTAGATCTTTTAAGATCTTTTGCTCCATTATATTGTAATTCTAATTCCAATTTTTTGCATTCTGACCTGTTTCTCCAAGGGAAGCTTTAAGTATCTTCTCTTTGTGCTCTGCAATGCCACAATGATAATTGGGGGGGGGGTGTCTTCTTTGTTTATCCTGTTGGGCAATTTTATTTTTTAAAACTTTTTTATTGACACATAATTGTATATAATTATGGGGTAAAATGCGATGTTTCGATATATGTACGTAGTGTTTAATGACCAAATCAGGGTAACCAGCATATCCATCACCTTAAGCATTTATCATTTCTTTGTTGTGAGAACATTCAAAATTCTCTCTTCTAGCTATTTGAGATATGCTATGCATTATTGTCAACTATAGTCACCCTGATGTGCAATAGAGCACCAGAACTTATTCTTCCCATATAAATGTAACATTGTACCCATTGACCACCCTCTCCCCATGATCTCCCACCCCTATTCTCCCCAGTCTCTGGTAACCACTATTCTATTCTCAACTTTTATGCGATCAAATTTTTTAGATTCTACTTATGAATGAAATCATGCAGTATTTATCTTTCTCTTTCTGGCTTATTTCATTTAACATAATGTCTTTCAAGCTCATCCATGTCTGAAATGACAGGATTTCATCTTTTTTATGGATGAATAGTATTTCATTTTTTGAAAATCCATTCATCCATTGATGGACATTGAGGTTGATTGTATATCTTGGCTATTGTGAGTAGTGCTGCAATAAACATAGGAGTGCAGATACCTCTTGGACATACTAATTTCATTTCCTTTGGATATATGTACCCAGTAGTGGGATTACTGGATCATGTGGTAGTTCTATTTGTAGTTTTCTGAGGAATCTTCATGCTTTTCTCCATAGTGGATGTACTAATTTACATTCCCACCAACACTGTATGAGAAGTGTTGAAGTTTCCTACAATTATTGTGTTGCTGTTTATTTATTTGGGTCTAGTGGTGTTTGTTTTATAAACCTAGGGGCTCCAGTGTTAGGTATATATATGTGTGTGTGTGTGTGTGTGTGTGTGGTTATTATATCTTCTTGTTGAATTGACACCATTATCATTATATAATGATAATCTTTGTCTTTTTTTTTACTGTTGTTGATTTAAAGTCTTTTTTTTTTAATTATTTTTTTTATTTTGGTATATTATGGGGGTACAGATTTTAAGGTTTCAATAAATGCCCATTTCCCCCCCTCCCCCCAAAAGTCTGAGTCTCCATCATGACCATCCCCCAGATGGTGCACATCTCACTCACTATGTATGTATATACCCGCCCCCCTCCCCCCTCCCACCTGCCCAATACCCTATTACTGTAGCACCTATGTGTCCACTTAGGTGCTACTCAGTTAATACCAGTTTGCTGGAGAATATTTCTGGTGCTTGTTTTTCCATTCTTGGGATACTTCACTTAGTAGTATGGGTTCCAGCTCTAACCAGGAAAATATAAGGTGTGCTATATCACCATTGTTTCTTAGAGCTGAATAGTACTCCATGGTGTACATATACCACATTTTATTAATCCATTCTTTGATTGATGGGCACTTGGGCTGTTTCCACAGCCTTGCAATTATGAATTGTGCTGCTATAAACATTCGAGTGCAGGTGTCTTTTTTGTAGAGTGTCACTGGATCATTTGGGTAGATGCCCAGAAATGGGATTGCTGGATCAAATGGTAGATTCACTTGTATCGCTTTAAGGTATCTCCATATTGCTTTCCACAGAGGTTGAACTAGTTTGCAGTCCCACCAGCAGTGTAGGAGTGTTCCTCTCTCTCCGCAACCACACCAGCATTTATTGTTTGGAGATTTTTTGATAAAGGCCATTCTCACTGGGGTTAAGTGATATCTCATTGTGGTTTTGATTTGCATTTCCCTGATGATTAGAGATGTTGAGCATTTCTTCATATGTTTGTTGGCCACTCTTCTGTCTTCTTTAGAAAAATTTCTGTTCAAGTCCTTTGCCCACTTTTTAATGGGGTTATTTGATTTTTTCTTCCTAATTTTCGTGAGTTCTAAGTATATTCTAGTTATCAGTCCCTTATCGGATGCATAGGATGCAAAAATTTTCTCCCATTCTGTAGGTTGTCTGTTTACTTTCATGACTATTTCTTTGGCTGTGCAGAAGCTTTGTAGTTTGATCATGTCCCATTTATTTATTTTTGTTGCTGCTGTGATTGCCTTTGGGGACTTCTTCATAAACTCTTTGCCCAGGCCGATGTCTAGGAGAGTGTTTCCAACTTTTTCCTCTAGAGTTCTAATAGTTTCATATCTTAGGTTTAAGTCTGTTATCCAGCGTGAGTTGGTTTTTGTGAGAGGTGAAAGGTGTGGGTCCTGTTTTAGCCTTCTACAGGTGGCTATCCAGTTTTCCCAGCACCATTTATTGAAGAGGGATTCTTTTCCCCAGCGTATGTTTTTGTCTGCTTTGTCAAAGATGAGATGGCTATATGAGGATGGTTTTATATCAGGATTCTCACATCTGTTCCACTGGTCAATATTCCTGTTTTTGTGCCAATACCATATTGTTTTAATTACTACAGCTTTGTAGTATAGTTTGATATCTGGCATATTAATGCCTCCCATTTTGTTTTTGTTGCCTAGAATTGCTCTTGATATTCGGGGTCTTCTTTGGTTCCATACGAAGCGTAAAATTATTTTTTCTATATCTGTGAAGAATGCTGATGGGATTTTAATAGGTATTGCATTGAATCTGTAGATCAGTTTGGGTAGTATAGACATTTTGATGATATTGAGTCTGCCGATCCACGAGCATGGTATGGATTTCCATCTGTTTACATCCTCTGCTATTTCCTTCCTCAGTGTTTCATAGTTCTCCCTGTAGAGGTCTTTTACCTCTTTGGTTAAATATATTCCTAGGTACTTTAATTTCTTTGTTGCTATTGTGAAGGGAATTGAGTCTTTGATTTGGTTCTCAATTAGATTGTTGTTGGCGTATATGAATGCCTCTGATTTCTGTGTATTGATTTTGTATCCTGAGACTTTACTAAATTCATTGATCAGTTCCAGGAGTTTCTTGGTTGAATCCTTGGGGTTTTCTAGATACAATATCATATCATCAGCAAACAGTGAAAGTTTGATCTCTTCTGCCCCTATTTGGATACCTTTGATTCCATTTTCCTGTCTGATTGCTGTAGGCAAGACTTCCAGCACTATGTTGAACAGAAGTGGAGATAGTGGGCAGCCTTGTCTGGTTCCAGTTCTAAGTGGGAATGATTTCAATCTTTCCCCATTCAGTATGATGTTGGCTATGGGTCTGTCATATATGGCTTGTATCATTTTTAGGTATGTCCCTTCTATGCCTATTTTCTTAAGTGTTCGTATCATGAAAGGGTGTTGAATTTTGTCAAAAGCTTTTTCTGCATCTATTGAAAGGATCATGTGGTCTTTGTTTTTGCTTCTGTTGATGTGGTGAATTGCATTTATAGATTTACATATGTTGAACCATCCCTGCATCCCTGGGATGAAGCCCACTTGGTCGTGGTGGATTATTTTTTTGATAAGTGTCTGGATTCGGTTAGCTAAGATTTTGTTGAAAATTTTTGCATCTATATTCATTAGGGATATTGGTCTGTAGTTTTCTTTTTTTGTTGCATCCTTTCCTGGTTTTGGTATCAGAGTAATATTCGCTTCATAAAAGGTGTCGGGGAGGTTTCCGTTCTTCTCGATGTTGTGGAATAGTTTCTGCAAGATAGGTACTAGTTCTTCTTTGTAAGTATGGTAAAATTCAGGTGTGAAGCCATCTGGACCGGGACTTTTCTTTTTAGGGAGATTTTTAATTGCTGTTTCTATTTCAGCTGTTGAGATTGGTCTGTTCAGGGAATCTATTTCTTCCTGTTTGAGCCTAGGGAGGCTGTGTGTTTCTAGAAATTTGTCCATTTCCTCCACATTTTCCAGTTTGTGTGCATAAAGATTTTTGTAGTATTCATAAATTGTATCTTGTATCTCTTTGGGATCAGTTGTGATATCTCCTTTTTTATTCCTGATGGAGCTTATTAGAGATTTCTCTTTTCTGCTTTTCGTTAGCTTAGCCAACGGTGTGTCAATCTTGTTTATTTTTTCAAAGAACCAACTTTTTGTTTTATTAATCTCCTGAATAGCTTTCCTGTTTTCAATTTCGTTTAGTTCTGATTTGATCTTGTTGATTTCACTTCTTCTGCTGGGTTTGGGGTTGGTCTGTTCTTCTTTTTCCAGCTCTTTGAGTCGTTTCATTAGATTGTCTATTTGTGATCTTCTTGCCTTTTGGTTATAGGCATTTATGGAGATAAACTTTCCTCTCAAAACTGCTTTAGCTGTGTCCCAGAGGAGTTGATAACTTGTCTCTCCATTGTCGTTTTCTTCGTAGAAGTTTTTTATTTCCGTCTTGATTTCTTCATTTACGAAGTAATCATTTAGTAGGAGGTTGTTTAATTTCCACGTTTTTGTGTAGAAATGTGAGTTTCTGTTAGGGTTGATTTCTAGTTTTATTCCACTGTGATCTGAGAAGGTACATGGTATGATTTCTATTTTTTTAAATTTCTTGAGATTTTCTTTGTGTCCTAGGATATGGTCAATCTTAGAGAATGTCCCGTCAGCTGATGAGAAGAACGTATATTCAGTGGATTTTGGGTAGAATGTTCTGTAGATGTCTGTCAGACCCAATTGTTCTAGAGTTTTGTTTAAGTCCATTATTTCTTTATTAATTTTCTGTTTGGAGGTTCTGTCTCGTGCCGTCAGTGGGGTGTTGAAATCCCCGGCGATTATGGAGTTGCTATTAATCCATTTGCTTAGCTCCAGTAAGGTTTGCTTTATGAATCTGGGTGCACCTAAGTTGGGTGCATATATATTTAAAATTGTTATCTCTTCTTGTTGGACTGTGCCCTTCACCATTATATAATGACCCTCTTTGTCTTTTACTACTTTTGTTGGTTCAAAAGCTAAATCGTCTGAAATTAGAACTGCCACACCAGCCTTCTTTTGGCTTCTATTTGCTTGGAATATTGATCTCCACCCTTTTATTTTTAGTCTATGTGCATCCTTGCAGGTTAAATGTGTTTCCTGAAGACAGCATATGCTTGGCCTGTATTTTCTTATCCATTCAGCCAGCCTATGTCTCTTGAGTGGAGAGTTTAAGCCATTCACATTTATTGAGAGAACTGATAGGTAAGGTAGATTACTGATCATTCTGTTGGGTTGGATGTTGTTGCTATGATTTCTGTCTTGATCCATTGTAATATCTGGCCTTTAATATCTTTGGGTTTTGGTTGTTTTTATATCCGTGGATTATTATTATGATGTTCCGTGCATAACGCTGTTTTAAGTACTTCTTGTAGGGCTGGTCTTGTCTTGGTGAATTCTCTGAGCCTTTGCTTGTCTGAGAATGTTTTTATTTCTCCTTCATATATGAAGCTTAGTTTTGCAGGGAATAATATTCTAGGCTGGGCATTGTTTTGTTTCAAAAGAGTGAGAATGGGGCCCCAGTCTCTCCTTGCTTGTAAAGTCTCATTAGAGAAGTCTGATGTTATTCGAATTGGCTTTCCCTTGTATGTCACTTGCTTCTTTTGTCTTACAGCTCTTAGAAGGGCCTCTTTAGTTGATACTTTGGTCAGTCTGATGACTGCATGACGTGACGTCTTCCTGTTTGCATTGAATCCCCCAGGGGTCCTCTGGGCTTCTTGAACTTGTATATCGAGATTTTGAGCAAGGCCTGGGAAATTTTCCTCTATTATATCTTCAAAAAGCTTGTCCAGCCCTTGAGTGTTGTCTTCCTCCCCTTCGGCTAAACCTATGACCCTCACGTTAGGTTTTTTCACATAATCCCACAGCTCTTGTAGACTTTGCTCTTTTCTCTTGTTTCTCTGCTGTATTTCTGTGACTGATTTATTTAATTGGAGGGTGTTATCTTCAAGCTCTGAGATTCTTTCTTCTGCTTCATCTACCCTGTGCTTGAGACTTTCCACTGTATTTTGTAGTTCCTTGAATTGATTCTTCATTTCCAGGAGTTCGGTTACACTTTTCTTCAATGTGTCTATTTCTTTTCTCATATCCTGGAGACTTTTTGTGGTTTCTTGGTGTTGGTTGTTGAGTTGTTGTTGCAGCTGGGTGAGTGTTCTTATGTTCCACATACGAAATTCCTCTTCTGTCATATTGGTTGCCTGATTTTGGTCGGTGTCCGTTTCTAGGGGGCTGGTGCTCCTCTTTGGGGGGGGTGTTTTCCGTTTGGTTCTTCATATTTCCTGAGTTCTTTCGCTGATTTCTTCCCATGTCGATCAGTTGTTGTTTCTTTCCTTAGGTTATTGTTTGGGTATTCACACACCTTGTTTATTTTCTGAGGTGTTAGGTGGTGCCTGTGGGTGAAATTGGACCACTCCCTGTATATTGAGTCAGTGGGTGCCGTGGAAAGGCTGTGCAAGATGCCGTCCCTGTCAGTAGGTGGCGTTTGCTTGGAGGAACAGGCTATGGTGTTGATTTTGAGTCCTGTTATCAGCTCTCGTTCTGGGCGGAGCTGGGTTGGGTAAGCCTGCCCTCAGGCCATTAGCAGGGGTCAAAGTTCTGTTCTCTGCTGTCTGGGCGGGGCTGGAATGGTCCCGCTCAGCCAGAAAGTCTGGGTGTGGGGGTGGGGCTGTCTGAGACCCGCAGTCTGCAGCAGGCCTCGCTTCTTTCCACCCTCCCCAACTCCGCAGCTACTCCTGGGCCTCTGCCAGCAGGCCAGACCACAAGCCACCAGGCCTCCCCGGACTGTGATGCCGGCGGGGAGGTTCCCTGCACAGGAACGCCACCTGGGTTGGGCGCACGGCCTCCTCCTGGGAGGAGGGTTGCCCTCTAGGACGCCGATCCACCCCTGGAGGCACACAGACCTCAGTAGGCTCTTCACGTATAATCCTTCTGTGCCCCGGGCAATGCTGCCCTCGGTGCAGGGGATCTGGTCTGCAGGTCCGAACTCTGGGTCCCAGAGTTCAAACTGTATTCCCACCAGGGAGAGGATTTCTGGTCCTAATTCACCTACAGGGAGCCCAAGCTGGGTCTATGTCTCTCAGCCTCTGAGTCGGCACCGTTTTACTGGGAACACGGTGCCAGCAGCACCTGGGAGGGCGGGCGGGGTCCCAAACGGGAAGGTCCCGTTCCCTGGAGGTGCCTCCGGCTGGTGGCTGTATTGTCTCTCTGGGCAGCCGCGGGTAGGGTCGGCGGAGGGGAGGAGGAGGCAATATGGCGCCTGCCGCGCGGCTCTCCGTGCACATGGAGGTGCCCGGAGGAAGTTGGGAACCTGGTGCCACGTCTGCTACAGGCTCACCGTTGGCAGGCGGCGGCAGTCTCTGGGCTGATGTCCGCAGGTCTCTCCACCCGCTGGGGAGCCCACCAGCAGTCCCGAATGCAGGGGAGGGGAAACAGCAGATCCACCTACCCTTGCCGCTGGTCTCTGGGCTGCTCCGGTGGTCTCAGCCTCCAGTTCTCCTCCACAGCCTCCTCCCGTGGAGTCTCCCGGGGTCTCAGGTACCCCTCCTTCCGGCCCTTGTCCGCTGTATGCTCGTCTTCTTGCTTCTTTCCTCTAGTTTCTGCTAGAATCGGTCTTTTCTGCAGAGACCCTCTGTCTGGCGGTGTTATTCGTCCGCCATAAAATTTTGACTCTTAATGAAATCAATCTTTCTACTTGAAGAACCATGAAGGCTGGGCGGTGTTTGTTTTGTTCACTGGTGTATCTGCCCTTGACAGCACAGGTTGGGGGTAGGGCCCTTAGAGAAGAGTTGTGCCCACTCTAAAGTCCACATGGAAATGTCGATTTAAAGTCTTTCTTATCTGATATAAGAATAGCTTCATTATTTGTTCTTTTGTAATTTTTAATTCTCTATTTTGATTATTTTTTTTCTCTGATTTTTATTATTTCATTCCTTGTACTAATTTTGGGTTTGGTTTGTTCTTGTTTTTCTAGTTTGTGATATAGGCTTTTTTGCTATAAACTTTTCTCTAAGGACTGCTTTTGTTATATCCCATAACTTTTGGTATGTTGTGTTTCTATCTTCATTTGCCTCAAGAAGTTTTTAAATTTCTCTTTTAATTTCTTCACTGACCCATTAGTTGCTTAAGAGTATGTTGTTTAATTTCCATGTATTTGTACAGATTCCAAAGTTCCTCCTATTGTTGATTTCTAGTTTTATTCCATGGTTGTCAAAAAAGACACTTCAGTTTTTCTGAATTATTTAAGACTTGTTCTGTCACCTAACATGATTTATCCTAGAGAATGTTCCATGTGCAATTGAGAAGAATGTGCATTCTGCAGCTGTTGGGTGGAATGTTCTGTAAATGTCTGAAATGCAGTTCATATTTGATGTTTCTTTGTTATTTTCTGTCTGGATGATCTGTCCATTGGTGAAAGTGAGATATTAAAGTCCTTACTAATATTTTATTGCTGTTTATCTCTCCCTTTATATCTATTAATGTTTGCTTTATATATTTAGGATCTTCAATGTTTTGGGTGTATGTATGTATATATATATATATGATATATATGAATGTTATGTCCTCTTGTATCAACTTTTTATCATTATATAATGGCTTCATTTGTTTCTTGTTATAGTTTTGACTTAAAGTATATTTTATCAGATATAAGTATAGCTACTTCTGCTTTCTCTTGGATTCCATTTGTATAGAATATCTTTTTTCATCCATTCACTTTCAGCCTATGTTTGTCCTTACAGGTGAACGAATATCTGTTAGGAAATATATAGTTTGAACTTCTTATTTTATCCATTTGGCTACTCTCTATTTTTTAGTTGGAGAATTTAATGCATTTATATTCAAGTTGATTATTGATAGATAAGAACTTGGTACTGTCATATTTTTACTTGTTTTATAGTTATTTTAATAGATGCTTTGTTTCTTCCTCTCTTACTGTCTTGCTTTGTGGTTAAGTGATTTTCTCTATCAGTATGTTTTTATCCCTTGCTTTTTTAAATTTTTTAGTGTATCTATTAAAGGTTTGTCTTTTTTTTGAGACAGAGTCTCACTCTGTTGCCTGGGCTAGAGTGCCGTGGCATCAGCCTAGCCCACAGCAACCTCAGAGTCCTGGGCTCGAGCGATCCTCTTGCCTCAGCCTCCCGAGTAGCTGGGACTACAGGTATGTGCCATCATGCCCGGCTAATTTTTTCTATATATATATTTTAGTTGGCCAATTAATTTCTTTCTATTTTTAGTAGAGGCAGGGTCTTGCTCTTGCTCAGGCTGGTTTTGAACTCCTGACCTTGAGCGATCCACCCGCCTTGGCCTCCCAGAGTGCTGGGATTTCAGGCGTGAGCCACCATGCCCGGCCTATTAAAGGTTTTTGCTTTGTGGTTACCATGAGGCTTACCCAAAACATCTTATTGTTACAACAGGTTATTTTGAGCTAATAACAACTTAATTTTGATCACAAGAAAAAAAAAAATCAACCCGCTACACTTTAACTCTGTTACTCTTCCACATTTTATGTTTTATGTCATGATTTATATATTGCTTATCCTTTAACGAATTATTGTAGTTTTTAATTATTTTATTCACTTTTGTCTTTTCATCTTCCTTCTAAAGATATAAGAAGTTTATGTCCCACAGTTATCATGTTAGAGTATTCTGAATTTGTCTGGATACTTACTTTTTTTACCTGTTGTTTTTATACCTTTGGACGTTTTTGTGTTACTCAATAGGATCCCTTTCTTTCAATTGAAGAACTCCCTTTAGCGTTTTCAGTAAGACAGGTCTGGTTGTAATGAACTTCAGTTTTTGTTTGTCTGGGGATGTCTTTATTTCTCCTTCATTTTTGAAGGATAACATTGCTGGGTACAGTATTCTTGCTCGAAAGATAATTTTTTTCCCTTCAGCACTTTGAATATATTATCCTACTCTCTCCTGGTTTGTAGGGTTTCTGCTGAGAAGTCTGATGCCAGGCATGTTAGAATTCCCTTATATGTTATTTGCTTCTTTTCTCTTGCCTGTTTCAGGATCTGCTCTTTGTCTTTAACCTTTGAAAGCTTGATTATATGTCTTGAGATGGTCTTTTGGGTTGAATTTGATTGGTGATCTTTGGCCTTCCTGTATCTGGATATTTGTATTTTCTCCAGATTTGGAAAGCTTTCTGCTATTATTGAAAGAGAGCTCTGGATAAGCTTTCTACACTTTTGTTATTCTCTAGCCCCTCTTGAATGTCAACAACATATAGATTTACTTTTTAGATTACTAAATCTATATGTCAACAACATATAGATTTACTTTTTACTTTTTAGTGTCCCATATATCCCATACGTTTTCTTCTTTACTTCTCATTGTTTCTTTTTTCTACTCTGACTGTATATTTATTTTTGTATAAACTGCCTTCAAGCTTGCTGATTCTTTCTTCTGATTGATCATCTCTGCTGATGATGCATTTTTCATTTTGTTTATTATCATTTTCAGTTTCAGGATTTCTGTTTAATTTTTCATTATTTAAATTTCTCTGATAAATGTCTGAATTGTTTCTCTGTGTTTTCATGAAGTTCATTGAGTTTTCTTAAAACAGCTATTTTGTATTCTTTGTCTACCAGATCATTCATCTGCATGTCTTTAGGATTAGTTACTGGTACCTTGCTTTGTTCATTTGGTGAGGTCATCTATCCTAGGCTATTTTTATTCTTTGTAGATATGCATCTCTGGCTACACATTGAAGAACTGGGTATTTTTTCCAGTCTTTGCAGTCTGGCTTTGTTTGGGATTGTTCTATTTCAGTGGGCTTCTTTAGAAATTGAGTGGACTGGCTGTTATATTCAATTTCAGCACAAGAGGGCGCCCTAAGCCCAGGTTAGATGCAAGTCTCATGATGGTTGTGCTGCTAATGCAGTGTCCAACTTGGATGGGCGTGTGAGAGATCCACAGATGGGACACAGACCACGTGGGAGAGCCAGCCAGGCCCTCAAGTCTGGAGGATCTGTGAATCATGCTTCCCACAGCTTGGTGCCCATAAACAGCCTCTCTGGTGCAGCATCTCCTCTGGCAGAAATGGTCAGCCACCACCAAGTTCCCCATGCTGGCAGCCACTAGTCCCACCCCCTCTCTTTGTCCATAGCTGGCCTTGAGTGGTTCAACCCAGGTCTACTTGTAGTCCAACCCATGGACAGATGCAGAAGTGTATTTCCTGTGGAGGGACCCGGTATGGTGGTAAAGCTGAATGTCTGCCTCCAGATCACGTTTTTCCAGTGTAGAAATCATGAATCCAGGAGGATTTCCCACGTTTGGTACTGTAATGGCTTGAGGGCAAGGGCCTCAGTCACCAAGAACCAATCCTCTTACCATCCAACTATAGTTTTAAGTTACCTTCATGGTCCAAAAGGGCTTCACAGTCTCACATGTGTTCAGGTTTTCTTAGCTCTTGTGAAGGTAATTTAATGCATGGATAGTTTGATGTTTCTAAGAGGAGGTGATTGCTGAAGAGTCCTATTCTGCCATCTTGGTCCACCCATCATACAGTATTTAAATTAGATATCTGGAAATGGAGGGCTAGAAAGAAGACCATAGAGGCCACAGCCCCTGTCCTCAAGCTTTGTCCAGTAGAACACAGTGTCCCTATAATTTAGGGGTCAGCAACCTTTTCCTATGAACACTAAATGGAAAAGATGCATAGGGAGATGTATGTGGGGAAGTGTTCAGGTCTTCCATGATCTCTCTGGGTGCATTATCCTCCAGGAACTTCCATATGTTCAGCTATTTGCAAGCTCCAGAAGGAGAATTTTAATATGAATACTTATATCTTTTAATTCTTAACATTTTCTTCTATCATTTCTTTGATTTTTAAATGTTTTAAAACATATAGTTCACCCTTGAACAACACAGATTTGAACTTCATGAGTCCACTTATATTCAGATTTTTTCCAATAAATATATTGGAAAAATTTTTGGAGATTTGCAACAATTTGAAAAAACCGAGACAAACTGTGTAGTTTAGAAATATTGAAAAAATTAAGAAAAAAGCATTTCATGAATGTAAACTCTATATATAGTTACTAGGCTATTTTATCACATACTATCATAAAATATACACAAATCTATTATAAAAGTTAAAATGTATCAAAACTCAAGCACAAAAACCTCTACAGACTGTAAATGGTGCTATTCCCAGTTGAGATAAATGTAAACAAATGTAAATATGCAGTATTAAGTTATAACTGCATAACATATACTGTAGTATATACTATATTACTGTATTAATTTTGTAGCCACATGCTATTGCTACTGCAGTGAGCTCAAGCGTTGCATACATCCACTTAAAATTCCATGTGATGCTAATCATCTCTGCATGAGCATTTCATCACTCCTTCAAATTGAGTATCACAGCAAAAAGTAATCTCTCACAGTTCTTGCATATTCTTCATTGTGTTTTGTGCAATACCATGAGCCTTGAATAACCCATATGAAGTGCCACTAGTGATGCTGGAGGTGCACCCAAGAAGTAAAGAAAAGTCATGACATTACAAGAAAAAGTTGAATTGATTGATATCTACCATAGATTAAGGTCTGCAGCTGCAGGTGTCCTCTATTTTAGACAGATTATTCATTTTATAAATAGATGACATAAACTCACAGTATTGATAAATACAGTACAGTACTGTAAATGTATTTTTCTCTTCCTTATGATTTACTTAATAACATTTTCTTTTCTCTAGTTTAATTTATCATAAGAATGCAATATATAATACACATAACATAAAATATGTATTACTCAACTATTTATGTTATCACTGAGGCTTCCAGTCAACAGTAGGCTATCAGTAGTTGAGTTTCTGGGGAGTCAAAGTTATACACAGATTTTTTACTGTGCAGGAGTTCAGAATTCCTAACTCCCACACTGTTCAAGGGTCAATTGTATTCTCAATCTCTTTTCCTTTTTCTTCTTTAACTTTGTGGGAGATTTTCTGTATTCTTCCTACCTCCTTTTAAGTATATGATCTTGACAACCACATTTCTAATTTTTATGAGATGTTCTTGCTCTGATTCTTTCTTTTTCATGGAATCCTTTGTTACTTTATTAATGCACTATCTTCTTGAATGTTTAATAAAATACTAATTAAATGTCGGTTAATCCTTGGTTGCCTGCTGATATTTAAGCAAAAGGAAAGAGAATTCTGACTGTGAGCTCTATGTATATGGGCAGGCCTTCATTTTCAGGTGAATGAAAGAGGAATCAGCCACTATACTTTAAGATCTCCAGCAGCCAGAATTCAGTGCACTTTCCTCTGGGATGCAGAGCTATTTGAGAACTAAAGAAGAGAGCTCTGGTGCTGAATTCAGAAAACCCTGAGGATTGCTGAGCAGGTGCATACATACCTGGCAGAGATCTGTTTATATAGCCATTGACTGTGTGCATTTTAGGCCACGCCCCAGCGGATGCAGTATCTGTATCTTGCATCAAAATATCCTTTGTTTCTGAGTGCCAACTTTTCCCTGATGGGAGAGGAGGCAAAGATAGAGCCAGCTAATCATCTATCTCATGAATGACCCTCCCTTTCTCCTTCCCTTCCTCCCCTAGGGCAAAGATTGCTCAAACTGTAAGCACTTTTGTCAGCAAAGTAAGCATTAACTTCTCAAAGTCAGTGAGGGGGGAGAAAAGACAATTGCCAAAAGGCAGACATTTCTTGCTCAAACTGATTATCTCTCCCTATATTTGTCCATGACAATAGATAGGAAGGGATAATGACAAATTATAACCAGTAGAAGGGAGAATATCGGTTAGTTTGAGCCATGAAGATTTAATTCTATTTATTAGGTAATTTATTTAAAAGAAGGCATATGAAAATCACCCTAGGAATAGGGCTGTCTGTCAGTCCCCATCTCTGTCATGATAGCTTCATTCAAGCTAGTAGTTATGAAACTCCAGGAATCTGAAAACTTCCTGGCCTTCTCTCTGAAGTTAATAAGAGCCGAAGTACTAGAGATGCTAATAGACAGTGGCTTATTGAAGTTATCCCTTTATGCGATGGACTGGCAGCTAATGCTAAAACTTTCTGAATCACCCACTTTCTAAATTATAAGAATTTAGAAAATTCTTATAAGTTCATTTACCCATTTATTTACCCATTCATTCATTCAAACACATTTACTGAGCACTACTGAGTATAGGCAGTAATTATGTAGAAGAAGACACAGCCTCTGTCTTCAAGGTGCTTACACTCTAGCTTGAATAGACAGATAACCTGACAATTATAATAAAGAGTGAAGAGTGATATAATAAAGATAAGTACAGAATGTTATAGGAGCAGAGAGGAGAAGGAACTTCATTTTGCTTGAAGGGAAAAGGACATGAGGTCAAAGATGATAGACATTAAATAAATAGAGTAGACAATAAATGACATAGTGTGATAAGGAGTAAGGTCAAGGTGCTGTGGAAGTATATAAAGCAAGCATCTAACACGGGCTGAAAGTGATCCTGAGAGAAGAAATTAAGTAGAGGGCATTAGGAGAGGGAGAGCTGAAGTCAGTCAGACCTAAAAGAAAAGGAGAGTAGTCAGGAGAGAGATAATGGGGGCCTTGATTAAGAAGATGGCAGTGTAGATGGATAAGAAGGAAAAGAAGACAGTTATGATGTTATCATTGTTGATTATATATGATTATATAGGAGGAGGAGGAGGAGGAGGAGGAGGCAGAAGAGGAGGAAGCTACTTAAGTATCACTTAATCCTCACAACAATCCTATGAAGAAAGTACTATTATTTCAATTTTAGATTCGAGGAAACTGAGACACAGAGAGGTTAAGTAACTTGCCAAAGGTTGCATACTTAGTAAGAGATAAAGATAAGAGAAAGTATTTAGAAAGTACAGCCAAAAGTCTTTGTTCATGGATTTAATGAGGGGAATAAGGCCAACCTGCTACCAACTTCTCTATCTTCTTACCTCATAGCTTCCAATGGAATTTAGGTTACATTTTGGGGGGCAGGTAATTCATTTTCTACCCCATATCCTTCATTTCTGAATAGTTTAGATCTTTCTATAATTACCTCCTGTGAATATTAGCAGAGGATTCCTTGCAGGAGTCCAAAATTCAGATTGAAGCTCACTAACCTTCATCAAATACAGCAAAAAGTAGTACAAATTTGTGCAAGGTCTGTGTCCTTTCCTTGGCCAGACTCCCTGAAAAAGAAGTGAGAGCATTTATCTTCTATTTAAAATCCCAGTGGAGTAATAAAATGTGGTATATGTATGCCATGGAGTACTACTCAACCATGAAGAAAAATGGTGAACTAATACCTCTTGTACTATCCTGGATGGAGCTGGAGCTCGTTCTTCAAAGTGAAGTATCACAAGAATGGAAAAACAAGCACCACATGTACTCATCATCAAATTGGTACTAATTGATCAACACTAATGTGCACATATGGGAGTAACATTCACAGGGCATCAGGCTGGTAGGAGAGGGGAGAAGGGGATGGGTAAATTCACACCTAATGAGTGTGGTTCATGATGTCTGGGGTTGGGCACACTTGTACCTCTGACTTGAGTGGTGCAAAGGCAATATAGGTAACCAAAGCATTTGCACCTCCATAATATTCTGAAATAAAAATAATAAAATATAAAAAATAAAAATAAAATCCCATCATAGGAAATTGCCACTAGGAGGAGATATTTCTTCATTAACTACTTGAGGGTAAGAATAAATGCCCTCTGTCATTAATTGTGGCCATGAAACTGGACTCAATATATGAGAGATCATACTTCCAACTGAAATTCTTCCAAACTACAAACCCTTCTGGTCTTTTCCACCCCCCCTCCTTTTTTAAAAATCACATTCATCATCATCATTCAGAAAGGGTATGATGGTTCACGTTCATACATTCTTTGCCATTTTCCCATCAAAATGTGGAGTCCCCTCTATGGACTGGCCTTGATGATGCAATCTAACGGAAAGAATGAATGTTGTGTGCCTTCTGAGGTTAAATTAGAAAAGGTGATACAGGGGGCGGAGCAAGATGGCGGACGAATAACACTGCCAGACAGAGGGTCTCTGCAGAAAAGACAGATTCTAGCAGAAACTAGAGGAAAGAAGTAAGAAGACAAGCATACAGCGGACAAGGGCTGGAAGGAGGGGTACCTGAGACCCCGGGAGACTCCACGGGAGGAAGCTGCGGAGGAGAACTGGAGGCTGAGACCACCGGAGCAGCCCAGAGACCAGCGGCAAGGGTAGGTGGATTTGCCGTTTCCCCTCCCCTGCATTCGGGACTGCTGGTGGGCTCCCCAGGGGGTGGAGAGACCTGCGGACACCAGCCCAGAGACTGCCACCGCCTGCCAACGGTGAGCCTGTAGCAGACGTGGCACCAGGTTCCCAACTTCCTCCGGGCACCTCCGTGTGCACGGACCCGACCGCGCGGCAGGCGCCATATTGCCTCCTCCTCCCCTCCGCCGACCCTACCCGCGACTGCCCAGAGAGACAAAACAGCCACCAGCCAGAGGCACCTCCAGGGAATGGGACCTTCCCTTTTGGGACCCCGCCCGCCCTCCCAGGTGCTGCTGGCACCGTGTTCCCAGGAAAACGGTGCTGACTCAGAGGCTGAGAGACATAGACCCAGCTTGGGCTCCCTGTCGGTGAATTAGGACCGGAAATCCTCTCCTTGGTGGGAATACAGTTTGAACTCTGGGACCCAGAGGTCGGACCTGCAGACCAGATCCCCTGCACCGAGGGCTAGCATTGCCCGGGGCACAGAAGGGTTATACGTGAACAGCCTACTGAGGTCTGTGTGCCTCCAGGGGCGGATCGGCGTCCTAGAGGGCAACCCTCCTCCCAGGAGGAGGCCATGCGCCCAACCCAGGTGGCGTTCCTGTGCAGGGAACCTCCCCGCCGGCATCACAGTCCGGGGAGGCCTGGTGGCTTGTGGTCTGGCCTGCTGGCAGAGGCCCAGGAGTAGCTGCGGAGTTGGGGAGGGTGGAAAGAAGCGAGGCCTGCTGCAGACTGCGGGTCTCAGACAGCCCCACCCCCACACCCACACATTCTGGCTGAGCGGGACCATTCCAGCCCCGCCCTGACAGCTTTACCTGGAAGCAGAGAACAGAACTTTGACCCCTGCTAACAGCCTGAGGGCAGGCTTACCCAACCCAGCTCCGCCCAGAACGAGAGCTGATAACAGGACTCAAAATCAACACCATAGCCTGTTCCTCCAAGCAAACGCCACCTACTGACAGGGACGGCATCTTGCACAGCCTTTCCACGGCACCCACTGTCAATATACAGGGAGTGGTCCAATTTCACCCACAGCCACCACCTAACGCCTCAGAAACTAAACAAGGTGTGTGAATACCCAAACAATAACCTAAGGAAAGAAACAACAACTGATCGACATGGGAAGAAATCAGCGAAAGAACTCAGGAAATATGAAGAACCAAACGGAAAACACACCCCCAAAGAGGAGCACCAGCCCCCTAGAAACGGACACCGACCAAAATCAGACAACCAATATGACAGAAGAGGAATTTCGTATGTGGAACATAAGAACACTCACCCAGCTGCAACAACAACTCAATAACCAACACCAAGAAACCACAAAAAGTCTCCAGGATATGAGAAAAGAAATAGACACAATGAAGAAAAGTGTAACCGAACTCCTGGAAATGAAGAATCAATTCAAGGAACTACAAAATACAGTGGAAAGTCTCAAGAACAGGGTAGAAGAAACAGAAGAAAGAATCTCAGAGCTTGAAGACAACACCCTCCAATTAAATAAATCAGTCACAGAAATAGAGCAGAGAAACAAGAGAAAAGATCAAAGCCTACAAGAGCTGTGGGATTATGTGCAGAACCTAATGTGAGGGTAATAGGGTTACAAGAAGGGGAAGAAGACAACACTCAAGGGTTGGACAAGCTGTTTGAAGATATAATAGAGGAAAATTTCCCAGGCCTTGCTCAAAATCTTGATATACAAGTTCAAGAAGCTCAGAGGACTCCTGGGAGATTCAACGCAAACAGGAAGACGTCACGACATACAGTCATCAGACTGACCAAGGTATCACCTACAGAGGCCCTTCTAACAGCTGTAAGACAAAAGAAGCAAGTAACATACAAGGGAAAGCCAATCCGAATAACATCAGACTTCTCTAATGAGACTTTACAAGCAAGGAGGGACTGCGGCCCCATTCTCACTCTTTTGAAACAAAACAATGCCCAGCCTAGAATATTATTCCCTGCAAAACTAAGCTCCGTATATGAAGGAGATTAAAAACATTCTCAGACAAGCAAAGTCTCAGAGAATTCACCAAGACAAGACCAGCCCTACAAGAAGTACTTAAAACAGCGTTATGCACGGAACATCATAATAATAACCCGCGAATATAAAAACAACCAAAACCCAGAGATATTAAAGGCCAGATATTACAATGGCTCAAGACAGAAATCATAGCAACAACTTCCAACCCAACAGAATGATCAGTAATCTACCTTACCTATCAGTTCTCTCAATAAATGTGAATGGCTTAAACTCTCCACTCAAGAGACATAGGCTGGCTGAATGGATAAGAAAATACAGGCCAAGTATATGCTGTCTTCAGGAAACACATCTAACCTGCAAGGATGCATATAGACTAAAACTAAAAGGGTGGAGATCAATATTCCAAGCAAATAGAAGCCAAAAGAAGGCTGGTGTGGCAGTTCTAATTTCAGATGATTTAGTTTTTAAACCAACAAAAGTAGTAAAAGACAAAGAGAGTCATTATATAATGGTGAAGGGCACAGACCAACAAGAAGAGATAACAATTTTAAATATATATGCACCCAACTTAGGTGCACCCAGATTCATAAAGCAAACCTTACTGGAGCTAAGCAAATGGATTAATAGCAACTCCATAATCGCCGGGGATTTCAACACCCCACTGACGGCACGAGACAGATCCTCCAAACAGAAAATTAATAAAGAAATAATGGACCTAAACAAAACTCTAGAAAAATTGGGTCTGACAGACATGTACAGAACATTCTACCCAAAATCCACTGAATATACGTTCTTCTCGTCAGCTCATGGGACATTCTCTAAGATTGACCATATCCTAGGACACAAAGAAAATCTCAAGAAATTTAAAAAAATAGAAATCATACCATGTACCTTCTCAGATCACAGTGGAATAAAACTAGAAATCAACCCTAACAGAAACTCACATTTCTACACAAAAACGTGGAAATTAAACAACCTCTTACTAAATGATTACTTCGTAAATGAAGAAATCAAGACGGAAATAAAAAAGTTCTATGAAGAAAATGACAATGGAGAGACAAGTTATCAACTCCTCTGGGACACAGCTAAAGCAGTTGTGAGAGGAAAGTTTATCTCCATAAATGCCTATAACCAAAAGACAAGAAGATCACAAATAGACAATCTAATGAAACGACTCAAAGAGCTGGAAAAAGAAGAACAGACCAACCCCAAACCCAGCAGAAGAAGTGAAATCAACAAGATCAAATCAGAACTAAACGAAATTGAAAACAGGAAAGCTATTCAGGAGATTAATAAAACAAAAAGTTGATTCTTTGAAAAAATAAACAAAATTGACACACCATTGGCTAAGCTAATGAAAAGCAGAAAAGAGAAATCTCTAATAAGCTCCATCAGGAACAAAAAAGGAGATATCAAAACTGATCCCAAAGAGATACAAGATGCAATTTATGAATACTACAAAAATCTTTATGCACACAAACTGGAAAATGTGGAGGAAATGGACAAATTTCTAGAAACACACAGCCTCCCTAGGCTCAACCAGGAAGAAATAGATTCCCTGAACAGACCAATCTCAACAACTGAAATAGAAACAGCAATTAAAAATCTCCCTAAAAAAAAAAGTCCCGGTCCAGATGGCTTCACACCTGAGTTTTACCATACTTACAAAGAAGAACTAGTACCTATCTTGCAGAAACTATTCCACAACATCGAGAAGACTGGAAACCTCCCTGACACCTTTTATGGAGCGAATATTACTCTGATACCAAAACCAGGAAAGGATGCAACAAAAAAAGAAAACTACAGACCAATATCCCTAATGAATATAGATGCAAAATTTTTCAACAAAATCTTAGCTAACCGAATCCAGACACTTATCAAAAAAATAATCCACCACGACCAAGTGGGCTTCATCCCAGGGATGCAGGGATGGTTCAACATATGTAAATCTATAAATGAAATTCACCACATAAACAGAAGCAAAAACAAAGACCACATGATTCTTTCAATAGATGCAGAAAAAGCTTTTGACAAAATTCAACACCCTTTCATGATACGAACACTTAAGAAAATAGGCATAGAAGGGACATGCCTAAAAATGATACAAGCCATATATGACAGACCCATAGCCAACATCATACTGAATGGGGAAAGATTGAAATCATTCCCACTTAGAACTGGAACCAGACAAGGCTGCCCCCTATCTCCACTTCTGTTCAACATAGTGCTGGTAGTCTTGGCTACAGCAATCAGACAGGAAAATGGAATCAAAGGTATCCAAATAGTGGCAGAAGAGATCAAACTTTCACTGTTTGCTGATGATATGATATTGTATCTAGAAAACCCCAAGGATTCAACCAAGAGACTCCTGGAACTGATCAATGAATTTAGTAAAGTCTCAGGATACAAAATCAATACACAGAAATCAGAGGCATTCATATACGCCAACAACAATCTAATTGAGAACCAAATCAAAGACTCAATTCCCTTCACAATAGCAACAAAGAAATTAAAGTACCTAGGAATATATTTAACCAAAGAGGTAAAAGACCTCTACAGGGAGAACTATGAAACACTGAGGAAGGAAATAGCAGAGGATGTAAACAGATGGAAATCCATACCATGCTCGTGGATCGGCAGACTCAATATCATCAAAATGTCTATACTACCCAAACTGATCTACAGATTCAATGCAATACCTATTAAAATCCCATCAGCATTCTTCACAGATATAGAAAAAATAATTTTACGCTTCGTATGGAACCAAAGAAGACCCCGAATATCAAGAGCAATCCTAGGCAACAAAAACAAAATGGGAGGCATTAATATGCCAGATATCAAACTATACTACAAAGCTGTAGTAATTAAAATAATATGGTATTGGCACAAAAACAGGAATATTGACCAGTGGAACAGATGTGAGAATCCTGATATAAAACCATCCTCATATAGCCATCTCATCTTTGACAAAGCAGACAAAAACATACGCTGGGGAAAAGAATCTCTCTTCAATAAATGGTGCTGGGAAAACTGGATAGCCACCTGTAGAAGGCTAAAACAGGACCCACACCTTTCACCTCTCACAAAAACCAACTCACGCTGGATAACAGACTTAAACCTAAGATATGAAACTATTAGAACTCTAGAGGAAAAAGTTGGAAACACTCTCCTAGACATCGGCCTGGGCAAAGAGTTTATGAAGAAGTCCCCAAAGGCAATCACAGCAGCAACAAAAATAAATAAATGGGACATGATCAAACTACAAAGCTTCTGCACAGCCAAAGAAATAGTCATGAAAGTAAACAGACAACCTACAGAATGGGAGAAAATTTTTGCATCCTATGCATCCGATAAGGGACTGATAACTAGAATATACTTAGAACTCACGAAAATTAGGAAGAAAAAATCAAATAACCCCATTAAAAAGTGGGCAAAGGACTTGAACAGAAATTTTTCTAAAGAAGACAGAAGAATGGCCAACAAACATATGAAGAAATGCTCAACATCTCTAATCATCAGGGAAATGCAAATCAAAACCACAATGAGATATCACTTAACCCCAGTGAGAATGGCCTTTATCAAAAAATCTCCAAACAATAAATGCTGGCGTGGTTGCGGAGAGAGAGGAACACTCCTACACTGCTGGTGGGACTGCAAACTAGTTCAACCTCTGTGGAAAGCAATATGGAGATACCTTAAAGCGATACAAGTGAATCTACCATTTGATCCAGCAATCCCATTGCTGGGCATCTACCCAAATGATCCAGTGACACTCTACAAAAAAGACACCTGCACTCGAATGTTTATAGCAGCACAATTCATAATTGCAAGGCTGTGGAAACAGCCCAAGTGCCCATCAATCCAAGAATGGATTAATAAAATGTGGTATATGTATACCATGGAGTACTATTCAGCTCTAAGAAACAATGGTGATATAGCACATCTTATATTTTCCTGGTTAGAGCTGGAACCCATACTACTAAGTGAAGTATCCCAAGAATGGAAAAACAAGCACCAGATATATTCTCCAGCAAACTGGTATTAACTGAGTAGCACCTAAGTGGACACATAGGTGCTACAGTAATAGGGTATTGGGGAAGTGGGAGGGGGGAGGTTGGCGGGTATATACATACATAATGAGTGAGATGTGCACCATCTGGGGGATGGTCATGATGGAGACTCAGACTTTGGGGGGGGGCAATGGGCATTTGTTGAAACCTTAAAATCTGTACCCCCATAATATGCCAAAATAAAAAAAAATAATAAAAAAATTAAAAAAAAAAAGTAAACGTGATACAGCTTTCAATGGTCTCTCTCTTGGGACCATATAAAAAGTCTGGCTACCCTGTAGCACCCATGCTGGAGAGACCATGTGGTTGAGATCGCCAGCTATTTGAGTCATTCAAGCCCAGGTGCCAGATATGTGAATAAGGTCACCTTTATGATGATCTCAGCTCTGACCACTGTTTGACTACAACTTCATGAGACATTCTGAAACAGACCGCCAAGTCAAGACACTTCCAAATTCCATGAGATGCCAAAAAACCAAGGACAGATAATAAATGACTGTTGGGGGGGTGTGGATCAACATAGCGGACGAGAAACATCGCCAGACAGAGTGTCTCTGCAGAAAAGACAGATTCTAGCAGAAATTAGAAAAAAGAAGCAAGAAGACGAGCATACAGCGGACAAGGGCCGGAGGGAGGGGTACCTGAGACCCCGGGAGACTCCACGGGAGGAGGCTGCAGAGGAGAACTGGAAGCTGAGACTGCTGGAGCAGCCCGGAGACCAGCGGGAAGGGTAGGTGGGATTGCCGTTTCCTCTCCCCTGCATATGGGACTGCTGGTGGGCTCCCAACGGGTGGAGAGACCTGCGGACACCAGCCCAGAGACGGCCGCCGCCAGCTAGCGGTGAGCCTGTTGTGGATGCGGCACCAGGCTCCCAACTCCCTCCCAACACTTCCGTGTGCACAGACCCGAGCTGTGCGGAAGGCGCCATATTGCCTCCTCCTCCTCTCCGCGGACACTACCCATGGCTTCCCAGAGAGACAATAGAGCCACCAGCCGGAGGCACCTCCAGGGAACGGGACCCTACAGCTGACTAAGGGGAACTCAGACTGTGAGCTCCCTACCCGCCCGCCCTCCCAGGTGCTGCTGGCACGGTGTTCCCAGGAGAATGGTGCAGACTCAGAGGCTGAGAGACATAGACTCAGCTTGGGCTCCCTGTGGGTGAATTGGGACCGGAACTTCTCTCCCTGGTGGGGATACAGTTTGAACTCTGGGACCCAGAGGTCGGACCTGCAGATCAGATCCCGTGTACCGAGGTCTAGCATTGCCCCAGGCATAGAAGGCATATACGTGAACAGACAACTGAGGTGTGTGTGCCTTCAGGGGTAGATCAGCATCCTAGAGAGCAACCCTACTCCCAAAAGGAGGCCATATGCTCATCCCAGGTGGCGTTCCTGTGCAGGGAACCTCCCCGCCGGCATCACAGTCTGGGGAGGCCTGGTGGTGTGTGGTCTGGCCTGCTGGCAGAGGCCGAGGAGTAGCTGCGGAGTTGGGGAGGGTGGAAAGAAGCGAGGCCTGCTCCAGACTGCGGGTCTCAGACAGCCCCACCCCCACACACAGACTTTCTGGCTGAGCGGGACCATTCCAGCCCCGCCCTGACAGCTTTTCCTGGAAGCAGAGAACAGAACTCTGACCACTTCTAACGGCATTGGTGGTGCCTGAGGGCAGGCTTACCCAACCCAGCTCCGTCCAGAACAAGAGCTGATTACAGGACACAAAATCAACAGCATAGCCTGTTCCTCCAAGCAAGCGCCATCTACTGACAGGGACGGCATCCTGCACAGCCTTTTCACGACACCCACTGACTCATCATACAGGGAGTGGACGAATCTCACCCACAGACATCACCTAAAGGCTCAGAAACTAAACAAGGTGTGTGAATACCCAAAAAAAAACCTAAAGGGGAGGCCGGGCACTGTGGCTCACGCCTGTAATCCTAGCTCTTGGCAGGCCGAGGCGGGCGGATTGCTCAAGGTCAGGAGTTCAAAACCAGCCTGAGCAAGAGCGAGACCCCGTCTCTACTATAAATAGAAATTAATTGGCCAACTGATATATATATATAAAAATTAGCCGGGCATGGTGGCGCATGCCTGTAGTCCCAGCTACCTGGGAGGCTGAGGCAGAAGGATCACTCGAGCCCAGGAGTTTGAGGTTGCTGTGAGCTAGGACGCCACGGCACTCACTCTAGCCTGGGCAACAAAGCGAGACTCTGCCTCAAAAAAAAAAAAAAAAAAAAAAAACCTAAAGGGAGGAAACAACAACTGATCGACATGGGAAGAAATCAGCGAAGGAACTCTGGAAATATGAAGAACCAAACGGAAAACACACACCCAAAGAGGAGGACTAGCCCCCTAGAAACGGACACCAACCAAAATGAGGCAACCAAAATGACAGAAGAGGAATTTCGTATGTGGATCATAAGAACTGTCACTGACCTGCAACAACAACTCAATAAACAACACAAAGAAACCACAAAAAGCCTCCAGGACCTGGAACAAAAGTTCACTAAAGAAATAGACACAATGAAGAAAAGTTTAACCGAACTCCTGGAAAGGAAGAATCAATTCAGGGAACTACAAAATATAGTGGAAAGTCTCAAGAACAGGGTAGATCAAACAGAAGAAAGAATCTCAGAGATTGAAGATAACACCCTCCAACTAAATAAAACCGTCACAGAGATAGAGCAGAGAAACAAGAGAAAAGACCAAAGCTTACAAGAGATGTGGGATTATGTGAAGAAACCTAATGTGAGGGTCATAGGGTAACCAGAAGGGGAAGAAGACAACACTCAAGGGTTGGACAAGCTATTTGAAAATATTATAGAGGAAAATTTCCCAGGCCTTGCTCAAAATCTCGATATACAAGTTGAAGAAGCTCACAGGACCCCTGGGAGATTCAATGCAAACAGGAAGACGTCACGTCATGCAGTCATCAGACTGACCAAAATATCAACTAAAGAGGCCCTTCTGGCCGGGCACAGTGGCTCACACCTGTAATCCTAGCTGTCTGGGAGGCCGAGGCGGGCGGATCATTTGAGCTCAGGACTTCGAATCCAACTGAGCAAGAGTGAGACCCTATCTCTACTATAAATAGAAAGAAATTAATTGGCCAACTAATATATATATAAAAAAATTAGCCGGGCGTGGTGGCGCATGCCTGTAGTCCCAGCTACTCGGGAGGCTGAGGCAGTAGGATCACTTCAGCCCAGGAGTTTGAGGTTGCTGTGAGCTATGCTGACGCCATGGCACTCACTCTAGCCTGGGCAACAAAGCAGGACTCTGTCTCAAAAAAAAAAAAAAAAGAGGCCCTTCTAAGAGCTATAAGAGGAAAGAAGCAAGTGACATACAAGGGAAAGCCAATTCGAATAACACCAGACTTCTCTAATGAGACTTTACAAGCAAGGAGAGACTGGGGACCCATTCTCACTCTTCGGAAACAAAACAATGCCAGCCTAGAATCTTATTCCCTGCTAAACTAAGCTTCATATATGAAGGAGAAATAAAGACATTCTCAGACAAGCAAAGTCTCAGAAAATTCGCCAAGACAAGACCAGCCCTACAAGAAGTACTCAAAACAGTGTTATGCACAGAACACCATAATAAAAACTCCCGAATATAAAGCAACCAAAAACCAATTATTAAAGGCAAGATAATACAATGGCTCAAGAGAGAAATCAAAGCAACAACATCCAACCCAACAAAATGAACAGTAGTATACCTTACCTATCAGTTCTCTTAATAAATGTGAATGGCATAAACTCTCCACTCAAGAGACATAGGCTGGCTGAATGGATAAGAAAATATAGGCCAAGTATATGCTGTCTTCAGGAAACACATATAACCTGCAAGGATGCATATAGACTAAAAGTAAAAGGGTGGAGATCAGTATTCCAGGCAAGTGGGAGCTAAAAGAAGGCTGGTGTGGCAGTTCTAATTTCAGACGATTTAGTTTTTAAACCAACAAAAGTAGTGAAAGACAAAGAGGGTCATTATATAATGGTGAAGGGCACAGTTCAACCAGAAGAGATAACAATTTTAAACATATATGCACCCAACTTAGGTGCACCCAGTTTCATAAAGCAAACCTTACTGGATCTAAGCAAATAGATTAATAGCAACTACATAATCACCGGAGATTTCAACACCCCACTGACGGCACAAGACAGATCTTCCAAACAGAAAATTAATAAAGAAACAATGGACTTAAACAAAACCCTGGAATAATTGGGTTTGACTGACATCTACAGGACATTCTACCCCAAATCCACTGAATATACGTTTTTCTCATCAGCTCAGAGGACATTCTCTAAGATTGACCATATCCTAGGACACACAGTAAATCTCAAGAAATTTAAAAAACTAGAAATCATACCATGCACCTTCTCAGATCACAGTGGAATAAAACTAGAAATCAACCCTAACAGAAACTCACATTTCTACACAAAAACGTGGAAATTAAACAGCCTCCTACTAAATGATTACTTCATAAATGAAGAAATCAAGATGGAAATAAAAAAATTCTATGAAGAAAATGACAATGGAGAGACAAGTTATCAACTCCTCTGCGACACAGCTAAAGCAGTTCTGAGAGGAAAGTTTATCTCCATAAATGCCTATAAACAAAAGACAAAATGATCACAAATAGACAATCCAATGAAATGACTCAAAGAGCTGGAAAACAAAGAACATACCAACCCCAAACCCAGCAGAAGAAGAGAAATCAACAAGATCAAATCAGAACTAAACGAATTGAAAACAGGGAAGCTATTCAGGAGATTAATAAAACAAAAAGTTGGTTCTTTGAAAAAATAAACAAAATTGACACACCATTGGCTAAGCTAACAAAAAGCAGAAAGGAGAAATCTCTAATAAGCTCCATCAGGAACAAAAAAGGAGATATCACAACTGATCCCAAAGAGATACAAGATATAATTTATGAATACTACAAAAATCTTTATGCACACAAACTGGAAAATTTAGAGGAAATGGACAAATTTCTAGAAACACACAGGCTCCCTAGGCTCAACCAGGAAGAAATAGATTCCCTGAACAGACCAATCTCAACAGCTGAAATAGAAACAGCAATTAAAAATCTCCCTAAAAAGAAAAGTCCCGGTCCAGATGGCTTCACACCTGAATTTTACCACACTTACAAAGAAGAACTAGTACCTATCTTGCAGAAACTATTCCACAACATCGAGAAGACTGGAAACCTCCCCGACACCTTTTATGAAGCGAATATTACTCTGACACCAAATCTAGGAAAGGATGCAACCAAAAAAGAAAACTACAGACCAATATCCCTAATGAATATAGATGCAAAATTTTTCAACAAAATCTTAGCTAACCGAATCCAGACGCTTATCAAAAAAATAATCCATCACGACCAAGTGGGTTTCATCCCAGGGATGCAGGGATGGTTCAACATACGTAAATCTATAAATGCAATTCACCACATAAACAGAAGCAAAAACAAAGACCACATGATTCTTTCAGTAGATGCAGAGAAAGCTTTTGACAAAATTCAACACCCTTTTATGATACAAACACTTAAGAAAATAGGCATAGAAGGGACATACCTAAAAATGATACAAGCCATATATGACAGACCCATAGCCAACATCATACTGAATGGGGAAAAATTGAAATCATTCCCACTTATAACTGGAACCAGACAAGGCTGCCCACTATCTCCACTTCTGCTCCACATAGTGCTGGAAGTCTTGGCTACAGCAATTAGACAGGAAAATGGAATTAAAGGTATCCAAATAGGGGCAGAAGAGATCAAACTTTAACTGTTTGCTGATGATATGATATTATATCTAGAAAACCCCAAGGATTCAACCAAGAAACTCCTGGAACTGATCAATGAATTTAGTAACGTCTCAGGATACAAAATCAATACACAGAAATCAGAGGCATTCATATACGCCAACAACAATCTAATTGAGAACCAAACCAAAGACTCAATTCCCTTCACAATAGCAACAAAGAAATTAAAGTACCTAGGAATATACTTAAACAAGGAGGTAAAAGATCTCTACAGGGAGAACTATGAAACACTGAGGAAGGAAATAGCAGAGGATGTAAACAGATGGAAATCCATACCATGTTCGTGGATCGGCAGACTCAACATCATTAAAATGTCTATACTACCCAAACTGATCTACAGATTCAATGCAATACCTATTAAAATCCCATCAGCATTCTTCACACATATAGAAAAAATAATTTTACGCTTCGTATGGAACCAAAGAAGACCCCGAATATCAAGAGCAATTCTAGGCAACAAAAACAAAATGGGAGGCATTAATATGCCAGATATCAAACTATACTACAAAGATGTAGTAATTAAGTCAATATGGTATTGTCACAAAAATAGGAATATGGACCTAGTGGAACAGATCTGAGAATCCTGATATAAAACCATCCTCATATAGCCATCTACTCTTTGACAAAGCAGACAAAAACATACGCTGGGGAAAAGAATCCCTTTTCAATAAATGGTGCTGGGAAAACTGGATAGCCACCTGTAGAAGGCTAAAACAGGACCCACACCTTTCACCTCTCACAACAATCAACTCACGCTGGATAACAGACTTAAACCTAAGGTATGAAACTATTAGAATTTTAGAGGAAAATGTTGGAAACACTCTCCTAGACATCGGCCTGGGCAAAGAGTTTATGAAGAAGTCCCCAAAGGCAACCACAGCAGCAACAAAAATAAATAAATGGGACATGATCAAACTACAAAGCTTCTGCACAGCCAAAGAAATAGTCATGAAAGTAAACAGACAACCTACAGAATGGTAGAAAATTTTTGCTTCCTATGCATCCGATAAGGGACTGATAACTAGAATATACTTAGAACTCACGAAAATGAGCAAGAAAAAATCAGAGAACCCTATTATAAATGGGCAAAGGACTTGAACAGAAACTTCTGTAAAGAAGACAGAAGAATGGCCAACAAACATATGACAAAATGCTCAACATCTCTAATCATCAGGGAAATGCAAATCAAAACCACAATGAGATATCACTTAACTCCAGAGAGAACGGCCTTTATCAGAAAGTCTCCAAACAATAAATCCTTGCGTGGTTGTGGAGAGAGAGGAACATTTCCTACACAGCTGGTGGGACTGCACACTAGTTCAACCTCTGTGGAAAGCAATATGGAGATACCTTAAAGCGATACAAGTGAATCTACCATTTGATCCAGCAATCGCATTGCTGGGCATCTACCCTAATGATCCAATGACACTCTCCAAAAAAGACACCTGCACTCGAATGTTTACAGCAGCACAATTCATAATCGCAAGGCTGTGGAAACAGCCCAAGTGCCCATCAATCCAAGAATGGATTAATAAAATGTGGTATATGTATACCATGGAGTACTATGAAACTCTAAGAAACAATAGTGACATAGCACATCATATATTTTCCTGGTTAGAGCTGGAACCCATACTATTAAGTGAAGTTTCTCAAGAATGGAAAAACAAGCACCACATATACTCATCAGCAAATTGGTATTAACTGAGCAGCACCTAAGTGGTCACATAGGTACTACAGTAATAGGGTATTGGGCAGGTGGGAGGGGGGAGGGGGCGGGTATATACATACATAATGAGTGAGATGTGCACCATGTAGGGGATGGTCATGATGGAGACTCAGACTTGTGGGGGGAGGGGGGAAATGGGCATTTATTGAAACCTTAAAATCTGTACCCCCATAATATGCCGAAATAAAAAAAAAGAAAAACAAAATAACAATAACAAAAAAATAAAAAATAAATAAATGACTGTTGTTTTAAGTCACTAAATTGTGGGGTTATGCAGTAATAGATAAATGAAATGAGAAAAAGGCCCAGTGAAGCTGATTTCAGCATAAAAGATAGGGAAATCATGCAAAATTTGCTTCTCTAATTTAGTTTATGCTATTAAGCTATAAATTAAAAACAGGTTTGATTAAAATTAAGGATATTTTTAGAATAAAAAGTTATAAATAATATAAATATATACTGACTTTTCTCAGATTTGTACATGCTTTTGGCTTACAGATGACAAACTAACCACCTGAACCAATCTACGTGCCATTGATCACACACTTGCATGTGTTCACTTCCATGGAGTTGTCAAGGAACCTAGCTTAAAATTTGCAAAAGGTAGAGAATAGTAGAAATCACAACTGAGACAGCCTATGGCTCTGAAGTGGAAATGGCAATGCTTTGAGAAGAGAGTCCTAATTCTGGAACTCGGCTGCTCTTGATCCCAGCTTACAGTTTGTTGTGGTTATATAGAATGGATATCTGCTTGCCTCAGAAACTGGATTATTCTCCTTTCCATGAGTATATTGCTAGGGGAAAGAAGCCTCTTTAAGATGAAAGAATACAAATGCTGTTATGGATAGGTACAGTTGTTTGTACTTCTCTGCTTATTTCAACTCAATCCTACCTTTTCTTACACTTACCTTTTCTACATACCAGAAGCGCTCCAATGAGGCCTGAATTCAGGTCTTTCACCAGATCCACATGAGACAGATATGAGTAAGTGAGACATGGTGGGTCAGAAGCCAGTGGACCATTCTCTTTCAGAACCTGCCAGACATAAGTATGGCTCTCACCAGGAAAGATTTTGCCATCTTCTTTCTCCCTTTGGCTGGTCTGGTCATCATATTCAGCTCCTAAAGTAAGAAAGGATAAAATTGTCATTTCTATGCCCATCATCTACTTAAAGAAACATATCAAGTTTATTGTCACCAATAGATTCTACATAAGAAACAGACTCTGCATCTTAATTTGAAAGACTAACAAGCAGAAGCTATAAATGGGGAGCTCCTCATATGTTCCTGAGGAGCTCAAGGCCACTTATCCTAGTATGAGTAATAAAAACTAAGTTCTTGTTGAGATCTCCAGATTCTGTTAATCAATAACATTGCCTCCATTATTGCATCTTTTTGCCTAATTCAAGTCAATTCAACAACACATATGCATTGGGTATGAACTTTGTCACAGACTCTTTGATAGGCACTGGTCAGGGTCAGGGAGGGGTATGATACAGAGATTTAAAAAGCTTTTTTTTTAAACTTAATTTTTCCCTGGAGGCCCAACACTATATTTGATAGGGCACATAGACTTACAAAGCTATAGTTATAATACAATGCAGAAACATTCGCCCATTTATTCAACAAATATTTACTGCATTCAAAAGAGCATAAGATATTCTATTATAAAGACATCTGCACACAAATGTTTATGGCAGCACAATTCGCTATTTCAAGGACATGGAAACAACCCAAGTGTCCGTCAATTCATGAGTGGATAATCAAAATGTGGTATATACTCACAATGGAATATTACTCAATTCTAAGAAATGACAGTGAGCTAGCACCGTTTATGCTATCCTGGATTAAGCTTAAGCCCATTATCCAAAGTGAGGCGACACAAGATCAGGAAAAAATGGGCTCCACATCTACTCGCCATCAAATTGGTACTGACTGATTAAAACTATGGTGCTCAAATGATGGTAGTGCTCACCAGGGAATTGGGAGGAAGGGGAGACCCACATCTTAGGGATGTGGTGAGCATTGTGGAGGGGAAGGGCATACCTCTAATCCTTCTTAGGGAGAGGCAAAGATATAAAATGTAACCAAATGTCAACAACAACAAAAAAACTTTTACCGGGTGGTGGGCAGGTGGGAGGGGGAGGAGGGGAAGGGTGTATACTTACAGAATGAGTGCGATGCACACCACCTGGAGGATGGACATGCTTGAAGCTCTGACACGGCGGGGGGTTGGAGGGAGGGGTGGCAAGGGCAATACATGTAACTTTAACAATATTTATACCCCCGTAATATGATGAAATAAAAATTAAAAAAAATATTTACTGCATTCTTATTCTTGACCAGGTTCAGCTACAAGCTGAAGATAAATATAAAGATGAAGGCAGAAGTCCCTATGCTCATGGAGCAAACAGTCCGGTAGATAAAAAAAAAATAATAAATAAGCCTCCTACTCTATCAGTAATGCTTGATGAAGGAGGTAGGATTTGGGATGAATCTTAAAAGATAGGTATATTTGTATATTATTTTTTTGTGTGCTTAACATAAAGAATTTCACATTTTTTTCTCTTCTTTTTTACCAGCCCCAATTAGTCTGAAGGATATAACATTTTTTGTTATGTGTATGTTAGAAAATTATTGCTGGGATTGCACTGGTACTTTCACTTTTTTCTTTCAACATTTTTTTGATGATATATTTTAATGTGCATTACAAACTTCATGATAATGTACTTCTATATACTTCAGACCTCATCTTTAAAAAATAAAAATATTTGGCCGGGCGTGGTGGCTCACACCTGTAATCCTAGCACTCTGGGAGGCCGAGGCGGGCGGATTGCTCAAGGTCAGGAGTTCAAAACCAGCCTGAGCAAGACCTCGTCTCTACTATAAATAAAAAAGAAATTAATTGACCAACTAACATACATAGAAAAAATTAGCCGGGCATGGTGGTGCATGCCTGTAGTCCCAGCTACTAGGGAGGCTGAGGCAGGAGGATCACTTGAGCCCGGGAGTTTGAGGTTGCTGTGAGCTAGGCTGACGCCACGGCACTCACTCTAGCCTGGCAACAAAGTGAGACTCTGTCTCAAAAAAAAAAATAAAAATAAAAATATTTTACTACATAAACAAAATGACACTAGCACACCTAATAAAATTAACAATAATTTCTTAATATCACCTAATATCAAGGCAATATTCAATTTGTCTTAATTGCCTCAAAGACATCCTTTATAGCTAATTTGTCCAAACCAGAGCACATAATATCTAGTTGTTTAGGTCCACAATCTCTTTTAGTCTGGAGTAGTCCCTTTCTTATGACATTCATTTGCTGAAAGAAATTTGGCTTCTAGTCCCATAGAATATCCCACATTTTTTATTTTATTTATGGGGTCATTTAGCTTGTTCCTCTATCCCCTATATATCCCATAAACTGGAATTTAGACCTAAGTCCTTATTAGACTCAAGTTAAACAATTTTTTGGTTAAAATATATCAAAGGTGATGCTGAGTACCTCATATTGTGCCATATCAGGGGCAGATAATATCTGGCCATCCCATCGTTAGTGACACTAAAATCGACCCCTGGATTAGCATGATACCTCCATTGTGAAGTTAACATTTGCCACCTTCAATCAGAAAAAAATCTCTGAGATGTTATTTTGGCACTATATAAATGTCCAATTCTACATCAATCATTTGCCATTTTATTTGCGAGTATTTCAATATGTATCTCTATAATATAAGGATTGTTTAAAAATGTGATCATTGTTTTTTCAATGCTCAATTGCTCTGAAATTGGCTAATGAGAGCCTTTTGTACAAGTTACTATGTCCTTCTGACTTGTTCCCATAACTCTTGGAACACTTTCTCATTTTCTAACTCAACAGTTTTTTTTTTTCCAGATCATCTTATGATTTCCCTGTCTCAGAACTAGAATTAGCCATTTCTCCAAGAAGCCATGGTTCTTTTAAGTAGGAAATAGTATTGGAACTTGAGGATTGAGTATGTGGTTAGGATGTCTGTATGACTGTGGGTTAGTATCAAATTCTGGATAGTGAATACTTTTAGATAGGGAGGGAGGTAATTGTGGGGGGGGTACAGAAGGAGCTTCAGCTGTATGTATATTGTTTCTTAAAATAAATTAAGCAAAAATGACAAATTGGTAAGATATGACAAAGTGAAGTGATAGGTACATGTTTGTTTGCTATATTATATTCTGTACCTTTCTTTGTTTGAAATATTTCTTTAGGAAAAGAACATTCTTTTTCCTAAGACTAAGGTGGTGGGTGGGTTGTTGGAGGTTTTGCAGGAATGGGCTGAGTTTTACTTGGGCAGAAGAACTTGGCCAACCAAATCTTAGATGAGCCACTCTATCAGAAGCAGCAGCTTCAGTATATGCCAAACAACATTTCGTTGGAAGTATACAGATGAGTTTTGTGCAATAAAAATATAATGTGAACCTCATGTATAATTTCAAATTTTCTAGTAGTCACAATAAGAAAAGTAAAAAGAAACAGGTGAAATAATTTTAAATACTCTATCAATGCTGAGGGCATCATTTAAATCCTTCGATCCAGCCATACTTGATTGACTCCATGAAACTTTTCAGTCACATGAGTGAAATTAAACATTATTTATATGAATCCACACACTGTAGCACAGTGATTCAGAGGACAAATTCTAGAGTTAGATGGGACTAGGTATGAGTCCTGGATCCCACTACGTACTAGTTGTTTGACCTTGAACCCTATACACGTTAGTCATTATTATTGTTGTTATTATTATCTTTCAGTAAGTTTATATTTAAGAAAATGGATCCAATACCAGATGTGCCATCATCACCAAGCACACACACCTCACTGTTCCATTTCCTAGGATAACAGGACAATAGGATGGCACTTGACTCACCCTCAGATGCTTTCCAGTAGGATACACCAATAGCATGAAGACTGACAGGATGAGAAGCCATGTTCTTAAGTGTTATGACCACTGTGTCATAAACCTCAGCCTGGATGGTAGGACCCAGTAGACCTGCAGCAATGAGATGTCCCCCAAAGATTACTTGGAGGATAGCACTCCAGAAAACCTATTATTACAAAAGTGATGGTCAAAGAGAAGCATGCTCCTGTGATTATTGATAAAAAAGTTGTATATGCTTGCTGCCAATACCAGCTCAGCCTCATGGTTGTTCTAAGGAAAGATTTATGGCAATTCATTCAATGCATGCATTCACTCAACTAATATTGGAGTTCCTATTTGAGTTCTTACTATAATCCAGGAACTGTCTACACACTGAAAATACCATAGTAAGCAAAACAGATCATGGAGATCACATTCTAGAGACATTAAGCACATAAAGAAATAAATAAGAAAATTTCAAGTTATTATAAATGCTATAAAAGATGATGGTGTGCTAGAAAATGATGAGGCAGGAGGTAGAGGATACTTTAAATATAGTGTTCAGGAAGGTCCTCTCTGAGGAGGTGGCATTTAAGCAGAGATCTGACTAATGAAAAAGAAGCAAGATTTGCAAAGATGTAGTGGAAGAGCATCCAAAGCAGATGAAACAAAAGTAAAAGACCTGAGGCATGAATAAGCTTGACATAGTTGAGTAAAATGTGGCTGAAGCAAAGTGAATGAGAAGGATAATAATGGAAACTAAAGTTATTTTTTGTTATTAGGCAGGGAGCATAACATACAAGACCATGTAGGCCACAGGAGTTTGGATGAATTTGGATCTTACAAGAAGTAAAAGAAGAAGATTTGGAATTTGTTTTGGAGGAACAATCAACAGGACTTGCTGATAGATTGGATATTGGAGATAGAAAAAAAGAGAAAGAAGTCAAATATGACTCCTATGATTTTGGCTTATGAAAGTGGGTAGTTGTTAGTTGGGCCATGACATAGAAAACAAGAGGAAAATTAATAGCTCTGTTTTATGGATATATTAAATATAAGATGACTGTAAACAGTTTATTGAATGAACTGGATACAGTGGGATGAAAACATGAAATAGCTTTATTTTTCTTAGACTACTGTTTTTGTTTGTTTGTTTGTTTGTTTGTTTTTGAGTCAGGGTCTTGCTATGTCACCCAGACTAACATGTAGTGGTGTCATCATAGCTCACTGTAACCTCAAATTCCTGGACTCAAGTGATCCTCTTGCCTCAGCCTCCCCAGTAGCTTGGACTACAGGTGCATACCACCATGCCCAGCTAATTTTTATTATTATTATTATTTTTTGTAGAGATGAGATCTCACCATGTTGCTCAGCCTGGTCTTGAACTCCTGACCTCAGGGATCCTCCCGCCTCGGCATCTGGAAGTGCTAGGATTACAGGTGTGAGCCACTGTGCCTTGCCAGACCACTGTTTTTAATTGATTATGTGAAATCTCCCTTTCTTGTACTTTGGCCAATCCCAAATTGTTTCCAATAACCTTCAGTAATTAACAAATAGTATCATTTTTACATTCTAACAAGCCCAGTCCAATCTAATATCAAACTTTTGATGTCCTGTGAAATTTAAAGTCCCCTCCCTCCTCCAGCTAAGTTATGACACTGCTTTCTCACCTTCTTTTCCTAATCTTCCTCCCTGACTCACTTCCTCTGCACCCTCTAAAGTAGGAGCAAGTGGAAAGAGGGTGAGGGTGGAAAAAGAGGCACAATGGCAGTCTTTCTTGGAAGAAGCAGTGGTAATATGGCATTAGTACTCTCTGGATGTGTCACATGCCAAAATAGTGGTTCTTTCTTTCTTAAAGAACTTACATGAGTTCTTTGGAGACCATCTCTCTCCAGATATGAAGACACCCCACTGCACCTGTCCTGGGCAAGGGATATGCCTTCTCTAGCTGATCACTTGTATTTCTCATCTCAGTTTTTGCTCTGGCAGTACAATCCACATAGACATTTTCTTTTGGGGTTAGCTAAGTCCAGCAGGAAGACCTCTCAGAGAGAGTCTTAAGACAAGTCATGTCATGTGACCTTCCTGGCCTCTTACCTAACAGCGGCAGTGAGGTTAGCTTCCACTGTAGCCCACTTTCCCTGCTATGCAGTCAGAATTTCCCCCTAGCCTCTGGCCTTGAAAGTTTTTCCAGGTAAAACCCAGGTACTAGTCAGTTCTCTCAAGTTACAGAGGTCCTCCATCTAGTCTTCTAAGTGATTCTCATTATATCTTTTATTTATTTATTTTTTTGAGACAGAGTCTCACTCTGTTGCCTGGGCTAGAGTGCCATGGCGTCAGCCTAGCTCACAGCAACCTCAAACTCCTGGGCTCAAGTGATCCTCCTGCCTCAGCCTCCCGAGTAGCTGGGACTACAGGCACACGCCACTGTACCTGGCTAATTTTTTCTATTTTTAGTTGTTTGGCTAATTTCTTTTTATTTATAGTAGAGATGGAGTCTCACTCTTGCTTAGGCTGGTCTCGAACTTCTGAGCTCAAGCAATCCTCCCATGTCAGCCTCCCAAAGTGCTAGGATTACAGGCGCGAGCCACAGTGCCTGGCCTAAAGTAGATATTTTACAATACTTTTTTTTTTTTTTTTTTTTTTTTTTGAGACAGAGTCTCGCTTTGTTGCCCAGGC
Organism: Microcebus murinus; assembly: GCF_040939455.1. Taxonomy (NCBI): domain Eukaryota; kingdom Metazoa; phylum Chordata; class Mammalia; order Primates; family Cheirogaleidae; genus Microcebus; species Microcebus murinus. The sequence continues at coordinate 577,308 of NW_027438951.1, read as the reverse complement.
TAGAGTGAGTGCCATGGCATCAGCCTAGCTCACAGCAACCTCAAACTCCTGGGCTCGAGCGATCCTTCTGCCTCAGCCTCCCGAGTAGCTGGGACTACAGGCATGCGCCACCATGCCCGGCTAATTTTTTTTTATATATATATAAGTTGGCCAATTAATTTCTTTCTATTTATAGTAGAGACGGGGTCTCGCTCTTGCTCAGGCTGGTTTTGAACTCCTGACCTTGAGCAATCCGCCCGCCTCGGCCTCCCAAGAGCTAGGATTACAGGCGTGAGCCACAGCGCCCGGCCAGTACAATACTTTTAAGTGATTCTCATTATATCTTAACATCTTAACATGAGTGAGAGGCCTCCCTCACCTTATGGTGTAGGGGACATATATAACACCAAAAATGCTCTCCAAAGAAATATAAAAATCTAAACCCTTTCCTAAGTGCTTAGCCTTCTTTTATACAGGCTAGAGGTGAATCATAGGTTAAGGGTTACAGAATCAATTTGGGACCACTATCTCAACAAGTCCTGAATAGATGGGCTGATATGTCTCTTTAGAATGGGGGGATCCTTGTCGCCTATAATTCTCAGCAACCATCCTAAGACAGGAAATATACCATGTTAACATTTTGTTACATACTTCACATCTAAGTGGAAGTAAACAGCATTAAGGGATAGGGCTGAACTGAAGATATAAATTTGAGAGTTAATGGCATATAGATGGTATTTTAAAGCTATGAGACTAGATAAGATAACCTAGGGATTAAAGAGAGAGAAAAGAAAATGAACCCAGGACCAAGCCCTGGGGTTCTCTAACACCTAGAGGCCAAGCAGAGGAGGAGGGCTCAGCAGAAAGACTGACAAAATCCAGCATATTTCCCTTTGGCAGCTGCCCTCTTTAATTTCAGCCTCAAGACTGGAGAATCCTTGCTACGAAATAAGATACTCAGTTTGATAATTAGCATTTAACATTGTTTTCATTACCCATCCAGGGTGGCTTGGGTTTGGCAATGTTGAAAAGGTGATCCATGAACTCTACAAACACAGTCTTTTTGTACGTGATTGAGGTGTTGAATGGAAAATATCTTGGTACTGTAGGAGATCTGTGTGAAGAAAGGAAAAAATAATTCATTTTTGTGGACTCTTCTTTGAACCCACTTCATAAAGCAGCTGTAAGTAATGCTTTCATCCCACTCTCCTCTACTGTTAAGCAAATTCGAGAGATTTTCTTATTTGAGTTCAAAATGAGTCCATCAGAGACATCTTGCAACATCAACAACGCATTTGGCCCAGGAACTGCTAATCGATGTATAGTGCAGTGGTGGTTCAAGAAGTTTTGCAAAAGAGCCAGAGCCTTGAAAATGAGGAGTGCAGTGGCCAGTCATAGGAAGTTGACAATGACCAATAGAGAGAAATCATCAAACCTGATCCTCTTACAACTATGCAAATAACTCAACATCAGCCATTCTATGGTTGTTTGGCATTCGAAGCAAAATGGAAAGGTGAAAAAGCTCGATACGTGGGTGCCTCATGAGCCGACCGAAAATCAAAAAAAATTGTTTATGAAATGTCATCTTCTCTTATTGTATGCAACAATGAACCATTTCTCAATCGGATTATGATGTGCTAAGAAAAGTGGATTTTTTTATGACAACCAACAACTGGTGACGACCAGCTCAGTGGCTGGACCGAGAAGAAGCTCCAAAGCACTTCCCAAAGCCAAACTTGCATCACAAAAAGGTCATGGTCACTGTTTGGTGGTCTGATGCCAGTCTGATCCACTGCAGCTTTCTGAATCCTGGTGAAACCATTCCATCTGAGAAATATGCTCAACAAATGGATTAGATGCACTGAAAACTGCAATGCCTACAGCCGGCATTGGTCAACAGAAAGGGCCCAGTTCTTCTCCATAACAACGCCGAACCTCATGTTGCACAACCAATGCTTCAAAAGTTGAATGAATTGGGCTACAAAGTTTTGCTTCATCTGCCACATTCACCTGACCTCTCGCCAACCAACTGACTACCACTTCTTCAAGCATCTCAACAACATTTTGCAGGAAAACGCTTCCACAACCAGCAAGATGCAGAAAATGCTTTCCAAGAGTTTGTCATATCCTGAAGCACATATTTTTACACTACAGGAATAAACTAACTTATTTCTCATTGGCAAAAAATGTGTTGACTGTAATGGTTCTTATTTTGATTAATAAAGATGTGTTTGAGCCTAGTTATAATGATTTAAAATTTACTGTCCAAAACTATTACTTTTGCATCAGCCTAAATATATGAATTTCTAACATAAATCAAACCAAAACCCTGTTTTCACAAGTCAACTGATATGTTAGATGCCAGATGATAAGATAAATCATAAAATCAATACCCGTACACTGCATTAGCCAAAAAGCCCTGTCAAAGCAATATCTACTGCATCCTTCAATTTCATCTCTAAGACAAACTGTAACTTTCACTTAAGTATATTGTATTCATATTTTGTCAGTATGTGCCTAAAATTATACTTCCCTCCTTAGGGATACCAGGAATATCACAGAAGATTTTTATTTTTGCACAGCAGCAACCTGGGAATTAATGCTCATTCCCATCTACAGTCAGATACTCCCAATTAGCCATTTATTAATGGATCAGCTACTGAATCAGAAACTTTCATGTGTATAATAGTCAGAGACTTTAACACCCCACTGACGGCACAGAAGAGATCCTGCAAACAGAAAATCAACAAAGAAATAATGGGTTTAAACAGAACTCCAGAACTAATGGGCCTGACTGACATTTACAGGACATTCTACCCCAAAACCACTAAATATACGTTCTTCTCATCAGCTCATGGGTCATTCTCTAAGATTGACCATATCCTAGGAAACAAAACACATCTCAAACAATTAAAAAAAATAGAAATTATACCATGTACCTTTTCAGACCACAATGGAATAAAAGTAGAAATCAATCCTAACAGGAGTTCTCATTTCTACACAAAGTCATGGAAACTAAACAACCTTCTGCTCAATGATCACTTCATAAATGAGGAAATCAAGTAGAAATCAAAAGGTTCTTTTAACTACATGACAAAGGTGACACAAGTTACCAAAACCTGTGGGACATAGCTAAAGCAGTCCTGAGAGGAAACTTTATTTCCATAAATGCCTATATCCAAAAGTCGAAAAGATCACAAATAGACAACCTCATGAATCGTCTCAAAGAGCTGGAAAAAGAAGAACAGACCGACCCCAAATGCAGCAGAAGTGAAATTATTAAGATCAAATCAGAACTAAATGATATTGACAACAGGGAAACCACACGGATGATTAATAAAACAAAAAGTTGGTTCTTTGAAAAAAATAAACAAAATTGACACACTTTTGGCTAGACTAACGAAAAGCAGACAAGAAAAGTCTCTAATAAGCTCCGTCAGGAACAATAAAGGAGAAATTACAACGGATGCCACGGAGTTACAAGATATAATTTATGAATTCTACAGAAACCTCTATGCGCACAAACTGGAAAATGTGGAGGAAATAGACAATTTCTTAGAAACACACAGCCTCCCTAGGCTCCACCAGGAAGAAACAGAATTCCTGAACAGACCAATAGCAAGTACTGAAATTGAAACAGCAATAAAAAAAACCTTCCTAAAAAGAAAAGTCCTGGACCAGATGGTTTCACATCAAAATTTTACCACACCTACAAAGAAGAACTGGTGCCTATCTTGTAGAAATTATTCCACAACATTGAGAAAGTTGGAATCATCCCCAATACATTTTATGAAGCGAACATAAGCCTGATACCAAAACCAGGAAAGGATGCACCAAAAAAAGAAAACTACAGACAAATATCCCTTATGAATATAGATGCAAAATTTCTCAACAAAATCCTAGTCAATTGAATCCAGATGCTTGTCAAGAAAATAATCTATCACAACCAAGTGGGCTTTATCCCAGGGATGCAGGGATGGTTCAACATACTCAAATCTATAAATGTAATTCACCATATAAACAGAAGCAAAAATAAAGACCATAAGATCCTCTCAATAGATGCAGAGAAAGCATTTGACAAAATTCAACACCCTTTTATAATAAGAATGCTCAACAAAATAGGCATAGATGGGGCTTACCTAAAAATGATACAAGCCATAAATAACAAACCCACAGCCAATACCATACTGAATGGGGAAAATTGAAAGCATTCCCAGTTAGAACTGGAACAAGACATGGTTGCCTACTATCTCCACTTCTACTCAACATAGTGCTGGACATCCTTGCTACAGCAGTCAGACAAGAGAGCGGAATTAAGGGCGTCCAAATGGGAGCAGAAGAGATCAAACTCTCACTCTTCGCTGAAGACATGATATTATACCTAGAAAACCACAAGAATTCAACCAAGAGACTCCTTGAATTGATAAATGAATTTGCTAAAGTTTCAGGATACAAAATCAATACACAGAAATCAGAGGCATTCATATATGCCAACAACAGTCAAACTGAGAACCAAATTAAAGACACAATTCCCTTCAAAATAGCAACACAGAAAATAAAGTACCTTGGAATATATTTAACTAAGGAGGTAAAAGACCTCTACAGGGAGAACTATGAAACACTGAAGAAAGAAATAGCAGAGGACGTAAACAGATGGAAGAATATACCATGCTCATGGGTCGGCAGAATCAACATTGTTAAAATGTCTATACTACCCAAAGTGACCTACATAGTCAATGCAACCCCTATCAAAATACCATCACCATTTTTCACAGATATAGAAAAAATAATTTTAGGCTTCATATGGAGCCAGAGAAGACCCCATATAGCAAAATCAATCCTAGGCAATAAAAACAAAATAGGAGGTATCAATTTACTTACTTACAATCTGACTTCAAACTATACTACCAGGCTATAGTCATTAAAAAAGCTTTTTACTGGCACAAGAAGAGGGACATTGACCAGTGGAACAGAACAGAGAACCCAGATATAAAACCATCCTCATATAGCCAACTGATCTTTGACAAAGCAGAGAAATACATACACTGGGGAAAAGAATCTTTATTCAATAAATGGTGCAGGGAAAACTGGATAGCCACCTGTAGAAGACTGAAACAAGACCCACACCTTTCACCTCTCACAAAAATCAAGTCACGCTGGGTAACAGACTTTTACATTATGTGTGAAATTATTAGAATTCTAGAGGAAAACATTGGAAATACTCTCCTAGACATCGGCCTAGGTAAAGAATTTACGAGGAAGACCCCAGAGGCAATCACAGCAGCAACAAAAATAAACAAATGGGACCTGATCAATTTTAAAAGCTTCCGCACAGCCAAAGAAACTGTCAAGAGAGCAAACAGACAACCCACAGAATGGGAGAAAATTTTCACAAGCTACACATCCGACAAACAGCTGATAACTAGAATCTATTTAGAACTCAGGAAAATCAGCAAGAAAAAATCAAAAAACCCTATCAAAAAGTTGGCAAAGGACATGAACAGAAATTTTTCAAAAGAAGACAGAATAAAGGCCAATAAAAATATGAAAAAGTGCTCAACATCTCTAATCATCAGGGAAATGCAAATCAAAACTGCAATGTGATATCACTTATCTCCACTAAGAATGGCCGTTATCAAAAAGTCCCCAAACAATAAATGTTGGCATAGATGCAGAGAGATAGGAACACTCCTACACTGCTGGTGGGACTGCAAACTGGTTCAGCCTCTGTGGAAAGCAATATGGAGATACCTTAAAGCGATACAAGTAGATCTACCATTTGATCCAGCAATTCCACTACTGGACATCTACCCAAAAAATCAAAAGTCACTTTATGAAAAAGACACCTGCACTCAAATGTTTATAGCAGCACAATTCACAACCCAAAGTTGTGGAAACAATCCACGTGCCCATCAATACATGAGTGGATTGAGCAAGATGGCGGACGAATAAAACCGTCAGACAGAGTGTCTCTGCAGAAAACACAGATTCTAGCAGAAATTAGAGGAAAGAAGCAAGAAGACGAGCATATAGCAAATGAGGGCGGGAAGGAGGGGTACCTGAGACCCTGGGAGACTCCACGGGAGGAGGCTGTGGAGGAGAACCAGAGGCTGAGACCACTGGAGCAGCCTGGAGACCAGCGGCAAGGGTAGATGGATTTGCTGTTTCCCCTGCCCTGCATTTGGGACTGCTGGTGGGCTCCCCAGCGGGTGGAGAGACCTGCGGACACCAGCCCAGAGACCGCCACCGCCATCCAGCGGTGAGCCTGTAGCAGACGTGGCACCAGGTTCCCAACTTCCTCCGGGCACCTCCATGTGCACAGACCCGAGCCGTGCGGCAGGCGCCATATTGCCTCCTCCTCCCCTCCGCCGACCCTACCCGTGGCGGCCCAGAGAGACAATACAGCCACCAGCCAGAGGCACCACCAGGGAATGGGACCTTCCCGTTTAGGACCCTACAGCTGACTCAGGGGAACTCAGACTGTGAGCTCCCTACCCGCCCACCCTCCCAGGTGCTGCTGGCACGGTGTTCCCAGGAGAACGGTGCCGATCAGAGGCTGAGAGACATAGACCCAGCTTGGGCTCCCTGTGGGTGAATTGGGACCGGAAATCCTCTCCCTGGTGGGGATAGAGTTTGAACTCTGGGACCCAGAGGTCGGACCTGCAGACCAGATCCCCTGCACCGAGGGCTAGCATTGTCCGGGACAAAGAAGGGATATACGTGAACAGCCTACTGAGGTGTGTGTGCCCCCAGGGGCGGATCAGCATCCTAGAGGGCAACCCTCCTCCTAGGAGGAGGCCGTGCGCACAACCCAGGTGGCGTTCCTGTGCATGGAACCTCCCCACCGACATCACAGTCCCGGAAGGCCTGGTGGCTTGTGGTCTGGCCTGCTGGCAGAGGCCCAGGAGTAGCTGCCGAGTTGGGGAGGGTGGAAAGAAGCAAGGCCCGCTCCAGACTGCGGGTCTCAGACAGCCCCACCTCCACACCCAGACTTTCTGGCTGAGCGGGACCATTCTAGCCCAGCCCTGACAGCTTTCCCTGGAAGCAGAGAACGAAACTTTGACCCCTGCTAACAGCCTGAGGGCAGGCTTACCCAACCCAGCTCCGTCCAGAACAAGAGCTGATAACAGGACACAAAATCAACAGCGTAGCCTGTTCCTCCAAGCAAACGCCACCTACTGACAGGGACGGCATCTTGCACAGCCTTTCCATGGCACCCACTGACTCAATATACAGGGAGTGGTCCAATTTCACCCCCCAGACACCACCTAACACCTCAGAAACTAAACAAGGTGTGTGAATACCCAAACAATAACTTAAGGAAAGAAACAACAACTGATCGACATGGGAAGAAATCAGCGAAAGAACTCAGGAAATATGAAGAACCAAACGGAAAACACACCCCCAAAGAGGAGCACCAGCCCCCTAAAAACGGACACCAACCAAAATCAGGCAACCAATATGACAGAAGAGGAATTTCGTATGTGGATCATAAGAACACTCACCCAGCTGCAACAACAACTCAATAACCAACACAAAGAAACCACAAAAAGCCTCCAGGATAGGGGAAAAGAAATAGACACAATGAAGAAAAGTGTAACCGAACTCCTGGAAATGAAGAATCAATTCAGGGAACTACAAAATACAGTGGAAAGTCTCAAGAACAGGGTAGATCAAACAGAAGAAAGAATCTCAGAGCTTGAAGATAACACCCTCCAATTAAATAAATCAGTCACAGAAATAGAGCAGAGAAACAAGAGAAAAGAGCAAAGCCTACAAGAGCTGTGGGATTATGTGAAGAAACCTAATGTGAGGGTCATAGGCTTACCAGAAGCGGAGGAAGACAACACTCAAGGGTTAGACAAGCTGTTTGAAGATATAATAGAGGAAAATTTCCCAGGCCTTGCTCAAAATCTTGATATACAAGTTCAAGAAGCTCAGAGGACCCCTGGAAGATTCAATGCAAACAGGAAGACGTCACGACATGCAGTCATCAGACTGACCAAAGTATGAACTAAAGAGGCCCTTCTAAGAGCTGTAAGACAAAAGAAGCAAGTAACATACAAGGGAAAGCCAATTCGAATAACATCAGACTTCTCTAATGAGACTTTACAAGCAAGGAGAGACTGGGGACCCATTCTCACTCTTTTGAAACAAAACAATGCCAGCCTAGAATATTATTCCCTGCATAACTAAGCTTCATATATGAAGGAGAAATAAAAACATTCTCAGACAAGCAAAGGCTCAGAGAATTCACCAAGACAAGACCAGCCCTACAAGAAGTACTTAAAACAGCGTTACGCACGGAACACCATAATAATAACCCACGAATATAAGAATAACCAAAACCCAAAGATATTAAAGGCCAGATATTACAATGGCTCAAGACAGAAATCATAGCAACAACATCCAACCCAACAGAATGATCAGTAATCTAACTTACCTATCAGTTCTCTCAATATATGTGAATGGCTTAAACTCTCCACTCAAGAGATATAGGCTGGCTGAATGGATAAGAAAATACAGGCCAAGTATATGCTGTCTTCAGGAAACACATCTAACCTGCAAGGATGCATATAGACTAAAAATAAAAGGGTGGATATCAATATTCCTAACAAATAGAAACCAAAAGAAGGCTGGTGTGGCAGTTCTAATTTCAGATGATTTAGTTTTTAAACCAACAAAAGTAGTGAAAGACAAAGAGGGTCATTATATAATGGTGAAGGGCACAGTACAACCAGAAGAGATAACAATTTTAAATATATATGCACCCAACTTAGGTGCACCCAGATTCATAAAGCAAACCTTACTGGAGCTAAGCATATGGATTAATAGCAACTCCATAATCAACGGAGATTTCAACACCCCAATGACGGCACGAGACAGATCCTCCAAAAGGAAATTCATAAATAAATAATGGACTTAAACAAAACTCTAGAACAATTGGGTCTGACTGACATTTACAGAACATTCTACCCAAAATCCACTGAATATACGTTCTTCTCATCAGCTCATGGGACATTCTCTAAGATTGACCATATCCTAGGACACACAGTAAATCTCAAGAAATTTAAAAAAATAGAAATCATACCATGCACCTTCTCAGTCAAAGTGGAATAAACGTAGAAATCAACCCTTACAGAAACTCACATTTCTACACAAAAACGTGGAAATTAAACAACCTCCTACTAAATGATTACTTCATAAATGAAGAAATCAAGACGGAAATAAAAAAAAATTCTATGAAGAAAACGATAATGGAGAGACAAGTTATCAACTCCTCTGGGACACAGCTAAAGCAGTTCTGAGAAGAAAGTTTATCTCCATAAATGCCTATAACCAAAAGACAAGAAGATCACAAACAGACAATCTAATGAAATGACTCAAAGAGCTGAAAAAAGAAGAGTGGACCAACCCCAAACCCAGCAGAAGAAGTGAAATTAACAAGATCAAATCAGAATTAAACGAAATTGAAAACAGGGAAACTATTCAGGAGATTAATAAAACAAAATTTGGTTCTTTGAAAAAATAAATAAAATTGACACACCATTGGCTAAGCTAACGAAAAGCAGAAAAGAGAAATCTCTAATAGGCTCCATCAGGAACAAAAAAGGAGATATCACAACTGATCCCAAAGAGATACAAGATACAATTTATGAATACTACAAAAATCTTTATGCACACAAACTGGAAAATGTGGAGGAAATGGACAAATTTCTAGAAACACACAGGCTCCCTAGGCTCAACCAGGAAGAAATAGATTCCCTGAACAGACCAATCTCAACAGCTGAAATAGAAACAGCAATTAAAAATCTCCCTAAAAAGAAAAGTCCCGGTCCAGATGGCTTTACACCTGAATTTTACCACACTTACAAAGAAGAACTAGTACCTATCTTGCAGAAACTATTCCACAACATTGAAAAGACTGAAAACCTCCCCGACACCTTTTATGAAGCGAATATTACTCTGATACCATAACCAGGAGAGGATGCAACAAAAAAAGAAAACTACAGACCAATATCCCTAATGAATATAGATGCAAAATTTTTCAACAAAATCTTAGCTAACCAAATCCAGACACTTATCAAAAAAATAATCCACCACGACCAAGTGGGCTTCATCCCAGGGATGCAGGGATGGTTCAACGTAAGTAAATCTATAAATGCAATTCACCACATAAACAGAAGCAAAAACAAAGACCACATGATTCTTTCAATAGATGCAGAAAAAGCTTTTGACAAAATTCAACACCCTTTCATGATACGAACACTTAAGAAAATAGGCATAGAAGGGACATACCTAAAAATGATTCAAGCCATATATGACAGACCCATAGCCAACATCATACTGAATGGGGAAAAATTGAAATCGTTCCCACTTAGAACTGGAACCAGACAAGGCTGCCCCCTATCTCCACTTCTGTTCAACATAGTGCTGGAAGTCTTGGCTACAGCAATCAGACAGGAAAATGGAATCAAAGGTATCCAAATAGGGGCAGAAGAGATCAAACTTTCACTGTTTGCTGATGATATGATATTTTATCTAGAAAACCCCAAATATTCAACCAAGAAACTCCTGGAACTGATCAATGAATTTAGTAACGTCTTAGGATACAAAATCAATACACGGAAATCAGAGGCATTCATATCCGCCAACAACAATCTAATTGAGAACCAAATCAAAGACTCAATTCCCTTCACAATAGCAACAAAGAAATTAAAGTACCTAGCAATATACTTAACCAAGGACGTAAAAGACCTCTACAGGGAGATATATGAAACACTGAGGAAGGAAATAGCAGAGGCTGTAAATAGATGGAAATCCATACCATGCTCGTGGATCGGCAGACTCAATATCATCAAAATGTCTATACTACCCAAACTGATCTACAGATGCAATGCAATACCTATTAAAATCCCATCAGCATTCTTCACAGATATAGAAAAAATAATTTTACGCTTCGTATGGAACCAAAGAAGACCCTGAATATCAAGAGCAATTCTAGCCAACAAAAACAAAATGGGAGGCATTAATATGCCAGATATCAAACTATACTACAAAGCTGTAGTAATTAAATCAATATGGTATTGGCACAAAAATAGGAATATTGACCAGTGGAACAGATGTGAGAATCCTGATATAAAACCATCCTCATATAGCCATCTACTCTTTGACAAAGCAGACAAAAACATACGCTGGGGAAAAGAATCCCTTTTCAATAAATGGTGCTGGGAAAACTGGATAGCCACCTGTAGAAGGCTAAAACAGGACCTACACCTTTCACCTCTCACAAAAATCAACTCATGCTGGATAACAGACTTAAACCTAAGATATGAAACTATTAGAACTCTAGAGGAACAAGTTGGAAACATTCTCTTAGACATCGGGCTGGGCAAAGAGTTTATGAAGAAGTCCCCAAAGGCAATCACAGCAGCAACAAAAATAAATAAATGGGACATGATCAAACTACAAAGTTTCTGCACAGCCAAAGAAATAGTCATGAAAGTAAACAGACAACCTACAGAATGGGAGAAAATTTTTGCATCCTACGCATCCAATAATGGACTGATAACCAGAATATACTTAGAACTCATGAAAATCAGGAAGAAAAAATCAAATAACCCCATTAAAAAGTGGGCAAAGGAATTGAACAGAAACTTTTCTAAAGAAGACAGAAGAATGGCCAACAAACATATGAAAAAATGCTCAACATCTCCAATCATCAGAGAAATGCAAATCAAAACCACAATGAGATATCACTTAACCCCAGTGAGAATGGCCTTTATCAAAAAATCTCCAAACAATAAATGCTGGCGTGGATGTGGAGAGAGGGGAACACTCCTACACTGCTGGTGGGACTGCAAACTAGTTCAACCTCTGTGGAAAGCAATATGGAGATACCTTAAAGCGATACAAGTGAATCTACCATTTGATCCAGCAATCCCATTGCTGGGCATCTACCCAAATGATCCAATGACACTCTACAAAAAAGACACCTGCACTCGAATTTTTATAGCAGCACAATTCATAATTGTAAGTCTGTGGAAACAGCCCAAGTGCCCATCAATCCAAGAATGGATTAATAAAATGTGGTATATGTATACCATGGAGTACTATTTAGCTCTAAGAAACAATGGTGATATAGCACATATTATATTTTCCTGGTTAGAGCTGGAACCCATACTACTAAGTGAAGTATCCCAAGAATGGAAAAACAAGCACCAGATATATTCTCCAGCAAACTGGTATTAACTGAGTAGCACCTAAGTGGACACATAGGTACTACAATAATAGGGTATTGGGCAGGTGGGAGGGGGGAGGGGGTCGGGTATATACATACATGATGAGTGAGATGTGCACCATGTAGGGGATGGTCATGATGGAGACTCAGACTTTTGGGGGGAGGGGGGAAATGGGCATTTATGGAAACCTTAAAATCTGTACCCCCATAATATGCCGAAATAAAAAGAAATAAAAAAAATACATGAGTGGATTAATAAAATGTGGTATATGTATGCCATGGAGTACTATTCAGCTTTAAGAAACAATGGTGCTATAGCACCTCTTGTATATTCCTGGGTACAGCTGGAACCCATTCTAATAAGTGAAGTATCTCAAGAATGGAAAAACAAGCACCACATGTACTCACCAGCAAATTGGTATTAACGGATCAACACTTAAGTGGACAATCGGAATAACATTTATCGGGTGTTGGGCCGGTGGGAGGAGGGAGGTGGGGCATGGGCAATATGTATAACCTTAACATTTGTACCCCCATAATATGCTGAAATAAAAAAAAAGAAACTCTCATGTGTAGATCCTGGTCTCCAATCTCAATCATTTAATGAAAATTGAGCATTCACCTGCCACAGATGTACATTCATTCACTTATAAACTATATACTACATGCCACTGTACCATCACAAACACACATTAGAAATAAATATGAAAAGGAGAGGTTTTTAAAGACATATAAGTAGATGTGAAAATGGCTAAATTGGTAAATCAGTGATTGGTAAATCCCCTACAGAGATTTTTTTTTTCCAATTTTTAATCGTGGTTAAATATATGAAACATAAAATATACCATGTTAACCATTTTTAAGTGTACAGTTCAGTGGTAATAAATACATTTGTGATGTGATACTATCGCCATAACTCTTTCTATCTTGCAAAACTGAAACTATATAAGCATTAAACAATAACTCTCTCCTTCCCAAGCCCATGGCATCCACTATTTTACTCTCTGTATGATTCTGACTACTCTAAGTACCTGACGTAAATGGAATCATATAGTATTTGTCTTTTTGTGACTGGCTTATTTCCCTTAGCATAATATCCTCAAGGTTTATCCATGTTGTAACATATGTCAGAATTTCCTTCTTTTTAAATGCTAAATAATATCCTTTTGTATGTTTATATCACGTTTTGATTATCCATTCATCTATCAATAGAAGCTTGTGTTGCTTTTACATTTTAGCTATTGTGAATAATGCTGCTTGTAAACATGGATGTGGTGGTTAATTTTGTGTGTCAACTTGAGTAGGCTAAGGGATGCCCAGATAGATGGTAAAATATTATTTCTGGTTTTGCCTGTGATGGTGTTTCTGGAAGAGACTAGCATTTGAAATGGTAGACTGAGCAAAGAAGATCACCTTCATAATGTGGGGATGGGAATCATCCAATCTATTGAGGGCCTGAGTAGAACAAAAAGGCAGAAGGGTGAATTCACTCTCCCTGTTTGAACTGAGATATTCATATTCTCTTGTCCTTGGACATCACAATTCATGGTTCTTGGGCTTTTTGACTTGGACCTGAGCTTATACCACTGTTCCCCCCATGTATATATACCTAATCACAAGATTATAAAATGCTTCCCTTCCATCCACACCACCACTACATTACTAAAGGCCTATTTTCCACAGTTCCTCTTAACGAGCCTACCATGTCCACCTTCCAACAAAAAAAATTACAAGGCATAATAAAGGGCAAAAAACACCATTTGAAGAGACTGAACAACCATCAGAACCAGATTTAGATATAGCAGTAATGTTGTAAGTATTAGATCAGAAATCTTTTAAAGCTATGGTTAATATGGTAAGGCAGGAGTCCTCAACCTTTTTGGCACCAGGAATCAGTTTCATGGAAGACAATTTTTCCATGGAGGCTGGGTCGGGGCAGGAGTGTGGAGCTCAGGTAGTGATGCCAGCCATGGGGACTGGCTGTAAATACGGAGGAAATTTTGCTGTGTGGCTTTCCCCCCACCCTCCCTTCCTAAGTTTCATGGAAGTCAGTTTTTCATGGGGCTTGGGGCTGGAGCTCTGTGGCCTGGTTGGGAACCACAGTGCTAAGGGATTTAATGGAAAAGGTAGACAACATTTGGTAACAGATATATACTATAAGAGGAGAGATGGGAATTCTAAGAAAGAATCAAAAGGAAATGTTAGTGATCAAAAACACTATAACAGAAATGAAAAATGTCTTTGATGGGCTCATTAGTAGACTGGACACGGCTGAAGAAAAAAATCTCTTAGTTCGAATAGCAATAGAATCTTCCAAAACTGAAAAGCAAAGAGAAAAATGACCAAAAAAAAAAAACACCCCACAATCAAACAAACAAACATAGAAAACCCAGAACAGAATATCTAAGAACTGTGGGACAACAACTACAAAAGGTGTAACATATATGTACCTGAAATACCAGAAAGAGGAATGTAGAAAAGAACAGAAGCAAATATTTGAACCAATAATGACTAAGAGTTTTCCCAAATTAATGTCAGACACCAAACAACAGATCTGGAAGGTCAGAAGAGTACCAAGAAGGATGATAAATTCAAACAAACACAAAAACTACACCTACCTAGGCATATTGTATTCAAACTTCAGAAAATCAAAGGTAAAGAAAAATCTTGTAAGAAACCAGAGGGGAGAAAACACTTTACTTATAGAGAATCAAAGGTGATAATTGAATCCAAGTTTGCCTCAGAAACCATTCAAGGAAGAATAGATGAGTGAAATATTTAAACAGTTGAGAGAAAAACACAAGCAAGCTAGAATGCTGTACCCTATTAAAGTATCTTTCAAAAATGAAGAAGACATAACGACTTTCTTAGATAAACAAAAATTGAAAGTATTTGTTGCCAGTAGATCTGCCTTGTAAGAAAGATTCAAAGAAGTTCGTCAGAGAAAAGGAAGTTGATATAGGTCAGAAACTCAGATCTACATAAAGAAAGGACAGAGAATATTGACCATAGAAAAGGCACTACAACAAAGTACACTGAATGACTTAACCATTTGATGGCTCACCAACCTCTGTTTCTGGCACCCCAATTCTGGCAAAATGGAGGAGCCACAGCAGAGGCCATGTATGGTTCCAACGTCATGAACTCACCAAGGTTGATCTAACTACTGATGTGTGATTTTCCCAACTGACAGCAACAGAAACCAAAGCTTAGCCACTGATACATCATTATTCCTCAAGGAAACTATCCAGCCACTTGGTGAGCCTTGGTAAGTGCCACTATTCAAGGCTTTACAGAATATTTGATCCCTTGGCATGAGATCTTCCATAATATTGCATCAGACTAAGAGACTCACTTTAAAGATGTCCTGGCAGGAGTAACTGACTCTGATAATCAGGAGGAAAGGGAAAGAGAAGAATATATTTGGCACCCAGATCATTTATTTGGATATCTCTTGGTACTCCCTTGCTCAATTTTGATGATAAATGGACAAGTGCAGTCATGGCCTGAGAAGGGCATGATAACCAGGTACCTCATCCAGTAACCCACTTAGACAAGCAGAAGTACAAATTGAGAGGGTGAGGGGAAGAGTCCATAATGAGTGGTAGAGAAAGGAGGTGATAAGTACCAGCTGCAGACTCAAGACAAGCTAAGGCAGCAGGAGTTGTGTGGTATGCCCCGGACCTTCATCTTGTGTTCCTGAGAAAAGAAGCCCTGAAAGAACCATTCCAGAACTTATGAAGCAAATGGATCTGAGTAGCAGAAGGGCTGGACTATAGTGGAAACTGTGCTGTGCTTCCCAGATTACCCCCTTCAGAACTAAAAGACTAATTCCCCAAGATGCTAGGAATGCTGACAAGTCCCATCCTGGGAACTTCCTTAGGTTGAAGTCAGCCACCTCACCCAAAGTCATGCCCCTTTCCTGGTCACTATGAGAGTATATAGGTCTGGCCAACTTGCCACAATAGGGCACATTTCTTCAGAGCAATGCTATATAGCTTGAGTTCCCTGTGGGACTGGCCTTTGCTCAGACTGTATCAGCTCAGCTTCTCCCTCTCTCCAATCCTGCTTCCTTCATTCTCCCACAGGTGTTGATGCAGAGGATTCTCCCCCAATAAAATTCCTGTGTGTGTGTGTGTGTGTGTGTGTGTGAGAGAGAGAGAGAGAGAGAGAGAGAGAGAGAGAGAGAGAGAGAGAGAAAGAGAAAAGGAGAGGGAGAGGGAGACACACACACACACACACACACACACACAAGAACAAAGCAGACAATAATTTTTCTTATTTATGTGTTTAAAAGCCCAAGGAAGCACCATTGCAGTAACATTGGTCAAAACCATTTTTTTTTTGTCTGCTTTGCTTTCATACAATTCACTGCCAGCTACAAATTTGTGGAAACACTGCTACGTGATCTCAGCATTCAAGATTGGCAGAAAAATGCTTAAAAAGACAACTTAAAATGCACCAAGGTGCTTTGCATGAAAAGCGTAGATGCAAGGCTGTAAGACCTCCTTCACGAGGCACACAGTCCCTCTCCCACCGCCAAAACTACAGAAACACTGTGGTAACTGAGGGAAAACCCATCTAGGCACAGGTCAGGGTGGAACTGTTCGGCAGGTCCCCGCAGTTGTGCCCCTGGAGTTCTGACAAGGAGTGTGGCCCAGAAACATTATGTTTAAACTAAATTATGCATTTTAGTGAAAAAATAAAAATGCATCACATTGGAGACACAACACACTGCACTACTTGCTTTTATGGGAGCCACACACAACAGGAACTGCAGGGAATGGTGGAAAGGGGAGGGGCAGAGACAGACACACAAGAGGGCTGCTCACAGGAGGCTCTGTGACTCCCAGGTGATGTTAAAATCAAGGCAGAGGGGATTAACTGAGGAAATGAGGGAGATTTCCTCTTAAGAAAGGGACAATCCAGAAGAGAGCGCTAAAATGGTGAGCAGTATAAACCTAGCGGTTTAGCATCAATTCACATAAAGTAAAAACTGCTGGGAGCACGATCACAAGGAGAAAGTGGTAATCCACAGTCACAGAGGAAGGCCTTGATGCCCCTTTGTGGGATCTAGCAGCAGATTGGCTGAAAAGGCTCCTTGAAACTGTGTATTGTGTTGAGCAGACCTCTCTCAAGGAGACTGACTGAGTGGGGCAAAGGTGGGGCTGACTTGATTCCTATCTCCCTCCTCTCCCACATAGCCCTGCAACTTACTCCATTCCAGGATTTCGAGGACACCCAAGAAAGCACATTGCTGTGGGAGCAGTTCTGCCAAGTGAAGGCCATGACAAATGACTTTCTGTACTGGCTGAGGGCCAGGGGCCGGCATACTGATAAGGATGCTATTCTAGTAAAAAGAGTTGATTTACAGAGGAATGAATGGGGATCTGCATGGGCCAGGGGACACAAATAGACTGTATGAGCAGGTTGCCAGAGGCCTATCTCTTCCATGCCTGCTATGCTGCCACTTCTACCTTAGGACACACCCATGGCCATGTGGGGGATCCTTGATGGCCAGTTGATGACTAGTTGCTGGAGAAAAAAGCCTGAGCTTGAATTACAGATGGGTCAGCTTGATATGCAGGTGCAAGCCCAAAATTGACTGTTCCTATATCACAGCCCTACTCCGAGGTGGCTTTGATAGACAATGGTGAGGGAAAATCTTCTCAAATGGGCCAAACTTTGGCCAGTGTTGCTGGTTGTCCACTTTGTGTAAAAAGAGAAATGGCCCAGAGTTCAAATATATACAGACAGATGAACAGCAACAGATGCTTAGACCGTCTGGTCAGGGGCCTAGAAGGAAAACAAATGGAAGATCAGGGACAAGGATGTCTGGGGTAGAGGCATACGAGTAAGAGGAAACAAACTAGAAGAACCTCCATGTCATAAATTAATGCCACCGGAAAGCATATAACATGAAAGAAGCACAAAACAACAGCATAGATAAAATGACTGGCATTTAACATCAGCCAGCCTCTGCATAGGCCATCGCAGTGCTGGGCAAGATGTGAGCTAAGTGGCTATGGTGGCAGTGAGAAAATTTACACATGGACCCAAAAATGTGGGTTCCCACTGATTAAGGCTGATCTAGCTATTAATGCTTTTGCCATCAAAGTCCAGTCTGCCAGCAACAGAAACCAAGTATCACATGCCACCCCACCCAGAAGCTGTTAAAGGCACAGGTGAAGCTCCAGGAGGCAGGTCTCTGTAAGGATGGAGGGCCAGCCTCCGAGGTGCTTTGAATCATCAATTCAAAGATGATTCTGTGTCTCCAGTAAGAAGATGGCTTTTGGAAACAAAGGGTGGCAGCAAAGGAAACTCTGCTTACCACCACTCCTAGTGACCCACCTGGGGAGTCTGTCTCCTGTCCCTGCAACTCTGGGCCAGGCAGTTTAAGAGGTCTCCGCAGCGGAAGTGTAAGAGTCTGCCTCAGCTGCCCCAGAAGAACACATCACTCACCCAGAGAAGACCACAGCCCCCTAGGATGGACAGCATGTAATGACTAATCAGTGCAGGGATATAGAGGCCTGGCCATGTTGGTCATTCCAGCTCCAAAGGTCCCCTATGGTTAGCAGAGGCTGTCCCAGAGCCTTCCCTGCAGCCCACTTCTCCCTCTGCCCACTCCTGCTTCCCCAGATGTTAATCCCAAGAACATTTCAAATAAAATTCCTGCACATTAATCTCCATCTCAGAGTCTGCTTCTAGGGAACACAACCTGTGACATTAATTCATATTTAAATGTACTCTAATGTCATCCACCTTTAAAAATTCCCATAGCACTAGTCTTGGCATAGGCCTATGTGGCTTTTACTCATTTAACAACATTATTTGATGCCTGTATCATTATTGAGTGTGGTCCTTCCTTCAGTCCATTTGTCCCATCCCCTGGATACTCTGAGACTTATGCCCTTCCTCATCAACCCATCTCTAGTTACCTTTCCCTTTTTTCCGTTTTATATCCTTGGATCTGCTGAGTCTACCCTATGGAAACTTTCTCCAAAGTTTCCATATTGGTTTCTAATAAGACTCAGATCCATGTCCAGGGACAGGTATTTTGACATAAGCTAGCATGGTTCTTTCACTTTAAATATTTCTGACTAAAATGAAGATATACATAGAAAATATTTTTTAGAGCAAGATATTGGAAGAGCAGAGAGGGAACTGGATCAAGAGCACACAGAAACACTTTTTCCCCTTCTGAGGGAAGAGTGAAAAAAAGAGAAGACAGGCAAACAAAATTGTAAGACAGAAAAACAGAAGGCCTATGTCCTATATCAAGCAGGATGTGGTTCAGGGCAGGACTTTCTATTCGAAGGGACATACTAGACGACATTCCTAAGAGCATCAGCACCACCCAAGTGTGTGATTCAGTTCTGAGATAAGCCTATACAGGACAATATATATCTTTCCAGCTTGAGACCTTCTCCATTAGAGTGAATATTTTCCATTGCAGCAGAAACATGTGATTTATTTCCCGGTGTTAGTTTCAGGGTAATCTGCACAGTAAGTGACAAAATATTCCAAGGTCCATGGGTTTTGCTCCTTCCTAACTTTTGTAAGATTTTTGTTTGCATATTTCCTTTGGGATTTGATATATAAATCCTGCTAAATACATTTGGCAATGATTGTCCTTGACATGAACTGTTCTTTCACATTTTATCTAAAACCAATCGGAAAACCTATTATATTCTCTGACCTTTGCTTAGAAGAAGCTGAGCAGCTGCAGGAACAGATAATATAAAACTGAATTTTCCCAGCTGTTTATTTCAATCCTTGGCAGAGGCTCTCAGGATATGTCCAGAGTCAGCTTATCCTGTTAATCAGTATCAAAAAAATCTAGATTATAAAATGGTATCATAAAAATAAATTCTATGAACCTTTTTCAGGGTAAATAACATGTGACTGCCTAAACAACAACATAAAGATAGATAATAAATGAATGATTTACTCTATTCAATTCAATTTTACACTCAAACTGTTATTCACTGTGCATTAGGCTGCATGCTACATGGACATTACAATAGAAAGTACAGTGTATTAAGTACTATCTTGATATTAATTGTTAGCAAGGCTGACATTAACAGATAAGTAACTGTTCAATTAGATATCAGCCTACTGACAATCTGGGCCTCTACTTCAATGTCATTAACATTGCTCAAAGTCCTCAATTCAAGAACTAAATCTATAAAACTCATAAAAAATATGTCTAAATCTTTGTGATCTTGGATTTGGCAATGGTTTTTAGATATGACATCAAAAGTATAAGCAACCAGGGCCGGGCGCTGTGGCTCACGCCTGTAATCCTAGCTCTTGGGAGGCCGAGGCGGGTGGATTGCTCAAGGTCAGGAGTTCAAAACCAGCCTGAGCAAGAGCGAGACCCCGTCTCTACTATAAATAGAAAGAAATTAATTGGCCAACTGATATATATATAAAAAAAATTAGCCGGGCATGGTGGCGCATGCCTGTAGTCCCAGCTACCCGGGAGGCTGAGGCAGAAGGATCACTCGAGCCCAGGAGTTTGAGGTTGCTGTGAGCTAGGCTGACGCCACGGCACTCACTCTAGCCTGGGCAACAAAGTGAGACTCTGTCTCAAAAAAAAAAAAAAAAAAAAAAAGTATAAGCAACCAAAGAGGAAAAAATAGATAGATTGGACCACACCAAAATGAAAAACTTTGTGCTTCAAAGGATACCATTAGGAATATGAAATAACTACTCACAGAATGGAAAAATATTTGCATATCATAGATCTGATAAAGATATAATATCGAGAATATATAAAGAAATTTTACAACTCAATAGTAAAAGACAAATAATTTTAGAATAGTCAAAGAGGCCGGGCGCGGTGGCTCACGCCTGGAATCCTAGCTCTCTGGGAGGCCGAGGCGGGCCGATTGCTCAAGGTCAGGAGTTTGAAACTAGCCTGAACAAGTGCGAGACCCCGTCTCTACTATAAATAGAAAGAAATTAATTGGCCAACTAATATATATAGAAAAAATTAGCCGGGCATGGTGGCACATGCCTGTAGTCCCAGGTACTCGGGAGGCTGAGGCAGGAGGATTGCTTGAGCCCAGGAGTTTGAGGTTGCTGTGAGCTAGGCTGATGCCACGGCACTCACTCTAGC
The DNA here is from genome assembly GCF_040939455.1 of Microcebus murinus. Taxonomy (NCBI): domain Eukaryota; kingdom Metazoa; phylum Chordata; class Mammalia; order Primates; family Cheirogaleidae; genus Microcebus; species Microcebus murinus. The sequence goes on along the minus strand of NW_027438951.1, from coordinate 555,964 downwards.
CTAGGCAACAAAGCGAGACTCTGTCTCAAAAAAAATAGTCAAAGGATTTGAATAGATATTTCTCCAGAGCAGATATACAAATGGTCAATAAGCATGTGAAAATACATTCAACATCAATAGTCATCAGGGAAATGCAAATCCAAATCATGATGAGATACCACTAGGATGGCTATTATAAAAAAGACAGTAACAAGTTTTGATGAGAATGTGAAGAAATTGGAATCCTCATACACTGCCAGTGGGAATGTGAAATGGCGCAGCTGCTTTGAAAAATTTTGGCAGTTCCTCTAAAAGTTAAACATAGAATTACCATGTGACTTTGCTATTCTACTCCTAGGTATATACCTAAGAGAAATAAAAACATATGTCCTCACAAAGACTTATACATGAATGTTAAGAGCAGCGTTATTCATAATAGCCAAAGTAGAAACAATCTAAAAGTCCATCAATACATGAATGGATAAATAAAATGTAGTATATCTATACAATGGAGTATTATTCAGCTATAAAAAGATGCGAGGCACAAAAGGCCATATATCGTATGATTTCATTTATACGAAATGCCCAGAATAGGCAAAACCTTCCTCCAGGGGCTGGAGAGAGGAAAATTGGAATTGACTGTTTAATGAGTATAGAGTTTCTTTTTGGGGTGATGAGAATATTCTAAAATTAGAGGTGATGGTTGTACAAATTTATGGATTTACTAAAAACCACTGAATTGTATACTTTAAAATGGTGGATTTTATGGTATGTGCATTATATGTCAATAGAAAAGGAGAGATTTAGGAAAGCAAGGAAACCCAAAACTCCACACTGAAAATCAGTGAATTTTACCGTATGTAAGTTGTACCTCTAAGGAGTTAAAAAAGGGTAAGGAAATAGTCTGAATGTTATACTATTAAATTCAACAACTCAGATGAAATTCCCCAAAAGAAATTATGTAGAATGAATCTAAAAGAAATAGAAAATTCAAGTAGCCCTTTACCTATTAAAATAGAATTCATAATTAAAATTCTTTATACAAAACAAAACAAAGCAACAACAATAACAAAAACAAAACAAAACAAAATCCAGCCAAAAAACCTCCAGGATAAGATGGTTTCCCTGGTGAATATACTCAAACATTTAAGAAAGAAATGATGCCAATTCTACATAAACTCTTCCATAAAATAGAAGAGTAAACACTTCTTAACTCATTTCATGAAGATAATATTACTTTTAAATGAAAACCAGATAATCACATTACAAGAAAATCATAGATAAATATCCATCACAAACATAAAACAAAACAAAAAAACCTTAACAAAATTGTTTTAGTTGGCTTGGGCTGCGATAACAAAATACCATAGGTGGCTCAAACAACAGAAATTTATTTTCTTACACTTCTGGAGGATGGAAGCCCAAGATCAGAGTGCCAGCATGGTCAGTTTCTAGTGAGGGCTCTCTTCCTGGCTGACAGATGGCTGCCTTCTTACTGTGTGTTCATATGGCTTTTCTTTAGTGCCCATGCACAAAGAGAGATCTTTCTCTCCTCTTCTTATTGTCCATCCTATTGGATTAGGACTCCATATTTATGACCTCATTTAACCTAAATTACCTCCTAAATGCCCTATCTCCAAATACAGTCACATTTGGAGGTTAGGACTTCAACATATGAATTAGGAGGGGGACACAATTTAGTCCATAACAAAAATATTACCAAAATAATATATGACAACCAGGTGGGCTTTTCCACCTGGGAATATAAAGCTTGTTCCTCATGAAAAAAAATCAATGAAGGTAATTCACTATATCAACAGAATAAACAAGGTAAACCATATGATCATTTCAACAGATGCAGAAAAGCTTTGGACAAATCTAGCACCCAATACTGATAAAAAACTCTCAAGACACTTAGAAGGGAAATTCCTCAACATGACAAAGGGCATCTATGAAAATATTACAAGTAACATTATACTTGATGGTGAAATATTGAATACTTTCCCTCTGAAATCAGGAACAAGACAAGGATTTCTGCTATCATTAGTTCTATTCAACATTGTACTAGAAGATCTTGCCAGTGCAGTAAGGCACCAAAAAAAGACAGAAAGAGAAAGCGAAAGAGAGAGAGAGAAAGAAAGAAAAGAAAGAAAAAACATCCAGTTTTAAAAGGAAGAAGCAAACTGTCTTTATTTGCAGAAAACATTATTGTGTATGTAGAGATACTAAAAGTGCAAAAAGCTGCTAGAGCTAAAATGTAAATTTAGCAAGGTTGGAGTAAACAAGGTCAATATACAAAAATCAACTGAATTTCTACATATTAGTAGCAAATGAGTGGAAAAATGAAAGTAAATAAAAATGATAACAATTAACAATAGCATCAAAACTCAAAAATAGGCCGGGCGCGGTGGCTCACGCCTGTAATCCTAGCTCTTGGGAGGCCGAGGCGGGCGGATTGCTCAAGGTCAGGAGTTCAAAACCAGCCTGAGCAAGAGCGAGACCCTGTCTCTACTATAAATAGAAAGAAATTAATTGGCCAACTGATATATATAGAAAAAATTAGCCGGGCATGGTGGCGCATGCCTGTAGTCCCAGCTACTCGGGAGGCTGAGGCAGAAGGATCGCTTGAGCTCAGGAGTTTGAGGTTGCTGTGAGCTAGGCTGATGCCACGGCACTCACTCTACCCTGGGCAACAAAGCGAGACTCTGTCTCAAAAAAAAAAAAAAAAAAAAAAAAAAACTCAAAAATATCTAGGGCTACAGTTAATAAAATGTGTGCAAGAGCTATACTTCAGGCTCTAAAACATCCTAGAGAGAAATTAAAGAAAACCTAAATAAACATGTTATAACCATGTTGTTGTACTGAAAGATTCAATATTGTTTAGATGTCAGTTCTCCTCAAATTGATCAATAGATTCAATTCAATTACAGTCAAAATCCTAGTAGGCTATTTGGTAGGTATTGACTAGTTGACTATACTAGTTGACTATAAAATTAATACAGAAATGTAAAAGCCTAAATATATCAAAAGCAATTTCAATAAAGAACAAAGTTGGAGGTTTTAGACTGGCTGATATTAAGATTTATTATAAAGTTACAGTAATCAAAACTGCAGTACTAGCATAGGCACAGACATATAAATTTATGGAACTAGAGAATCCACAGACAGACTTGTGTAAATACAGTCATTTGATTTTCTACAAAGGTGTGAAGGCAATTCAATAGATTAAGAAAAATCTTTTCATGCCATACAGAAAATTTAACTCAAAATGTGTTATAGACCTAAACATAATGCTAAAATGATAAAAGTTCTAGAAGAAAACATAGTGCAAAAGCTTTCTGAACTTGAGTGGGCAAAAATTTCCTAGGACAGAAAAAAAAAGCATAAATCATAGAAAAAAGTTAAATTGGACTTAATTACAACTGTACATTTCTGCTGTTTGAAAGATGGCATTAAGAAAATGAAAATGCAAGCTACAGAATGGGAGAAAATATTCAAAACAGGTACATCTAAAAAGTATTGTGCCAAGAATATATAAAGAATTCTTGAAACTCAACAAGACAAATCACCCAATTAAAAATGAGCCAAAGATCCGAATAGATACTTCACCAAAGAAGTTATACAAATGGCCAAGTAGCACATGCAAAGATGTCCAACATCTTTAATAATCAGAGAAAGGCAAATTAAAAGTACAGTGAGATACCACCATGCAGTCATTAAAATGAATAAAATTAAATACTGGTAACATCAAATGTTGTCCAGGATATGCTGCAACTGTCACTCTCATGAGTTGTTGGTGGGAGTATAAAATGGTACAGCTGTTCTGGAAATCTGTCTGGCAATTAAGAAATTTATAAGAATAAAGTTAAACATGCACTTACCATATGATCCAGCAATTCCACTCCCAGATATTCCACTATGGTAAATGAACAGATATTCACACAAAAATGTGTAGAAGAATGTTCATAACAGGTTTATTTATATTAGCTCCAAACTGAAAACAATCCAAAAGCCCATGAGCAGGTGAATGGATACACAAATTATGATATATTCCCATAAAGGAGCAGTACTCAGCAATAAAAATGATAGAATTACAGCAACCCGGATGAATTTTCAAATTATGGTGCTGAAGGAAAAACAGGCCACAGAAGAATGTTTGATTCCACTGATATAAAAAACTGGAGAGCAGTTGAAAACAAATCTATAATATACATAAAGCAGCCGGGTCAGGGTAGTGAGACTCATCAAAAAGTTGCAGAAGGGTTGGGCATGATGGCTTATGCCTGTAACCCCAGCACTCTGGGAGGCCGAGGCAGATGGATTGTTTGAGCTCAGGAGTAGCCTGAACAAGAGCGAGACGCCTGTTATATATATATATATATATATATATATACATATATATATATATATATATATATATATATATATATATTAGCCAGGCATGGTGGTGCATGCCTGTAGTCCCAGCTACTTGGGAGGCTGAGGCAGGAGGATTGCTTGAGCCCAGGAGTTTGAGGTTGCTGTAAGTTAGGCTCACGCCACGGCACTGTAGCCCAGGCAACAGAGTGAGACTCTATCTCAAAAAAAAAAAAAAAAAGAAAAAGTAAAGTTGCAGGAGGGTCGATGTAAATGTTCTATATGTTGATTAAGGTGGTGGTTATGCAAGTGTCTGCATTTGTCAAAATGCCTCAAACTGCACATTTAAAATCAATGTGCTAGGCCGGGCGTGGTGGCTCACGCCTGTAATCCTAGCACTCTGGGAGGCAGATGCGGGCGGATTCCTCAAGGTCAGGAGTTCGAAACCAGCCTGAGCAAGAGCGAGACCCCGTCTCTACTATAAATAGAAAGAAATTAATTGGCCAACTAATATATATAGAAAAAATTAGGCAGGCATGGTGGCGCATGCCTGTAGTCCCAGCTACTCGGGAGGCTGAGGCAGGAGGATCGCTTGAGCCCAGGAGACTGAGGTTGCTATGAGCTAGGCTGACACCATGGCACTCACTCTAGCCTGGGCAACAAAGCGAGACTCTGTCTCAAAATTAAAATAAAATAAAATAAAATAAAATCAATATGCTTTATTGTATGTAAATTATACCTGTGGTAGGTAAAATTTGGGCCCTATGACCTTTGTCCCTTGACGTTATGCTCAAGAATATGTTATGTTACTTGACAGAAGAAACATTGCAGATGGAATTAAGGTGGTTAATCAGCTGGCCTTCAGATGGGGAGAATAGTCTGAATTGTCCAGGTATGCCCAATGTAATCACATGAGCCCTTAAAAGAAGGTCAGAGAGATACAGTGGAAATTGAAGTCAGAGAAATTGTAAGCAGGAGAGAGACTTGATGCATTGTTGCCGGCTTGAAGATGGAGGATGGAAAGTGAGAGGGAACTGAATTATGCTAGCATTGCAAATGAGCCTGGAAGTAGATTCTCCCCCAGAGACTCCACTAAGGAGTGCAGCCTGTCAACACCTTGGTTTTGGCCTTGTCTGACCTTAAGCAGAGTACCCAGCTGAGCCCACCTGGACTTCTAACCCACAGAAACTGTGCAATAATAAATGGGTATTGTTGTAAGCTGGTAAGTTTGAGGTAATTTGTTATACAGCAATAGGAAACTAATTAGGATATTCAAAGTTGATCCAAATATTAAAAAATAACTTAATAAGCCAATAAAATGCAGTTAAAAATCATACTCCTAGATTAATTTGGATTAAAGATGAAATCAAAGATGTTACAAACTGTCATGAAAACAATGAAAAGAAAACCCTTCATGATAATGATTTCACAATGTATTAATATATGTATATCAAAACATTATACTGTACACTTTAAATATATACAATTTTCATTTGCCAGTTATACCTCAATAAAACTGGGTGTAAAAAAGAATCACCTGGGCAGCGAATTGTTCTCTGAGGAAACTGCATTTTAATAAGTTTCCTGGGTAATTCCTGTGCACACTGAGGTCTGAAAACTATTGCCTTCATGAGTTCAGATTTAAGGTGACTTTTTAAAAGAAAGTTGGGGTTTGATTAATGAATATGAGATATTGTTTATTTCTTCATATTTCCAAGCTCCACAGATCATAAAACTACTTTTCCTGAAAAGTTATCTGTACGGTAATCCTAGCACTCTGGGAGGCCGAGATAGGAGGACCCTTTGAGCTCAGGAGTTCAAGACCAGCCTGAGCAAGAGCAAGACCTCATCTCTACTAAAAATAGAAAGAAATGATCTGGACAACTAAAACTATATATAGAAAAAAAAATTAGCCAGGTATGGTGGTGCATGTCTGTAGTCCCAGATACTTGGGAGGCTGAGGCAGGAGGATTGCTTGAGCCCAGGAGTTTGAGGTTGCTGTGAGCTAGGCTGATGCCACGGCACTCTAGCCCAGGTAAGAGAGTGAGACTCTGTCTCAAAAAAAAAAGTTATCCTGCGGAAGTCAAATTAAGTTGAGAGGATTAGTCTCTGGAATTTTAATAAAGGTATATGGAGATAGTGTAATTGAAATGCTCACTTTTTGCATAAGAAATCTCACTGTTCATCTTTTCCCACTGGCAAAAATAAAAGACTGAGGTTTTATATATTAATGTATGAACAGTGCATTGCTACATGCCAATTATACAGCACAGTTAATGAATCAATAGCTTGTTTTCTTCTCAGTGAAAATAAAAAGAAAACCCTTTATTCCAAAACCTATGGGATACAGAAAAGGTGTTCTCTGAGAAAGATGTATAGCTTTAAACGTCCTTAAAAACAAAGGATGAAAAAAAAATTACTTTTTCTAAGTATTAGAAAAAATACAGCAAGATAAGCCAAAAGAAACTATGAAGAGATCATTGATAAAAAATAAAACCTAAAAATTAATTAAACATCCAAAAATAACTAGGAAAAATAAATAAACCCAAAAGCTTATTCTGTGAAAAGACCACCACCAACAAAGTCCCTGGCTTGTTCAAGGAAAAAAGATAAATAGCAAAGATATAAGAATTTCAGAATGAGAAAGAGCACATAACTACAGATGATGTGGAGTAAAAGAATCATGAGATAGTGCTATATGCAACACTGTGGCAACACAATTGAAAAAAGAAAGAAAATTATTTGCTATTCTTGGCAATAGAAAAAGATGGAGCACTCATCAATTCTTTTCATAAAACCAATAAAACTTTAATACCAAAACCTAATAATAGTGAAAAATGAAGCTATAGATCAATGTCACATATAAAGGCACACAGGCTCTAAAGAAATATTAGCACATAGAACTCAGCAATAATCAAATTATATAAAGAGTAGATTTCACTCCAAGAATGTAAGGGTATTCAGTGTCAGGAACTCTATTAACATAATCTATTTGTTCATCAACATATTAAAGAAGACAAAGGAGATAATGCTAGATTTTGAAAAGTCATTTATAATAAAAATTTTATGGCAAATGGGAATAGAAGTAACCATCTGAAGTAAAATCATGGAATAGAAGGAATGCTCACTTTTATTGTCTAAGGTTTTCTGATAAATTCAATAAGATAAGAAAATGAAATAACTGGTTATAAATATTGGAAAAGAACTAAAGTCTCTCTCATATGGCTAATGATATGATTTAATACTCATAGAGACTCTAGGGTAAAATTACTAGAATTAATAACATGAATATATGCAAACCAATCGCTTTTCTCTATTCTGGTACTAAGTACTTAGAGATGGAAATGGGAGAAAACTATTTTATTAACAAAAGCAACACTTACAAAATGCATAGGGATAAATATAATAATAAAACCAATTATATTTATTACATTTATACAATTAATATATATAAGTTTAATGAAATTTCAATTAGAATCACAATAGGGCTTGGCTCTTTTTAATTGGAAGAATAAAATGCTTCCAATTAAAGCTATTCCAAGAAACTGATGCAACATAAAGAGAAAAAAAAGGATTGATACATTGAACCAAAAGATAGTTCTTGACAAGACTAATACAATCAAGAAACCTCTTGGAAATATTATTTTTAAAAGAGAGTAAAAAATAAGAGAGAAAAAGAGAACATATGCAACACAAGGAATGAAAAAGCAGATATAACTACAGACACAGAAGAGTTTAACAAGAGGCTATTATGTAAGTTGATATCAATACACTATCAAATGCAGGGATATAGATTGCTTTGTATGAAAATATATAACCAAAACTGACTGAAGAAGAGGCAGAAAAATGTGAATAAACTGATGACCACAGATAATATTAAAATGGTTATTTAATAATCTACTCACCCCAAATGTACCAGAACTCGCAAAAGATGAAAATCTTCTGAACTAATGGCTAATTTTACCCTTATACTAAAAGTAGGCAAAGCTATCAAAAACGCACCACAGGTATACACAAGAGAACTAGAGACTAAACTTGTTTTTAATATTGACTGGATCTCATTATCCTGATACTTTCTATAGAAGCTTGGGTGGGCAGAGGGAAGTTTTGTTTTCTCTCTTATGCCCCTTGTCCCTTCATCCTCCCTGTACCTTACTCTCTAGATTCCAGAGTGGCAGCATGTGACAAAGAGAAGCAATGGACAAAACAGAACAAAAAATTGACTAATAGGTCAGATATATGAGAAGACTTGGCAATTAGCATTTGTATTAATAGCTCAAATGTATGTATGCCTTACCTGGAAATGTTTCTTCTGGGTTCAACTAGCATCACAGCCATATAACCTGATCTACCTTCCTCCAACCAGAGTCACATCCCCACAATCTTGGCCCATCGTCAGATCCTATAGAACATGCCTTTACCTTGTGTCCATGTGCAGCTCACCAAGCAGGTCATGATTCATATAGTCCCAGGACAGTTCCACTGCACCCAGGTAGTATCTTCTGGTGGCACTAAAGCTGAATCGCAATAGGCACAGAAAGAAGTAGGTGGAGAACTCTATTTTCATGACTCTTATTGTTAGAAAAATGTTCAACTAGAGAAATGAAAGATTAATTCTTCTCTAAAATATCTTTGGCTCCCAGGAGAAAAAGGTGTACTTTCTATGATTTAATAAAAGTCCCAATTATTTTGGAGAGCATTTTAGAGAACTTTACTGCTGAATGTGACAGCAACATTAGCACTAAAGCAGTAACTGACAGGATTGCTTCCTTTTTGGCAGCGGGAGGCAGCCACAGGAAGAACTAAAGTAGGGAAATGGAGGCCGAGCTAATGCTTAACCCATTCACCTCTGAGAGCAGTAGGGGCATGAGACATCTACTTTAATCAGAACCTTTTAGGAAGAGGATGGAGAGACCAAGGTGAAGAGAAGCTTTAATTTGTACTGATATTCCTAACCTATTCCAACCCTCTTCCTTAGTGGTAGTGGCCAGAGAAGTTCCGGATGCTGTTGAAGATTTTGGAATTCACTTGCACAAGCAGAGTAACTAGTATCCTATTAGTCTCTCTCCTTCTACCCTTGCTCCTCACATAGCTGCCACAGAGTGACTTTTTTAAAACTATAAAGTGAGTCATGTTACTCCTCTTCTCAGAATCCTCCAATGGTTTCTAACCTCCCTCACAGTAAAATGATGTCTTTACCATGGCCTAGAGCAGGGATCCTCAAACTTTTTAAACAGGGGGCCAGTACGCTGTCCCTCAGACCCTTGGAGGGCCGTTGGACAGTGCGGCGCACGTCCCACACATGCGCACTGTGGGCCTGGGACGAATTGGCTGCTAAGAAGGACAGACAGCGGTGGCAAAAACACCCAAATGTCCTCCGCGGGCTGCATGTGGCCCACGGGCTGTAGTTTGAGGACACCTGGCCTAGAGCATCCCACATGGTCTGCATACCCCTTCCCCTGATCTCTGTGGTTCACTCTGGCTACGCTGGCTTTCTTGTTTTTCCTTAAAACATCAAGCACACTCATGACCCTAGACCCCAATATTCGCTATTTACTCTACCTGAAACACCTTTCCTCCAGGTCTCCACACAGTTCCACTCCCACAACTTGTTTGTATCTTGGCTCAAATCTTGCCTGCTCAATTAGTTTCCAATATGGAAACATTTACATTGTAAGTGCTTTACCCCCATTGGCACTACTGATATCCCTCTTGGCTTCCCTTTTCTTGATAGTACTCATAACCACCTGGCATTTATTTATTTGTTTTGTGGTGCATTTTAAGGTTGTTTACATTTGGGTCCAGGTACAGGATGTATGTCTTTACATCAAAATGTAGCCATGCTGAGCTCACACAGAGGCCCTACTGACATTAATGTATATAAGGGGGAGTGAAGGTCCCCCCCAACCCAAGGGCCTCAAAGTGTAGGAGCTAATGAGAAGAAAAGTGACCACGGTTGCTATAAGAAATGTTATCACTGAGTCCAGTTCTGCACAAATAAGAATGTGTTAGGGAGCAATTGGTGAATTGTTGTCCATCTTGTAAACAAACAGGAAGAATTCCTTTTGATAAACATTTGCTAAGACCTCATCTCTGAAGGCACCAGGATGCAGAGATAATAGCTGCTACTTACTATATGCCAGGAACTGTTCTGAGTTCTAATACAGTTGGTATTGTTGTTCATTTTATGGGCAATGAAACTGAACACGAAGAGGTTGGGCAACTTGCCCATCATTATGCAGTTTGTAAGTGGTAGCATTCAAAGCCATGTAAATCTGGCTGTAAATCCAGAAGCCATGTAAATCCAGAAGTAATGCTTCTAACCACTATACTTCTATGCTTTAGAAATGAATAAAACCCAGTTTCTGCCCCCTGAGAGTCACAATCCAATGTGGGGAGAAAGAAAAGTATACAGTTACAGCACAGGATGATAAATTCTCTGCTAGGTGCTTCACACACTATGACAACACTGAAAAGTGGGTACAGATAAAGCAACTGAAGTGAAGAGACATTAAATGGCTTTCCTAGGGCCAGACAACTACCCATTTCTTCTAGACAGACATTGTCCTAGCCACTGGATGCATAGCAGTGAAAAATAAAAAGAACTGGAAGGACAATAAGCAATAATTATAACATATGAGTAAGTTATACAGTATGTTAGGAGGTAAAAATAAATGCTGTACACAAAAAGAAAAGTAGGCAGGGTAAGGGGGAGTGTGTATCAGGTTGCAATTTTTAAAGTGGTTGGTTATGGAAAGTTTCACTGAGGTTACATTTCAGCAAAGGGACTTTGGCTTCTACAAAGGGCAATAGGGAGCCATAATAGGGCCCTGAGTAGAGGAGGGACTTAACTTTGAAATTAACTTTGAAACTGATCTTTCTGACTACAGTAGAGAGAACAAACCTTATGACGACAAGGGTAGAAGCAGGGTGACTGGTTAACTGCCAGGGTTAGGGGTGAGAAATGTTATTGGCTTGGGCTATGAGGATAGTACTGGACAGGCTGAAAAATAACTGGATGCATTATGAAGGTAGAGTTTATGAGAACTGTAGATGAATTTTGGATCTGTGGACTTTGAGAAGGGGAAGTTCGGAATCACGCCAAGGCTTTCTTAAAAGTGAAGATGCCATTGACTGGGAAGGGGGTGGTTGGGGCGGAGCGATGTATCCGTAGATCTTCCCAGGTTAAAGAGTTCCATAGGCGCGGCGAGCATGGAAGTTCACTTCCTTCCGAGCGCTTCTCTTATTTATGGTGATTGCAGTGTTTTTTAATATATGTCTTTCTCCACTAAAAGAGAGTTGGGCACATCGCAGGAGCTCATAAATATCTGCTCAATGTTTACATTAACACACTTGGTAAAAAAACAAACAGAAAAAACCATACATGGCGAGTCTGCCTTCTTTATTTTCAGTGAAGTCAAGGGTAAAATATTCGTAATGAGGGGAAGACGGAGTCACGGTCGCGTCAGGGGAACTCGCTTCTGAGACAGCTTGCGGGGCAACCCCATCCCGAAGAGGCTTTCTGCGCACGCGCGTCTCGGTGTGTCTATTGGGCGGGGCTACGGGCCTGTGACACCACCCTCTGAGTCTTGTGACGCAGCTGTTTGTGGGAATAAGAAGCTGCCGCCACGGCCCCAGCCCGTCCTCTTCCGCTGCCGCCGTGGGGATGGAAACATCTGCCCCACGTGCCGGAAGCCAGCTGGTGGCGACGACAGCGCGCCACTCCACGTCCTACAACGCCGGTCTTCTGCGAGTGCCCTCGCGAGACGAGCTCGCCGAAATGGCCACCTCCGGTCAAGGTAAGGACAGGCGGGTGCGCGCGCGGGGTCGCTGCGGCTGGCACAGCCAGGAGTCGCCTTCCTGGGCTCAGGAAGGGGAAGGGCTCCGCGGCTGCCTGTCTCAGCCGAACTCCTCTGGGGAGCCAGAGAGGCGCAGGGGCGGGGAGGGATCCCAGGACTCGCCACAGGCCCAGCTGCTCCCAAGGTCGTGCGCCAGCTGGGGCCGAACCGTCTCCGGGTGTCCTCTCCAGTCTAGCTCATGCAGCCTTCAGGCGCCGCCCCTAACAGCTAAATCTGGAGACATTCCGTCACTGTTTTCAGAAGCGGTCTGACTCCTTGAGACTAGCTTCTTTGACCCTTTGGACGCTCATCTCAAATGCCTCACAGGCGTCATTATGTGTGCAACTGCGTTATTGATGGTTTTGAAAAACTAGCACACGTGAGGATACTAGCACACGTGAGAGTACTTTGAAATAGTCTTTAGTCGGCAGGGTCAAAGGAAGATTCCTTATAATTCGCAGTGGAGTACATCTTTGAATTATGCTTCATGCCCTATTTTGAATGCTTAAACTGTATTTAATTCAGTGCTGGCTCACAGGAACTGACTGCTAGGCAGAGCCATCATTGAAAATTCAATTATATAAACTTAAAATTAAATAAATTATATTAAAAATAAAGACAGGAAAATACTCAAAACTCATCACTTCTTTAATACTGTGTTTTATTGTTCTCTATACTAACTTTTTAAAAATTTCGGCATATTATGGGGGTACAGATTTTGAAGTTTCAATAAATGCCCTCCCCCCCCAAGTCTGAGTTTCCAGCATGACCATCCCCCAGATGGTGCACATCTCACTCATTTCTATACTAACTTTTGAGGTTGTTTATATCTATCGTGTCTGCGAAGGAGATACCACACAGTATGGTGGGCTACTGTGCATCTCTTCCCAATTCTGGGTTCAGTGATGGATGTAACAATTCAATGATGTCATGCTCATGGTGAACGAATACACCATGGAAGTTGGTATATACTACAGATCAGCTCTTGCCCAAATCTGGTTGTTAAACATTTACCAGCACACCACTGAATTTAGATGACTCTAAGGAGTTGGAATGTGCAATGTGACAGTTACGTATTTTCCCTCAGAGCACACTGTTTTCATTGATTTAAAATGTATGTAGGTTGATCAGGTAGTTGCACCTAGGAAATTGATAAATTTTGAGGGTACCATGAATTTCAATCCTTATCATAGTGATGATCACATAATGTGATCATTGATTTCCCGGGCCCATAAACGTAGCTAGTGACTTACTTTTGTCTATCATAGTGCTTAGCAGTGTTTGATGAATGAAGTTGGGTGAACCAGGTGTCTCTGATTTAATTATCCTTTTGTCAGGAACCACCTATTGAGCTAAGGAGCTTGGTCAGATTACATTAAAACAAAACTCATTCTTATTTTCAGTGATATTCTTCAACCCAGGGAGAGAGTTTCTTCTTTGACATAGTAATGTTTTGTTGTTACATTAGAAAATATTAAACTGCTTGTGAGGCCATAGAGGACCCAGTTCCTCAAACATCCATATTTTGGTTCTGCTAAATTGGGATCTATGATCTATCTTGAATAAATCCTTGAATTATATTTTGTATATGGTATAAAGTAGAGGTTGAAAGTTTTTTCTTTAATATGAGTATCTAGTAGTTATAACACCATTTCTTGAAAAGACTTTCTTTTCCCCCATTGAATTACCTTGATGCCATGTTATTAACAATCAAATGACTATATGTGTGTTTCTATTTCTGGCCTCCGTATCTTCTTCTATTGTTATATTTGTGTATCCTTAGGTCATTTCAGCACTGTGTTGAATGCCACAGCTTTATATTTTTTTTTTTTTTTGAGACAGAGTCTCACTTTGTTGCCCAGGGTAGAGTGAGTACCGTGATGTCAGCCTAGCTCACAGCAACCTCAAACTCCTGGGCTCAAGCAATCCTCCTGCCTCAGCCTCCCGAGTAGCTGGGACTACAGGCATGCGCCACCATGCCTGGCTAATTTTTTCTATACATATGTTGGCCAATTAATTTCTTTCTATTTATAGTGGAGACGGGGGTCTCGCTCTTGCTCAGGGTGGTTTCGAGCCCCTGACCTTGAGCAATCCGCCCACCTCAGCCTCCCAGAGTGCTGGGATTGCAGGTGCAAGCCGTGGCACTCGGCCAGTAAATTTTGAAATTAGGTAGCTGTATATATGTCTTGAAATTCCTTGAACTTTCCTCTTCCTCCGACCCCCGCCAAGATTATTGTGGCTGCTTGTGGCACTTCCTTTTTTTTCGTAAATGATTGCAGCAATAACTCCAATGCCACATGGTCTTTTTTCAGTGTGACTTTGGTATTCTTTTCTCCAAGAGCTGGGGTCTATATTCCCTCTTTATGAATCTGGCTCGAACCTTGTGACTGCTCCTACAGAATGTGGTGCAAGTAACACTACATTTCCTCTCTCCCTTTCTTGTGACAGTCACCTCCTGAACTCAGCTACCATGCTGTAAGGAAGCCTAGTCTAACCCACATAGAAGAAGCCTATGTCTTCAGATGATTCCAGACCCTGTCCTGTAAGTGTTCCAGCTAAAGCCTCAGACATTGTGGAACAGAGAGATAAGCCCTAATTGTGTGACCAAATTCCTGATCCACAGAATCTGAGAGCATAATAAGTGATTGTTTTACTCCATGAAGTTTTGGAGTAATTTGTTGTACAGCCATAGTAACTGGAATACTACTCTAGATTGTACTTTCACATAAATTTTAGAACCAGCTTGTCAATTACATAAAAACTTATTTTTTGATTGGGATTGTATTGTATCCATGTATCAATATGGAGAGAATGAACATCTTAAAAATACTGACTCTTGCAAAACAAACATAGACACATTATATTTCTCCATTTAGGTAGTCTTCAGTTTCTCTCTACAGTGTTTTATAGTTTACAATGTTGAGGTCTTGTGCATCTTTCATTAAATTTATTCCAATATAATTTTTTGCAATTAAAATTGTTTTCAAATTCATCATTACTAATACATAGAAATTCAACTGACTCTTATATTGGTCTTGTATCCTGTGACCTTGCTAATTCAGTTATTCTAGTCGCTTTTTGTAGATTGCTTTGGGTTTTCTATACACACAGTTATGTTATTTGCCAATAAAAGTAGTTTTATTACTGTACCTCGTTTCTCATCTCTTTGCCCTTTATTTCTTCTTTCTTGCGCTGGCTAAGACCTCCAGTACAGTGGTGAATGGAAGTATTAAATAGATTTTATGGAAACTGTTCCATAGTTCACCCTTAAGTATGATATTAACTATACAGTTTTCATACATTAAGATAAATGTCAGCAATTTACCATTCAAAGCTATTTATGGTAAAAAGGACCCCAAATGATCAACTTCATCTGACATGGAGTTTCTATGATCCTTTCTCACACAATGTTCAGCAAACAATAAAAAATTACTACTTCCCATGCAAAGAGTAGTAGTAATCAGACTAATGAAGTTCCTGTCTATTTCTATTTCTTAATTTTCATGCTGATATTTTTCTTTGATTATTTAGAAGTGTATTGTTTAATTTCTATATATCTTAAATCTCACAGGATATTATTATTTTGCACAGTAAAGGTTTATCTACCTATTTACGTATTCCTTTCTGCATTTACAAACTTCCTTCTGGCATTATTTTCTGTCTGCCTGAATAACTTTAGTCTTCCTCTTTGAATGTTACTTCTGTTTCATTCTTTCCAATCTGGAGTTTTGGATTACAGGGATTACAGGCATGAGCCACTGCGCCTGGCCTAAACATTACCTCTTTATTATCACTGGAGATCCACATAGTACCACGAATTTGTTTGTGGGCTACTGAATAGTATTGAGTTACTCCTGAAGAGAAGAGGCAAATGAAAAAAATGTTTCATTTGGGATGCATCATTAAGCGTTACTGGCAGTTTTTCATAGGTCCTTTTGGTTATTTTTAAATTTGAGAGGAAAAACTAGAGGACTAATTCTAGATTTTTTTAGGTTTTTCCCCTTGTAACACAGACACTAGTATTTGTTGATTTTAGTCTGATTTTCCAAATTTGCAACCCAATTTCAGAGTTAATTTACTATTTAAAAAGAATATTTGAAGGTTTTATATTACATCTACCTCTGTTTCTTTAAAAATCTCTTAATCTGATTGACAAGGACTCACAGGGAAAGGACACTAATAAACTCAATAAGAAATGAAAAAGGAGAGATCACAACAGACACCACAGAAATACAAAACATTATATTTGACTATTATAAAAAACTATATCCCCAAAAACTATAGAACGAAGACGAAATGGACAAATTCTTGGATACATACAACCTCCTTAAGTTCACCCAGGAGATAACAGAATTCCTGAACAGACCAATCTCAAGCTGAGAAATTGGAGCAGTAATTAAAAACCTCCCTAAATGGAAAAGTCCTGGGCCAGATGGCTACACTTCAGAGTTCTGCCAAACATACAAAGATAAACTCATACCTATACTACAGAAACTATTCCACACCATTGACAAGGATGGTATCCTTCCTAACTCATTCTACGAAGCTAATATCACCTTGATACCAAAGCCAGGAAAGGACGCAGCAAAAAAAGAAAATTACAGACCAATATCCCTCATGAATACAGATGCAAAAATACTAAATAAAATTTTAGCAAATAAAATTCAGCAACACATCAAAAAAATAATTCACCATGACCAGGTGGGCTTTATTCCAGAGATGCAAGGATGGTTCAACATATGCAAGTCTATAATGCAATTCACTTCATAAATAAAATCAAGAACAAAGACCATATGATTCTGTCAATAGATGCAGAAAAAGCATTTGACAAAGTCCAACACACCTTTATGATAAAAACTCTTAAACAAAATAGGCATAGATGGTTCATACCTTAAATTTATCAAATCCATCTATGACAAACCCACTGCTAATATCATTCTAAATGGGGAAAAATTGAAATCTTTCCCTCATTGATCCGGAACTAGACAAGGATGCCCACTATTTCCTGTCTTATTCAACATAGTGCTTGAAGTCCTAGCGATAGCAGTGAGGCAAGCGAGGGGTATTAAGGGCATTCAGGTGGGGGCAGATGAAATCAAACTCTCGCTCTTCACTGATGATATGATATTATACCTAGAAAACCCCATGGACTCTTCCAAGAGACTCCTAGACTTGATAACCGAATTTGGTAAAGTTTCAGGTTATAAAATCAATATACACAAGTCAGAAACATTCATATATGCCAAGAACCATCAAGCAGAAACTCAAATCAAAAACGCAATACCCTTTACTATAGCCCCAAAGAAAATTAAATATCTAGGAGTATACCTAACGAAAGATACAAAAGATTTATAAAGGAGAGCTATGAAACACTAAAAAAAGAAAATGCAGAAGATTTAAACAGATGGAAAAATCTACCTTGTTCATGGATTGGTAGAATCAATATAGTTAAAATGTCAATATTACCTAAAGTGATCTATAGAATCAGTGCAATTCCCATAAAAATTCCATCAGCATTCTTTACAGATCTAGAAAAAATAATTCTTCACTTTATGGAATCAGAAAAAAACCTTGTATAGCCAAAGCAATCTTAAATAAAAAGAACAAACTGGGAGGCATCAGTCTTCCTGACTTTAAGCTATACTATAAAGCAATAATACTTAAATCTGCCTGTTACTGGCACAAGAACAGAAGCATGGATATCTGGAATACATCTGAGATACCTGAGATCAAACCATCAGTATATGGTAACCTAATCTTTGATAAAGCTGACAATATACAATAGGGAAAAGAATCTCTCTTCAATAAATGGTCCTGGGAAAACTGGTTAGCTACATGCAGAAGAGTGAATCAAGATCCCTACCTCTCACCTCTCACAAAAATTCACTCAAGATGGATAACAGACTTAAATCTAAGGCATGAAACCTTAAGTATCCTAGAAGAAGATGTTGGGAAACCCTATCAGACATTGGTCTAGGCAAAGAATTTTTGAGGAAGACCCCCAAGGCAATCACTGCAGCATTAAAAGTAAACAAATGGGATCTGGTCAAATTAAAAAGTTTCTGTACAGCCAAGGAAACCATCAATAGAGCAAATAGACAACCCACAGAGTGGGAGAAAATATTTGCTCTCTACACCTCTGATAAAGGTCTAATAACAAGAATCTATCTAGAACTTAAAAGAATTAACAAGGAAACATCAAACAATCCCATCAAGAAATGGGCAACAGTAATGAATAGAAACTTCTCCAAAGACAGAATAACAGCCTGCAAACATATAAAAAAATGCTCAACATCTCTAATCATGAGAGTAATGCAAATCAAAACCACAATGAAATACCACCTAACCCCAGTGAGAATAGACTGTATCAAGAAATCCCAAAACAACAAATGCTGGCGAGGATGTGGAGAGACAGGAACACTCTTACAGTGCTGGTGGGACTTCAAATTAGTGCAACCTTTGTGGAAAAGAATTTGGAGATACCTCAAACAGCTAGAAATAGAAATACCATTCGACCCAGCAATAGCATTGTTGGGCATCTACCCAAAAGAGCATTCTATTATAAAGACATCTGCATCCGAATGTTTATGGCAGTACAATTCACTATTGCACGGTCATGGTAACAACCCAAGTGCCCGTCAATTCATGAGTGGATAATTAAAATGTGGTATATGTTCACAATGGAATATTACTCAATTCTAAGAAACAATAGTGAGGTAGCACCGTTTATGCTATCCTGGATTAAGCTTAAGCCTGTTATCCAAAGTGAGGTGACACAAGATATGGAAAATGGGCTCCACATCTACTCGCCATCAAATTGGTACTGTCTGATTAAAACTATAGTTCTGAAATGGTGGTAATGTTTACCAGGGATTCGAAGTGGGGAAAGACCCACATTTTAGGGATGTGGCGAGCATTTTGTAGGGGAAAGGCATACCTCTAACCCTTCTTAGGGAAAGGCAAAGATACACAATGTAAGCAAAATGTCAAAAAAATAGACAAACAAAAAAACCTTTTATCGGGTGGTAGGTAGGTGGGAGGGGGGAGGAGGAGCAGGGTGTATACTTCTATAATGTGTGCGGTATGCACCACATAGGGGATTGGACATGCTTGAATCTCTGGCACGTTGTGGGGGAGGGAGGGGTGGCAGGGGCAATATATGTAACCCTAACAATATTTGTACCCCCATAATATGATGAAATAAAAGGGAAAAAATCTCTTAATCTAGTTAGGAATGGTAGTGATTTATTACAGAAGTAAATATTTTCTTATTTTGTATCTTAATTCTTGTAGGAAACTTTGAGAGAAATTTTGAGTCACTGGACCTTGCAGAATTTGCTAAAAAACAGCCATGGTGGCGTAAGCTGTTTGGGCAGGAATCTGGGCCTTCGGCTGAAAAGTACAGTGTGGCGACCCAGCTGTTAATTGGAGGCGTCACTGGATGGTAAGTGTTGTGAAAGATGTCCAGTGTCTTTTGTGCACGGTTTAGTATTACAGTTATAGGTACCATCTTCTTTAACCAATGAAGAAAACACATTGACTTTTGGTGAAATTCGTTATTTAATATGTAACATTTATCAAAATATGTTGAAATATATTCAGTGATAACACATAGTGAGTATATACTACGTGCCAGGCATTGCTTTAAGTATTTATATAGATATATCATTTCCTTCTTACAACAACTCTGGAATTGGTACTGCTATTATCTATACTCATTTTAAAGCAACTGAGACTCAGAAAGATTAACCTTCCCAAGGCCACATAGCTAGTAAGTGGTGGAATAAGGAGCTAGCTACTTAATTACCTATCTCAGATGATACTGTGGCATACCTTTATGGTTTCATTTGCAATAAATTCAAAAAATGTTGATAGCAAATTTAGTAAATGAATATTGAATCCATCAATCTTATAAACTATTTACATTTGAAAATTTTTATTGTACAATGTAACAAACATAGAGCAGTGTATATAACAAGTATATATTTTTACAAATACTTACAGAATTAACGCCTAAGTAACAACCACTCAGGTTTAAAAAATAATGGCTAGCACTCCAGAAACTCTAGATATTGTTAAGCAATTATTTCCTTGCTTTTCTTTGTAGTTTTAATACCAATTCTGTCACTAAATAATATATTGTCTTTTCCAACTTTATGTAGATGCACTCAGTATATATTCTTGTGAGTTTTGTTTTATTTGTTCAACTTGGTGTTTTGTATATTCAACCATGTTGTATGTAGTTGTAGTTTTCTTCATTTTTATTTGTATTTAGAATTCCATTGTATAACTATACAACAGTATATTTATCCAGTTGATGACTGACATTTGAATCGTTTCAATTTTTGGCTAATGAAAACAATGCTGGGCCCAGCGTGGTGGCTCACGCCTGTCACACTCTGGGAGGCCGTTGTGGGAGGATTGCTTTAGCTCAGGAGTTTGAGACTAGCCTGAGCAAGAGCGATACCCCGTCTCTACTAAAAATAGAAAAAATTAGCTGGACTTGGTGTTGTGCTTTTGTAGTCCCAGCTAATCGGGAGACAGGCAGGAGGATCACTTGAGCCCAGGAATTTGAGGTTGCTGTGAACTAGGCCACAGCATTCTAGCCCGGGCAATAGAGTGAGACTCTGTCTCAAAAGAAAACAACAACAACAAAAAACAATCCTGATATGAACACTCTTATATTTCCCACTGTATATGTGCACACATTTCTGTAGGGTCTATACCTAGGAATTGCTAGGTTGTAGGGTATAAGTATCTTTAGCTTCAGTAGATAACATCAAACCATTTGCTAGAAGTAGTTGTAATAGTTTACACTCCCAACAAGGACTGAGTGTTCCTGTTGCGCTACATTCTTGCCAGAACTTGGTTTTGCTAGACCGTTAAATTTTTGCCAGTCTGGTAATTAGGTAGTGGTATTTCATTGTGGTTTTCATTCACATTCCCATGAGTAGGGGTGAAATTGAGCAACTTTTACATGTTCATTGACCATTTGGATCTCCTCTTTGATTAAGTTCCATTCTACTCTTTTTTCTATGAAGTCATTCTTTCTCTTATTAAGTTGTAAGAGTTCTTTATATATATTTTTTGTTTATTTTTCTTAAGTCAGGGTCTTGCTCTGTTGCCCGGCCTAAAGTGGAGCACCATCATCAGAGCTGACTGAAACCTCAAACTCCTGGGCTCAAGTGATCCTCCTGCCTCAGCCTCCTGAGTAGCTGGGACTATAGGCATGTACCACCATGCCCAGCTGATTTTTTGTAGAGACAGGATTTCACTATGTTGCTCAGGCTGATCTCAAACTCCTGGCCTCAAGCAATCCTCCTACCTTGGCCTCCTGAGGTGCTAGGAATACAGGCATGAACCACTGTGCCTGGCCCACACCTTTATGTATTTTGAATATCAGGTCTTTGTTGGTTGTATGGATTATAGATGTTCATTCATTCTGTGGTTATCTTTTCATTTGCTTTATGGTATCTTTTGATGAACAGAAGATCTTATTTTTAATATAGTCAATTTTATCAATCTTTACCTTAATGGCTAGTGATATAACTATAGATTACTTTGCATTTTCTAGGCTTTTTTATGATGGAATTGCACAGTATGTATTCTTTTTCTGGCTTCTTTCATTCAGTATAATCATTTTAAAATTCATTTGTGCTTTTTTGTGGATCATTAATTCATTCCTTTTTATTGCTCAGTAGTACTCCATTGTATGTATGGATATACCACAGTTTGTTTCTCTATTCCCCTTTGAAGGACATTTGGATATGTTCCACTTTTTGGCTATTACAAATAAAACTGCTATGAACATTCATGTACAAGTCTTTGTATTTTACATATGCTTTTATTTCTTTTTGGTAAATACTTAGGAATAGTATGGCTAGATCATATACGAAGTGAAGGTTTTAACTTTGCAAGTACTTGCCAGTTTTTTAAAGTGCCTGTATCATCTTACATTTCCACAAGCAATGTGTGAGGGTTCCAGTTCCTCCACATCATCACTAACACTTGGTATTATCTTTTTGATTCACATTCTAGTGGGTGTGAAGTTGTATCTCATTGTGGTTTTAATTTACATTTCCCTAATGACTAATGATGTTGAGTATTTTCATCGCCTTATTATTTTTCTTGTCATGCATGTATCTTTGGTGACTTGTCTGTTCAGATATTTTCCCCATGTCTTTCCTTTCCTTTCCTTTCCTTTCCTTTCCTTTCCTTTCCTTTCCTTTCCTTTCCTTTCCTTTCCTTTCCTTTCCTTTCCTTTCCTTTCCTTTCCTTTCCTTTCCTTTCCTTTCCTTTTTCCTTTCCTTTTTCCTTTCCTTTTTCCTTTCCTTTTTCCTTTCCTTTTTCCTTTCCTTTTTCCTTTCCTTTTTCCTTTCCTTTTTCCTTTCCTTTTTCCTTTCCTTTTTCCTTTCCTTTTTCCTTTCCTTTTCTTTTCACGTATTATGGGGGTACAAGTGTTAAGGTTACTTATATTGCCCATGCCCCCCCTCGCCCCTCAAGTAAGAGCTTCAAGCATGTCCATCCCCCAAACGTTGCACTTCTTACTCGTTGTGGTTGTATATACCCATCCCTTCCTCCCCCCTCCCACCCTCCCGACACCCAATAAATGTTATTCTTATAAGTTCACTTAGGTGTTGATCCGTTAATACCAATTTGCTGGTGAGTACATGTGATGCTGGTTTTTCCATTCTTGAGATACTTCACTTAGTAGTAGAATGGGTTCCAGCTGTACCCAGGAATATACAAGAGGTGCTATATCACCGTTGTTTCTTAAAGCTGAGTAGTACTCCATGCTATACATATACCACATTTTATTAATCCACTCATGAATTGATGGGCACTTGGGTTGTTTCCATAGCTTTACAATTGTGAATTGTGCTGCTATAAACATTCTAGTGCAGGTGTCTTTTTCATAAAGTGACTTTTGATCTTTTGGGTAGATGCCCAGTGGAATTGCTGGATCAAATGGTAGATATACTTGTATTGCTTTGAAGTATCTCCATATTGCTTTCCACAGAGGTTGAAGTGGTTTGCAGTCCCACCAGCAGTGTAGGAGTGTTCCTCTCTCTCTGCATCCATGCTAGCGTTTGTTGTTTGGGGACTTTTTGATAAAGGCCATTCTCACTGGAGTTAAGTGACATCTCATTGTGGTTTTGATTTGAATTTCCCTGATGATTAGAGATGTTGAACATTTTTTCATATGTTTGTTGGCCATTAGTCTGTCTTCTCTTGAAGTTTGTATTCATGTCCCTTGCCCATTTTCTGATAGGGTTGTTTGATTTTTTTCTCGCTGATTTTCCTGAGTTCCAAATAGACTCTAGTCATCAGCCCTTCATCAGATGTGTAGCCTGCAAAACTTTTCTCCCATTCTGTGGGTCGTCTGTTCGCTCTCCTGACAGTTTCCTTGGCTGTGCAGAAGCTTTTTAATTTCATCAGGTCCCATTTGTTTATTTTTGTTGCTGTTGTGATTGCCTTTGGGGTCTTCTTCATAAATTCTTTGCCTATGCCAATGTCCTTGCAGGTTAGATGTGTTTCTTGAAGGCAGCAGATACTTGGTTTGTATTTTTTTATCCATTCGGCCAGCCTATGTTTCTTGAGTGGAGAGTTCAAGTCATTCACATTTATTGAGATAACTGATAGGTGGGGAAGATTTCTATTCATTATGTTGAGTTCAGCTTTGTTGCTTTGTTTTCTCTCTTGAGCCATTGTAGTGTCTAGGCTTTGATCTTTAGCTTTGAGTAGATTAACATTCGTGAGTGTTTATTGTGCTGATCCGTGGGTAACACTGTTTTGAGTGCTTCTTGAAGGGCTGGTCTTGTCTTGGTGAATTTCCTCAGTCTTTCCTTATCTGAGAGTGTCTTGATTTCTCCTTATTATACAAAACTTAGCTTTGCAGGGAATAAGATTCTAGGCTGGGCATTATTCTGTTTCAGAAGAGTGAGAATGGGGCCCCAGTCTCTCCTTGCTTGTAAAGTTTCAGTAGAGAAGTCTGGTGTTATTCGAATTGGCTTTCCCTTGTTTGTTACTTGCTTCTTTCATCTTAAAGCTCTTAGAAGGGCCTCTTTAGTTGATATTTTGGTCAGTCTGATGACTGCATGTCGTGATGTCTTCCTATTTGCATTGAATCTCCCAGGGGTCCTCTGAGCTTCTTGAACTTGTATATCGAGATTTTGAGCAAGGCCTGGGAAATTTTCCTCTATTATATCTTCAAATAGCTTGTCCAACCCTTGAGTGTCATTGTCTTCTTACCCTTCTGGCAAGCCTATGACTATCACATTAGGTTTCTTCACATAATCCCATATCTCTTGTAGGCTTTGCTCTTTTCTCTTGTTTCTCTGCTCTATCTCTGTGACTGATGTATTTAATTGGAAGGTGTTATCTTCAATCTCTGAGATTCTTTCTTCTGTTTGATCTACCCTGTTTTTGAGGCTTTCCACTGAATTTTGTAGTTCCCTGAATTGATTCTTCATTTCCAGGAGTTTGGTTAAACTTTTCTTCATTGTGTCTATTTCTTTAGTGAACTTTTGTTCCAGGTCCTGGAGGCTTTTTGTGGTTTCTTTGTGTTGGTTATTGAGTTGTTCTTGCAGGTCATTGAATTTTCTTATGATCCACATTCGGAATTCCTTTTCTGTCATTTTGGTTGCCTGATTTTGGTTGGTGTCCGTTTCTAAGGGGCTGATGCTCCTCTTTGGGGGTGTGTTTTCCGTTTGGTTCTTTATATTTCCCGAGTTCTTTTGATGGTTTCTTCCCTTGTCGATCAGTTGTTGCTTCTTTCCTTTAGGTTTTCATTAGGTAGTTCACACGCCTTGTTTAATTTCTGAACTGGTAGGTGGTGTCTGTAGGTGAGGTTCAACCATTCTCTGTATAATGAGTCAGTAGGTACTGTGAAAAGGGTGTGCAGGGTGTCCTCCTTGTCAGTAGGTAGCGCTTGCTTGGAGGAACAGGCTACACTGTTGTGTTTGTGTCCTGTAATCAGCTCTTGTTCCTCTGGAGAGGCACTCTAGCCTCAGGTGGTCGGTGGGGCCTTGGGACTTCCAGTTGTGTCCTTTTCTCCCCCTCAGTGAGGGCTGGTCTGGGAGAGCATCTGGGCGGAGCTGGGTTGGGTAAGCCTGCCCTCAGGCACCACCAATATCATTTTGCAGGGGTCAAAGTTCTGTTCTCTGCTTCCAGGAAAAGCTGCCAAGGAGGGGCTGGAATGGCCCTGCTCAGTCAGAGAATCTACATGTGGGGTGGGGCTGTCTGAGACCCGCAGTCTGGAGTGGGCCTTGCTTCTTTCCACCCTCCCTAACTCCGCAGCTACTCCTGGACCTCTGCCAGCAGGCCAGACCTCATGCGGAGGGTCCTCCCCTGGCTGTGATGCCAGCCGGGAGGTTCCCTGTGCAGGAAAGCCACCTGGTCTGGGTGCACGGCCTCCTTTTGGCAGGAGTGTTGCCCTCTAGGACGCTGATCTGCCCCTGAAGGTATACACACCTCAGTAGGCTGTTCGAATATATCCCTCTGTGTCCCGGGCAATGCGAGACCTGGGTACATGGGATCTGGTCTGCAGGTCTGACCTCTGGGTCCCAGAGTTCAAACTATATCCCCACCAGGGAGAGGAGTGTCAGTCCCAATTCACCCACGGGGAGCCCACGCTGGGTTTATGTCTCTCAGCCTCAGGGTCTGCCCCATTCTCCTGGGAGCACCGGGCCAGCAGCTCCTGGGAGGGCTGGTGGGTAGGGAGCTCACAGTCTGAGTTCCCCTCAGTCAGCTGTAGGGCCCCAAAAGGGAAGGTCCCGTTCCCTGGAGGTGCCTCGGGCTGGTGGCTATACTGTCTCTCTGGCAGCCGCGGGTAGGGTCGGGGGAGGGGAGAATGAGGCAATATGGTGCCTGTTGCACTGCTGGGGTCTGTGCACAGGGAAGTGCTCTGCGGGAGTTGGGAGCCTGGTGCCGCGTCGGCTACAGGCTTACTGCTCACTGGTGGTGGCCGTGTCTGGGCTGGTGTCTGCAGGTCTTTCCATCCGCTGGGGCGCCCACCAGCAGTCCGAGATGCAAGCGAGGGGAGAGTTAAACTACCTACTACCCTTCTTGCTGGTCTCCAGGCTGCTCCGGCGGTGTCAGCTTCCAGTTCTCCTCCGCAACCTCCTCCCGTGGAGTCTCCCATGGTCTCAAGTACCCCTCCTTCCGACCCTTGTCGGCTGTATGCTTGTCTTCTTGCTTCTTTCTTCTAATTTCTGCTAGAATCTGTCTTTTCTGCACAGACACTCTGTCTGGCGGTGTTTCTCGTCCGCCATCTTGATTCGGATCCCCCTTTCCCATGTTTTTATTTATTTTTATTGGGTTGTTGATTTTCTTTCATTACTGAGTTGTGAGAGTTCTTTATATTTTGGATACCAGTCTTAGATACGTGATGTGGAAATATATTCTTCCAGTCTATGGGCTTTTCATTATCTTAACAGTGTCTTTTAAAGAGTAGAAGTTCTTAATCTTGAAGTGCAACTCTTTCTTTTATTGTTCCAGCTTTTCGTGTCATGTCTGAGAATATTTGCCCAATCCAGGGCCACCAAGATTTTCTCCTGTGTTTTTTTCTGGATAGTTTATAGGTTTAGATTCTACATTTAGGTCCATGATCCATTTTGATTTATCTTGTCCCCTTCCCTCCCCTCCCCTTCCCTCTCCTTTTTCCTTCCTTCCCTCCCTTTTTTCCTTCCTTCCTTCTTTCCTCCTTCCCTTTCCCCTTTCCCTTCCTTTCCTGCCTTCCTGCTTTCCTTCCCCCCTCCCTCCCTCCCTCCCTTCCTTCCTTCCTTCCTTCCTTCCTTACTTCCTTCCCTTTTTTCCTTCCTTCCTTCCTTGTCTTTTTTCCTTCCATTTATATTTACTTACTTACTTAATCACTACCATTTCATACATGAATGATTTACTCTTTGTATATGGTTCAAGGTAGGGGATCCAAGTTTTGTTTTGTTTTTTGCATTATGGATATCTAGTTTTACCCACATGATTTGTTGGAAACACTGTCCTTTTTTCCACCGTATTTATACCTATGTCAAAAATCAATTGCGACTATATGTCTGTTCCTGAGCTCTATGCACTTACTGTTAAATTAATCTGGATGCCACTATCACATTGTTTTGATTACTGTAACTTTATAATAAGTCATCAAATTAGGTAGGGTAAATCTTGAAACTTTGTTTTTTATCAAAGGTATTTTGAATACTCTAGGTACTTAGCATTACCATGTGAATTTTAGAATCAGCTTGCTGCCAGTGTCTACCAAAAGCCTGATAAGATTTTAACTGGGATTGCATTGATCCATAAACATTGGTATATCTCTTTATTTGTTTAGATTTTCTTTACTTTCTCAGTAATGTTTTGTAGGTTTTATACATCTTATATATAAAATTTATCCCTAAATATTTCATATTTTTGATGTTATTATAAATGCTATTACTTTACAATTTTCAATTTTCCATTGTTCATTACTTGTACAGTTTATAGAAATGCAGTTGATTTTTTTTTTATTTTTGAGACAGAGTCTCACTCTGTTGCCCAGGCTAGAGTGCTGTGGCATCAGCCTAGCTCACAGCAACTTTAAACTCCTGAGCTCAAGCAATCCTTCTGCCTTAGCCTCCCGAGTAGCTGGGACTACAGGCATGCGCCACCATGCCTGACTAATTTTTTCTATATATGTTAGTTGGCCAATTAATTTCTTTCTATTTATAGTAGAGACGGGGTCTTGCTCTTGCTCAGGCTGGTTTCGAACTCCTGACCTCGAGCAATCCGCCCGCCTCGGCCTCCCAGAGTGCCAAGATTACGGGCGTGAGCTACCGAACCCGGCCGCAGTTGATTTTTTATATATTGATCTTGTATATTGCAGTCTTGTTAATGTCATTTATTAGTTTACAGAGTTCAGGGGTCCCCAAGACCACTGTCATGTTTGATAATTCTGTAGGAAGATTCACAGAATGCAGAGGTATTCTACTCAGGTTTGTAATTTTATTTTTTTACAGCAAAATAATACAAATTAAAATCATTTTAAATCATTAAAATCATTCCAGGGAAGAGGCACATGGGATAGAGTCCAAGGAGTTCAATGCATGGAACTTCTACTTACTCACTCCCCGTGGAGCCTTTATATTGAAACTGGGTTTCTTGTAGGCAGCCTATGGGTGGTTGTTACTTTTTTTAAAAATGCACTTTGACAATCTCTTTCTTTTAATTAGGATGCCTAGATCTTTCACACTGAAGTTTATTTTCTAAACTTTTTTTTAATTGGCTAGTAAAAAGTATACATATTTGTGATATATATGATGTTTTGTTATATGTATACATTATGAAATGGCTAAATTAAGGTATTTAACATATACATTACCTCACATACTTATCATGTATTTGTGGTGAGAACACTTAAAATCTACTGTCTTTGCAATTTTCAAATATATAATATGTTGTTATTAACTGTAGTTACCATTATGTACATAGATCTCTTGAACTTATTCTTCTTGTCTAACTGAAATTTTGTGTCTTTGACCAATAATATCTCCCCAGTCCCCCTATATCCCTCCCACACCCCACCCTCTGGTAACCACCATTCTACTCCCTGTTTCTATGAGTTTGACCTTTTTCACTCCACATATGAGAGATTGTAGGTATTTGTTCTGTGTCTAGCTCATTTCATTTAACATAATGTCCTCCAGCGTCATCCATGTTGTCACTAATGAAAGGATTTCCTAATTTTTTCTGCTTGAATAGTATTCCATTATGTGTGTGTGCATATGCATGTATATATGTGTGTGTATATATGCACATCACATTTTCTTCATTCATCTGTTGGTGGATACTTAGGCTGATTCCAAACCTAAGAATAATGCTACAATAAATAGGGAATGCAGACATCTCTTCAACATACTGATATAATATCCTTTGGATATATATATACCCAGTAGTGCAATTGGTGGATCACATGATAGTTTTATTTTTAGTTTTCTGAGGAAGCTCTGCACAGTTTTCCATAATGGCTATACTAATTTACATTCCCACCAACAGTGTGCAGGGGTTCCCTTTTCTCCACATCCTCACCAATATTTGTCATCTCTTGTCCTTTTGATAATAGTCATTCTAACAGGTGTGAGGTGATATCTCATTTTGGTTGTAATTTGCATTTTCCTTATGATTAGTGATGTTGAGCATATTTTGATATACCTTACCTGTTGGTCATTGTTATGTCTTCTTTTGAGAGATGTCTATTTTAGGTCCTTTGCCCGTTTTTTAATTGGGTTATATTTTTACCGTTGAATTGTTTGAGTTCATTATGTATTTTGGATATTAGCCCCTTATCAGATGTATGGTTTGCAAATATTTCCTCTCATTCTGTAGGTTCTCTCTTCATTCTGTTGATTGTTTCCTTTGCTGTGAAGAAACTTTTTAATTTGATACACTCCCATTTGTCTATTTTTCCTTTTGTTGCCTTTGCCTCTGGAGTCATAGCCAAAAATCTCAGTCCAGACCAATGTCATGGAGCTTTTCTCCTATGTTGTCTTCTAGTAGTTCTGTAGTTTAAGGTCTTATGTTTAAGTCTTTAATCAATTTTGAGTTGATTTTTGTATATTGTATGAGATGAGGATCTAATTTTATTCTTCTACATGTGGATATCCAGTATTCCCTGCAGCATTTATTGAAGACTGTCCTTTCCCCATTGTGTGGTCTTAGCTCTTTTGTCAAAAATCAAGTGGGTATAAGTATGGATTCATTTCTGGGTTCTCTATCCCCTTGGTCTATACATATGTTTTTATGCTAATACCATGCCGTTTGGTTACTATAACTTTGTAGTGTATTTCAAAATCAGGTAGTGTGATGCCTCCAGCTTTGTTCTTTTTCCTCAAGATTGCTTTGGCTCTTTGGGGTCATTTGTGATTCCATATGAATTTTAGGATTGTTTTTTCTATTTCTGTGAAAAATGTCATCGGAATTTTGATTTGGATTGTGTTGAATCGGTAGATTGCTTTGGGCAGTGTGGACATTTTAACAATGGTACTTCTTCCAATCAATGATCATGGAATATTTTTCCATTTATTTGTCTTCAATTTATTTTATCGATGTTTTATAGTTTTCTGTGTACAGATCTTTCTCCTCCTTGGTTAGATTTATTCCTAAGTATTTGTTTTTGGTAGCTATTGTAAATGGGACAAGTTTGTTTTTGTTATTATTGAGTTCAAATTTATCATAGTATTCCATCTGTTTTTTATTTCTTTTTTGTACTTTCTTTTGTATCAAGTGTGAGAGAGTATGTATGTGTGTGTATATATAATATAAATATGTATTTGTATACATATGTAATTTTTAATGAGGTGAAATTCACATAAAACTAACCATTTTAAGGAGAAAAATTCAGTGGCATTTAGTGTATTCACAGTGTTGCACAACCACCATCTCTCTGTAGTTTCAAAATATTTTCATTGCCTGCAAATGAAACTGAGTACCTACTGAACAGTTAATTCACATTCTTCCTTCCCTCAACCCCTGGCAACCACCAGTCTGCTGTCTCTGTGGATTTACCTATATTGTATATTTTATAAAATAGAATCGCACAATATGTGAACTTCTATGTCTGACTTCTTTTACTTAGTGTAATGCTTTTGAGGTTCATCCATGTTATTAGTGTATATCACTGCTTCATTCCTTTTTATAGCTGAATAGTATTCCACTGTATGTGTATGCTACAATTTGTTTATCCATATGTCCATTCATGAACATTTGGGTTGTTTCTACCTTTCAACTGTTGTCAATAATGTTGCTATGAACATTAGGTACAAGTATTTATTTGAATATCTGTTTTCGGGTCTTTTTTGGTCTGTACCCAGGAGTGGAATTACTGGGTCACATGATAATTCTATGTTTACTTTTTTGAGGAACCATCTGTTTTCTACAGTGGCTGTACTATTTTAGAATCCCACTAGCAACATATGAGGGCTTCAGTTTCTCTGCATTTCACTGACACTTGCTTTCCATTTTTTTTGTTTGCTTTTTTAAAGCCATCCTAATTAAGTGGTATGTCATTGTGTTTTTAATTTGTATTTCTCTGACTACTACTGATGTCGAGCATCTTTCATGTGCTTTTTGGCCATTCAGATATCTTTGGAGAAATGTCAATTGAAGTCCTTTGCCCATTTTTTAATTGGGTCGTTTGTCTTTTTGTTGTTGAATTGTAGGAGTTGTGTATATATTCTGAATACTAGACCCTTACCAGACATGTGATTTGCAAATATTTTTTTTCTGTTCTCTAAGTTATATTTTTACTGTCTTAATAACGTCCATTGATGCATAAAAGTTTTTAATTTTGATGAAGTCCAGTTTATTTCTTTCTCTTGTTGATTGGATCACATATTTTTCATAATTTTGTTTCTGTCCTTTGACTTATTAGCTATAATTCTTCATTTTGTAATTTTAGTGGTTGCTTTAGCATTTATAGGATGCATCTTTTATTTATCACAGTCTGCTTTCAAAAATGTTATTATACCACTTCACGTATAGTAGTAACAGTATGCTTCCATTTCTCCCCTGCCCCTTTTGTTTTTATTGCCCTACATTTTATTTTTACACATGTTATAAATAAATAATACATTCTTATTATTTTTGCATTAAATTCTTATTTTTTTTAAGAATTAGTATGACTTTATTTAATTACTTTGGAAACAAACCCCCCCAAATAATGCCTGAACCCAAAGGTACATAAAAATGGCCAAAAATATTTAAAATAATAGATTTGAAGATCACTTGTAGTTTCTTCTTCATAACATGAATGCTTTCAACTGGACAATAAATTACAAACCGTATCAAATCATGTTAAGGCGGATGATCAACCTGTGGTCAAATTCTTATAGTTTTAAATAAGAAAGAAGCCCTTTATATTTACCCCCATAGTTTCCATTCCTTGTGCTCTTCATGCCTTTGTGTGGATCCACATTTCCATCTGGTATCATTTTCCTCTGCCTGAAAGATGAAAGACTTCTTTAACATTTCTTGTATTGCTGGTCTACTGGGATGAATGTTTTTCAATTTTTATTTGTCTGAGAAAAGTCTTCATTTCATCTTTGTTTTTGAAAGATGTCAAAGCTGCTGTAGGTCAAATGAGATGAAGATTGAGAAATGAATGCTAGCATTTGGCAAGGTCAAGATCAATGTTAACCTTGATAAGAATGGTTTCATTGAAGTGATGGCACAAAAGCCTGCTTGGAGTGAGTTTGAGATAAGGGATACAAAGGACAATAGAGATAGCAAGTATAGACAGCCTTTAAGTAGTTTTGCTATAAAGGATAGCAGAGGAAAGGGAAGGTGGCTGGAGAATTGGAGTCTAGTGAGGATTTTTTTCAATAATGACTAATAATCCACAGCAAATTTGTGTTCAGCAATGAACAAAATCTTTGCCTTCATGAAGCTTATATTTTAGTACAGGGTGGATAGGCAGGAAGATAGACAATAATAAAGAAATAAAATTCAACATATTCAAAATGGCATTATCTCTTCCCTCAGCTCCCTCCACCTTTTCCTCTGCTTCTCTTGTTTTTATATCATAAAAAATACCACCTGCTTTCCACCTAGTCATTCAGGACAGAATCTTGTCCCTTATCCCCTGTAACCACTCTATCCTCAAACTCAGGCATGTTTTATTTATTTGCCTTCTCTACCTTCATCCTCCCCCTTTAATCCTTTCTCCACAATGTAGCCAAGAGTCATCTTTTAAAATACAGTGTGGGGGCCAGGCGCAGTGTCTCATGCCTGTAATGCTAGCACTCTGGGAGGCCAAGGGAGGAGGATCGCTTGAGGTCAGCAGTTTGAGACCAGCCTGAGCAAGAGTGAGATCCTGTCTCTACTAAAAATAGAAAGAAATCAGCTGAGTATGGTGGTGCCTGCCTGTAGTCCCAGCTACTTAGGAGGCTGAGACAGGATTGCTTGAGCCCAAAAGTTTGAGGTTACAGTGAGCTATGATGATGCCACTGCACTGTAGCCAGGGTGACAGAGCTAGACACTATCTCAAAAAAATAAAAATAATAATAAAGAAAACATTGTGAGAATTCTAATAAATCTTCTCAACACCACAAAATTAGTACATAGTAGGGCCAAGATTTGATTTCCTTATGTCATGCTCCTCTTGGGGCTGGCTTTATGTAGGGGGTAGGAAGGAG
Organism: Microcebus murinus; assembly: GCF_040939455.1. NCBI lineage: Eukaryota > Metazoa > Chordata > Mammalia > Primates > Cheirogaleidae > Microcebus > Microcebus murinus. Next base: position 522,630 of record NW_027438951.1, on the reverse strand, counting down.
CTGGATCATCTGGAGGTAAGTAGGATATGAACATTGCCAGAAAAGCTTGTTTGTGTCTGTCTGACAGCCTGTCAACTTGTCTGATGTTGGTTTGTTTTTTGTAGGTGTACAGGGTTCATATTCCAGAAGGTTGGAAAGTTGGCTGCAACAGCTGTGGGAGGTGGATTTTTTCTTCTTCAGGTCTGTATGTTAGATGTTCTTAGATGTTTGGAAATTCCACTTGCCAATTAAGGAATGTGGTGTGGGAAGTTGTAATATGGTCCTCGCTATACTATACTAGAATAGCCTTTATACTTGTTTCCATGTACTATTTTATATTTTAAATGCTTATGACTACTTGAGTCAAATTTTATCAATTATACTAGTAAATGTGATTTACTAGCACATGTTCCCTGTCTTAGCTCACTTAACAGAGCTTTTAAGACTAATTGAAATATTAAGCAGATGTGATTCCAGAAATACAGTGTGTAGGCCAGGTGTAGTAGCATGTGCCTATAATCCTGGCCTGTAGTCCCATTGCTTTGAGAGGCTAAGGCAGGAGGATTGCTTGAGCCCAGGAGTTTAGGGCTGCAGTGAGCTATGATCGTGCCAGTGTATTCCAGCCTGGGTGACAGAGCAAGACCCTTTCTTAAAAAAGAATTAAAAAATGCAAATGCCTTGTGATATGATTTACTCTCATATGCTAATATGTATAGGAGACATTGAGCATTTGATGAGAAATGAGGACAAAATGACAGTATAGCCAGATGTCCTCTGCTATCTCTTTGGCGCCTATTTTATTTCAGAACCAATGGGTGCTGGTTCTCCGAGGCTTCTCTAGGAGAGACTAACAAAGCCAGGTTTGAAAAAGGGAGCAGCTTCTTCAAAAACAACAAAAAACAACTGACCTTTAATTGTATTGGGCACAGGTTTCTTAGCTCTATAGCATTGGTGTTCAAACTTGGTTCCACACTAGAATCACCTGGGAGTATTAAGAAAACACTGATGTGTGCCACCCCTCTCCCCAGTCTGATTTCACTGGCAGTAGGTATGGTCTTACATCGGAACATTTAAAACTCCTGAGGTGATTCTAATGTGCAGCAATGTGTAAGAACTGCTGTGCTGTAGGAGCCATAACATGTTGAATCATGCCACAGTCTCTGAATTCATAGCCCTTTGTGTTTTCCCACAGTTGGCATCCCTGATTTTGACGAGGTAAGTTCTATATTAGCACCAGGATTGGACTGAGTTTTCCAGATGGGTTAGGTGAAAATGAAATGTGTGGAAGAAGAAAGCTGGTAACTGGCTGGAGCTGGGTTGAATATAGTATCACAAATTACCTCAAACTTAATGGATTCAAATAACAATCATTTTACTATCTTTCACAGTTACAGGAGTTTGGGAGGGTTAAGGTGGGCACTTGTGGCTCATGTGGTTATAGACAGATGATGGCTAGAGTTGGATGAGCAGAGGATTGGTGCAGGTCTGGACTGGCTGGGACTTTTTGTCTCTCTCTCTCCTTCCTTCCCTCTCCATAGTTTCAGAGCGCTTTCACATGGGCCCTGTGCTTGCACTGGTTTAGGCTTTCTCACACCACTGTGACCTCAGGACTTCCGAGCACAGTGCTCCAGAAACATGGTGAAAGTTGCACCTTCTTTCTTGCCCAAGTCTCGAAGGTCATGCAGCATCACTTTTCCTGGCTCCCTCCCTGTGGGCTTGTTTGCAGCGGGCTCTGTTTCTGGACAGGTGTGGGGCCCCCTCCTTACACCTCTGTCTTCTTCCTCTTGCTTCTTCAGATGGAAGTGGAATGACAGTTCTTTCCTTGTGATTACCCCTACACCCTGCCTCAAATGTCATAAATGTCTTAATAATGCTTTGAAATGTCTTAATTCGAGTGTGCCCTCTGTTTCTTATGGGAGCCCTGGCTCACAGAAGTAATTGGTATTGGAAGAGGATGGACCTTCAAAATGAGATTCTGGTGTTGGATAAGTCCAATATTCAAGGAATACAGGGATGCCTCCTTGCTAGGGGAGGTGGGACATAGGGAATCTTTGGTGAGCTCTCATGTTATCTGTCACCAGAGGGGTGAGGGTAGAGGGCAAGCATGACGTTGGGAGATACTTTAATTAGACTTGTCAATTATTTTAAAAAATCCAGTTGAAATTTTTATTGGAATTGCATTGGAACCATATAGTTAAATTGAGGAAGAATTGATATCTTTTATGATATTGAATCATTTATCTGTGAACATGAGTTTTCTCTCTAATTTTTTAGGTATTCTTTAATTTATTTTTATTTATTTAATTTTGAGACAGAATCTCACTCTGTTGTCCGGGCTACAGTGCCATGGTGTCAGCCTAGCTCACAACAGCCTCAAACTCCTGGGCTCAAGCGATCGATCCTTCTGCCTCAGCCTCCTGAGTAGCTGGGACTACAGGCATGTGCCACCATGCCTGGCTAATTTTATATATATATATATATATATATATAGTTAGTTGTCCAGTTAATTTCTATTTTTTTAGTAGAGATGGGGTCTCGCTCTTGCTCAGGCTGGTCTTGAACTCCTGAGCTCAAAATAATCCTTCCACCTTGGCCTCCCTCCCAGAGTGCTAGGATTACAGGCGTGAGCCACCATGCCTAGCCTCTTTAATGTTTTTGAATAGGCTTTTATTTATTTTTCTATATAGATCTTATACATCTGTAATTCAGTTTTATTTCTGGATATATTATAACTTTAGTTGCTCTCCGGGATGATGTTTTTAAAACTACACATTCTGGCTGGGCACAGTGGCTCACGCCTGTAATCCTAGCACTGTGGGAGGCCCACGCAGGAGGAATGCTTGAGCTCAAGAGTTTGAGACCAGCCTGAGCAAGAGCCGAGACCCCGTCTCTACTAAAAAATTAGCCTGCCTGCCTATAATCCCAGCTACTCCAGAGGCTGAGGCAACAAAAACAGAAAAACTACACATTCTAACTTATGGCGGTGTGTTGAAATATAGTTGATATTTTATATTTGTTTTACAGCCAGCCATGTTGCTAAAGTCTCTTATTTCTGACTTGTCTGGATTTTTTTTTTTTTTGACACAGAATCTTGCTTTGTTGCCTGGGCTAGAGTAGAGTGCTCTGGCATTAGCCTAGCTCACAGCAACCTCAAACTCCTGGGCTTAAGCAGTCCTCCCATCTCAGCCTCCCAGGTAGCTGGGACTACAGGCATGCACTACCATGCTTGGGTAATTTTTTCTATTTTAGTTGCCCAGCTAATTTTTTTTTCTATTTTTAATAGAGATAGGGTCTCACTCTTTCTGTGGCTGGTCTTGAACCCCTGATCTTAAGCAGTTCTCCCGCCTCAGCCTCCCAGAGTGCTAGGATTACAAATGTGAGCCTGCGCACCCAGCATTGTTTGGGATTCTTTTGGGTTTTTGTCTATAAAGTCATATTGTCTGTGAACAATGATATTTTTCCTTCACAGTCTTTATGAATTTAATTGCTTTTGCTTACCAAGCCATAGGTAATTTCCACTACTTTTTGAAGCTTTCCAGCCTATGCGCATAGCCCACAGGCACCAGTGTTCTGGTTTCAATCCCTATGGGACAGCAACACTTGTGGGTTGCCAGTTTTTAATGTATTCAATTCCCTGCTCCTGCTCTAATAGAAGCATGATGTTAATCTCTCTGGTAGAGGGCGCTAGAGGACCTTGCAGGGGGAAGGGGCTTTCTTTTCCCAGTTCTGGTGTTGTATGTTTTGCTTCTTTGCTCCTACGGTACAGTTGGCCACTGATGGCATAGAGAACAGGAAGTCACCTCACAGCCCTGACCTGAGCCATGCAGGAGACTTTACCCCCACTGATAGTGCTTTTGCACCTTTGTAAAAAATCTATATAGACAAAGATGTCTATGAATAGGGACGGTTTTACTTTTTCCTTTTCAATCTGGATGCCTCTTAATTCCTTTTCTTGCCTTCTTGTCCAGACTGTGACTTCACTTCTGGTAAGGTGTTATATAGGAATGGAGTAGGTGGACATCTTTGTCTTGTTCCTAGTATTCATTCTTTCACCAATATATACGTTGTTAGCTGTTGGGTTTTTGTATATGTTCTGTATCAAGTTGAAGTACCCCTCTTTTCCTCTTTTTCTTAGAGTTTTATCATGAATTTGTGTTGAATTTTGTCAAATGTATTTTGAGGCTAAGCCAGGTGATACTGCAGGAAAAACAGGAAGCACGCCACCAGTTTTGTGCTTTCAATTCTGGTCTTCTCCAATCTGCCTGTTGCTCTTTTCTTATCAGAGCCCTCAAATAGCTGTTCCATGTAGTCTGCTGGTTTAATAGCACGATTCTGTGGGAGAAACAGGGTAGAATAAATGAACAAGAACCTTCATTTAGCAAACAAAGTTTGATATTCAACTGGGTTGCTGCAATAAAGTGGTTTGTTCTTTTTAGTATTAAGTAATTCTGTTGTGTAAACATGACATAATTTGTTTTATCCATTCATATATTGATGAACTTTTGTGTTATTTCCAGTTATTAACCCTTACAAGTAAAACTACTATGACAAGAGCTGCCATTCTGGAGGTAGCGTAGTAGCATGTGCAGTTTCAGTGTTGGCAGATGATGCCAAATTGTTCTCTTAAAATACTGTCAGTTAATACTCATAGTAAGAGTATATGACTATATATTTCCCCACATCTTTACCAACTCTGAATATTTTCAGTCTTTTGATTTTATCCAATCTGATAAAAAATAGCTCATTTTAATTTGCATTTCTGTGATTAGTTGTGAAATCGAACCTTTTCTTTTTCTTAGCCAGTTCTATGAATTGCCTTTTCCCAATTTTCAAGTAGATTTTTTTCTTTCTGATTTCTATAAGAGCTTTACTTTTTTTATGAGTATTAATGTTTTATGATACACATTGCAAATACTTTCTCTAACCCATTTGGATGACTGGTTAGTGGTGCCATTAACTAAAATAGGAATTAGAGGAAGAGCAGGAATGCAGGGGGAAACTCTAGAAAGGTGAAGAGTTCTAGTTTTAGATATTTTGGGATATCCACATAGATGTGACTAATCAAAAATTTGGTAGAGAGAAAAGATATTTATGGGATATTGACTGATGGCCTATAATCAGTTTTATTCTGTTGATGATTCCTTAATGAAATTGTTTTCACTGAGTTTTAGTATTTTTGTGCTATAGGTATATTTGGATGTGCTTTTCCTTACATGTCTGTCCCCTTATATGAAGTTGTTCATGAGAAATCTCTGGGACCACATGCTAGATTTCTTTCTGAGCAACTGATATCTTTCTTCCTGTTGAGCAACAGTGATTACTATTTGACGGCCTTGCTCTGTTCATGTTGCCAAGAAACTTAGTCACTCACAGGCACATTGACTTCTCAGAGATGCTCTGCGGAAACATTAGTGTTGGCTGGAAGCACCATCTGTTCACCTTATATCTTGACCTCTCCACCCTTATTTTCATGTTACCTTTTTTTTTTTTTTTTTTTGAGATAGATTCTTGGTCTGTTGCCTGGCTAGAGTGCCATAACGTCAGCCTAGCTCAGAGCAAGCTCAAACTCCTGGGCTCAAGTGGTTCTCCTGCCTCAGCCTCCCGAGTACCTGGAACTACAGGTGTGCACCATCATGCCCAGCTAATTTTATCTTTTTTAGTAGAGATAGGGTCTCGCTGTTGCTTAAGCTGGTCTTGAAATCCTGACCTCAAGCAATCCTCTTGCCTCAGCCTCCCAGAGTGCTAGGATTACCGGTGTGAGCCACTGTACCCGGCCATACCATTTTGTTTGGTTATCTGTCTGTCTGTCTGTCTGTCTGTCTATCTAAGAGGAGGAGCCTTCTGCTGGCTTCCCAGGTGACTTTATTTATTTATTTTATTTTTTATTTTTTTCAGCATATTATGGGGGTGCAAATGTTAAGGTTATGTATATTGCCCATGCTCCCTCTTTCCCCTCGAAGCTTAAGCGTGACTATCCCACAGATGTTGCACATCTCACTCATTATGTTTGTATATACCTATCCCCTCTTCCCCCCTCCCACCCGCCCGACACCCGATAAATGTTATTCTTATGTGTCCACTTAGGAGTTGATCCGTTAATACCAATTTGCTGGTGAGTACATATGGTGCTTCTTTTTCCATTTTTGAGATACTTCACTTAGTAGAATGGCTTCCAGCTCTATCCAGGAAAATGCAAGAGGTGTTATATCACCATTGTTTCTTAAAGCTGAATAGTACTCCATGCTATACATATACCACATTTTATTAATCCACTCATGTATTGATGGGCACCTGGGATGTTTCCACAACTTGGCAATTGTGAATTGTGCTGCTGTAAACATTCGAATGCAGGTGTCTTTTTCATAAAGTACTCGTATCGCTTTCAGGCAGGTGTCCTCAAACTGGCCACATGCGGCCCACTGAGGACATTTATCTGGCTGGCCGGGTGTTTTTGCCACCACTGCCTCTCCTTAGCAGCCGACTCATCCCAGGCCCACAGTGCGCATGTGTGGAATGTGCGCTGCATTCTCCAACGGCCCTCCAACGGTCTGAGGGACAGTGAACTAGCCCCCTGTTTAAAAAGTTTGAGGGCCCCTGCTTAAGGTAACTCCATATTGCTTTCCACAGAGGTTGAACTAGTTTACAGTCCCAACAGCAGTGTAGGAGTGTTCCTATCTCTCTGCATCCACCCCAACATTTATTGTTTGGGGACTTTTTAATAAGGGCCATTCTTACTGGAAATAAGTGATATTTCATTGCAGTTTTGATTTGCATTTCCCTGATGATTAGAGATGTTGAACATTTTTTAATATGTTTGTTGGCCATTACTCTGTCTTCTTTTGAAAATTTTCTGTTCATGTCCTTTGCCCACTTTTTAATAGGGTTGTTTGATTTTTCCTTACTGATTTTCCTGAGTGCTAAATAGTTTCTAGTTAGCAGCCCTTTATGAAACGTGTAGCTTGCGAAAATTTTCTCCCATTCTGTGGGTTGTCTGTTTGCTCTCTTGACAGTTTCTTTGGCTATGCAGAAGCTTTTTAGTTTGATCAGGTTCCATTTATTTATTTTTGTTACTGCTGTGATTGCCTTTGGGGTCTTCTTCATAAATTCTTTGCCTAGGCCAATGTCTAGAAGAGTATTTCCAATGTTTTCCTCTAGAATTCTAATAGTTTCACACCTAATGTTCAAGTCTGTTACCCAGCGTGAGTTGATTTTTGTGAGAGGTGAAAGGTGTGGGTCTTGATTCAGTCTTCTGCATGTGGGTATCCAGTTTTCCCAGCACAATTTATTGAATAAAGATTCTTTTCCCCAGTGTATGTTTTTGTCTGCTTTATTGAAGATTAGTTGGCTGTATGATGATAGTTTTATATCTGAGTTCTCTGTTCTGTTGCACTGGTCAATATCCCTTTTCTTGTGCCAGTAAAAAGCTGTATTAATGACAATAGCCTGGTAGTATAGTTTGAAGTCTGGTAAATTGATACCTCCTATTTTGTTTTTATTGTCTAGGATTGATTTTGCTATATGGAGTCTTCTCTGGTTTCATACGAAGTATAAAATTATTTTTTCTATATCTGTGAAAAATGATGATGGTGTTTTAATAGGGATTGCATTGACTCTGTAGATCACCTTGGATAGTATAGACATTTTAACAATGTTGATATTGCTGACCCATGAGCATGGTATATTCTTCCACCTGTTTACATCCTCTGCTATTTCCTTCCTCAGTGTTTCATAGTTCTCCCTGTAGAGGTCTTTTATCTCCTTCGTTAAATATATTCCTAGGTTCTTTATTTTCTTCTTTGGTATTTTGAAGGGAATTCAGTCTTTGATTTGATTCTCACTTTTGCTGTTCTTGGCATATATGAATGCCTCTGATTTCTGTGTATTGATTTTGTATCCTGAAACTTTACCAAATTTGTTTATCAATTCAAGGAGTCTCTTGGTTGAATCCTTGTGGTTTTCTAGGTATAATATCATGTCATCAGCAAAGAGTGAGAGTTTCATCTCTTCTGCTCCCATTTGGACACCCTTAATTCCACTATCTTGTCTGATTGCTGTAGCAAGGACTCCAGCATTATGTTGAATAGAAGTGGAGGTAGTGGGCAAGCCTGTCTTGTTCCACTTCTAAGTGGGAATGCTTTCAATTTTTCCCCATTCAGTATGGTATTGGCTGAGGGTTTGTCATATATGGCTTGTATCATTTTTAGGTAAGCCCCGTCTATGCCTATTTTGTTGAGTGTTCTTATCATAAAAGAGTGTTGAATTTTGTCAAACGCTTTCTCTGTGTCTATTGAGAGGATCTTATGGTCTTTGTTTTTTCTTCTGTATATGTACACTTATAGATTTGCATATGTTGAACCATCCCTGCATCCCTGGGATGAAGCCCACTTGGTTGTGATGGATTATTTTCTTGAGAAGCACATGGATTTGATTGGCTAGGATTTTGTTGAGAATTTTTGTATCTATATTCATAAGGGATATTGGTCTGTAGTTTTCTTTTTTTGTTGCATCCTTTCCTGGTTTTGGTATCAGGGTTATGTTCACTTTATAAAATGTGTTGGGGAGGATTCCATCCTTCTCCATGTTGTGGAATAATTTCTGTGGGATAGGCACCAGTTCTTCTTTGTAGGTGTGGTAAAATTTGGGTGTGAAACCATCTGGTCCAGGACTTTTCTTTTTAGGAAGGTTTTTTATTGCTGTTTCGATTTCAGTACTTGATATTGGTCTGTTCAGGAATTCTGTTTCTTCCTGGTGGAGCCTAGGGAGGCTGTGTGTTTCTAAGAAATTGTCCATTTCCTCCACATTTTCCAGTTTATGTGCATAGAGGTTTTTGTATAATTTTTGTGCACATAGAGGTTTTTGTATAATTTCATAAATTATATCTCGTATCTCCATGGCATCAGTTGTAATTGCTCCTTTATTGTTCCTGATGGAGCTTATTAGAGATTTTTCTTGTCTGCTTTTCGTTAGTCTAGCCAATGGTGTGTCAACTTTGTTTATTTTTTCAAAGAACCAGCTTTTTGTTTTTTTTTAATCTTCTGTGTGGTTTCCATGTTGTCAATTTCATTTAGTTCTTATTTGATCTTAATGATATCTCCTCTTCTGCTGGGTTTGGGGTCAATCTGTTCTTGTTTTTCCAGCTCTTTCAGATGCTTCATTAGGTTGTCTATTTGTGATCTTTTCGACTTTTGGATATAGGCATTTATGGAAATAAAGTTTCCTCTCAGGACTGTTTTAGCTGTGTCCCAAAGGTTTTGATAACTTGTGTCTCCTTTGTCATTTAGTTAAAAGAATCTTTTGATTTCCATTTTGATTTCCTCATTTATGAAGTGATCATTGAGCAGAAGGTTGTTTAGTTTCCATGACTTTGGTGTAAAAATGAGAGTTCCTGTTAGGGTTGATTTCTACATTTATTCCATTGTGATCTGAAAAGATAATTGGTATAATTTCTATTTTTTAAATTGTTTGAGACGTGCTTTGTGTCCTAGGATATGGTCAATCTTAGAGAATGACCCGTGAACTGATGAGAAGAATGTATATTTAGTGGTTTTGGGTAGAATGTCCTGTATATGTTAGTCAGGCCCATTTGTTCTAGAGTTTTGTTTAAGTCCATTATTTCTTTGTTGATTTTCTGTTTGGAGGATCTTTCCTATGCTGTCACTGGGGTGTTAAAGTCTCTGACTATTATGGTGTTGTTGTTTATTCATTTGTTTAGATCAATTAGAGTTTGCTTTATGAATCTAGGTGCACCAAGGTTGGGTGCATATATATTTAGAATTGTTATGTCTTCTTGTTGAACTGTACCCTTCACCATTATATAGTGACCTTCTCTGGCTTTTATTACTTTTGTTGATTTAAAAGCTAAGTTATCTGTAATCAGCACTGCCATGCCAGCTTTCTTTTGGCTTCCATTTGCTTGAAATATTGTTCTCCACCCCTTTACCTTTAGTCTAACTGCATCCTTACAGGTTTATGTGTTTCCTGAAGGCAGCAGATACTTGGCTGGTGTTTTTTTATCCATTCGGCCAGACTATGTCTCTTGAGTGGGGAGTTCACGCCATTCACATTTATTGAGATAACTGATAGGTGGGACAGATTTCTGTTCATTATGTTGGGTTGAACTTTGTTGCTTTGTTTTCTCTCTGGAGCCATTGTGATATCTGGGCTTTGATCTTTAGCTTTGAGTAGATTTACATTTGTGGGTGTTTATTGTGCTGATCTGTGTGTAATACTGTTTTGAGTACTTCTTGAAGGTCTGGTCTTGTCTTAGCGAATTCCCTCAGTCTTTGCTTATCTGAGAATGTCTTGATTTCTCCTTCATATACAAAACTTAGCTTTGCAGGGAATAACATTCTAGGCTGGGCATTATTCTGTTTCAGAAGAGTGAGAATGAGGCCCCAGTCTCTCCTTGTTTGTAAAGTTTCAGTAGAGAAGTCTGGCGTTATTCGGATTGGCTTTCTCTTTTACGTTACTTGCTTCTTTCACCTTACAGCTCGTAGAAGGGCCTCTTTAGTTGATATTTTGGTCAGTCTGATAACTGCATCTCGTGATGTCTTCCTGTTTGCATTGAATCTCCCAGGGGTCCTCTGAGCTTCTTGAACTTGTATATCGAGATTTTGAGCAAGGCCTGGGAAATTTTCCTCTATTATATCTTCAAATAGCTTGTCCAACCCTTGAGTGTTGTCTTCTTCCCCTTTTTGTAACCCTATGACCCTCACATTAGGTTTCTTCACATAATCCCACATCTATTGTAGGCTTTGCTCTTTTGTTTCTGTGTTCTATCTCTGTGACAGATTTAATTAATTGGAGGGTGTTATCTTCAATCTCTTGAGAGTCTTTCTTCTGTTTGATCTACCCTGTTCTTGAGACTTTCCACTTTATTTTGTAGTTCCCTGAATTGATTCTTCAATTCCAGGAGTTCGGTTAAACTTTACTTCATTGTGTTGATTTTTTTAGTGAACTTTCGTTTCAGGTCCTGGAGGCTTTTGTGGTTTCTTTGTGTTGGTTATTGAGTTGTTCTTGCAGGTCATTGAATTTTCTTATGATCCACATTCAAAATTCCTCTTCTGTCATTTTGGTTGCCTGATTTTGGTTGGTGTCTGTTTCTAGGGGGCTGGTGATCCTCTTTGGGGGTGTGCTTTCCATTTGAGTCTTCATATTTCCAGAGTTCCTTCGCTGATTTCTTCTCATCTGGATCAGTTGTTGCTTCTTACATTTAGGTGTTTGTTTGGATAATGATATGTCCTGTTTAGTCTCTGAGCCAGTAGGTGGTGTTTGTGGGTGAGATTTGACCACACCCTGTATGATGAGACAGGAGATGCCGTAAAAGGGTATGCAGAATGTCCTCCCTGTCAGTAGGTGGCTCTTGCTGGTAGGAGCCAGCCTACACTGTTGTTTTTGGGTCCTGTAACCAGTTCTAGTTCCCCTGGAGAGGTACTATAGTGTCTCAGGTGTTGGGTGTGGCCCTGGGATTTCCAGGTGTGTCGTTATACTCCACCTAAGTGGGGGCTGTTCTGGGAGTGAATTTGGGCGCAGCTGGGTGGGATAATCCTGCCCTCAAGCACCACAAATGCTGTTAGCAGGGCTCAAAATTCTGTTCTCTGCTTCTGGGAAATGCTGTCAGGGAGGGGCTGGAGTGGCCCCACTCAGTCAGAAAGTCTGTGTGTAGGGGTGAGGGTGTCTGAGACCTGCAGTCTAGAGCAGGCCTCGCTCCTTTCCACCCTCCCCAACTCCGCTGACTCTCCTGGGCCTCTGATAGCAGTCCAGATCTCACGCCACCAGGTCTCCCCTTGCTGTGATGCAGGCCGGGAGGTTCCCTGGGCAGGGTTGCCACCTGGGCTGGGCACACGGCCCCCCCTTGGGAGGACGGTTGCCCTCAAGCACATTGATCTGCCCCTGAAGGCACACACACCTCAGTAGGCTGTTCATAAATATCCCTTCTGTGCCCCAGGTAATGCGACACCTGCCTCCACGGGATCTGGTCTGCAGGTCTGACCTGGGCCCCAGAATTCAATCCCTGACCCCACTAGGGAGAGGAGTGCCAGTCCTAATTAACCCATGGGGAGCCCAAGCTGGATTGATGTCTCTCAGCCTCAGGGTCTGCCCCGTTCTCCCGGAATAACTGGGCCAGAAGCACCTGGGAGGGCTGGCGAGTAGGGAGCTCAGAGTCTGAGTGCCCCTCAGTCAGCTGAAGGGCTCCAAAAGGGAAGATCCCATTCCCTGGAGATGCCTCTGTCTGGTGGCTATATTGTCTCTCTCGGCTCCTGCACATAGGGAAGGGGGAGGGGAGAATCAAGCAGTATGGTACCTACCTCTCGGCTCGGGTTTGTGCACACGGAGGTGCCCTGAGGGAGTTGGGAGCCTGGTGCCACGTTCGCTACAGGCTTACTGCTCACTGGCTGTGTCCATCTCTGGGCTGGTGTCCTCAGGTCTCTCCAACCACCGGGGAGCCCACCAGCAGTCTGAGATGCAAGGGAGGGGAAAATTAACCACCCCACCTACCCTTGCCACTGGTCTCCAAGCTTCTCGGGAGGTTTCTGTTCCAGGTCTCCTCCTCAACCTCCTCCCATAGAGTCTCCCTTAGTCTCCAGGACCCCGCCTTCCAACCGTCGTCCGATGTATGCTCTTCTGCTTGCTTCTTTCTTCTAATTTCTTCTAGAATCTTTTTTGCAGAGACACTCTGTCTGGCGGTGTTTCTCATCTGCTATCTTGCTCCACCCCCTCCCCAGGTCCCATTTTATTTTTTAAGCTAACTTAGAACTTTGCAAGGGAGTATGTGTGTAAGAGTATAAGTAAATTAAAATAATTACTAGCAGGTATTTACAGTGCCAGACATAGGCCTTTTCACATAGAGTGGATGCTGAGTAGATGATGAGTGAATGCCATGTTCATACAAAGAAAGATGGCGAATGTCTCCAAATATGGAAAGTCAGAAGGGTTTTGGCAGTCTACTTCATGATTTATCCTAACAAAGAGATACAATAATCTTGTGCTTCTTTTTATTTCTTATTGTCATTGTTGTTGAAATTGTAGCTTGCAAACCATACTGGTTACATCAAAGTTGATTGGCAACGAGTAGAGAAGGACATGAAGAAAGCCAAAGAGCAGCTGAAGATCCGTAAGAGCAACCAGATACCTACTGAGGTCAAGAGCAAAGCTGAGGAGGTGAGACTTGTTCGTGCGCAGTATGTAAAGGGCACAATTTTGTGTGTAAAAAATGGGCTAGACATTCCAATATCTCAGTGATGGACAAGGCTTAAAGAGTACAAGGTACTTGGAGTAATGAGATAAAAGCCTTAGTTGGTATATCTTCAATTAAGAGGCATTTTTTTTAAAGGCTAGATAATTAAAGTGTTTGGTGACCTTTGTCAGTGATGCAGACAATACTCATCTCTGTACGTTTTTGGATTGATTTTGAATCATATTTTGTCTCCATGCACACATATCTCTGAAACATCCATACTCTGCTTGTTATACATATAAGTAGTCTTGGAATCAGCAAACTTCTTCTGTAAAGGGCCAGATAGTCGATATTTCCAGCTTAATGGGCTGTATGGCCTCTGTCACAATTATTTGACTCCACTGTGTAGTGTGAAAATAGCTGTAGATGATACATAAACAAATATGTCTGGCTGTGTTGCAATAAAACCTTATTTAAAAACAGGTTTGGCCTATGGAGCTGTATTTTGCTAACCCTTAATCTAGAGTACAAATCAGGATAAATTAAATTGGCTAGCTCTGGAGGGACAGGAGAAGTCTTTCCTTTTTAAAAGGGTGTATTTTGCTGTTACTTTATTACTTTTAGGAATATTTCAAATGTCCTAAAGAAGTAAGTGCACTGAACTTGGAAGAAATAAACAAGGATCAGAGTGTCAAGAAGGTAGCTAGTACCTTCTGTAGCCTGGAGGGATAAGGTTCTGTCACTAGCATTCTCTAGATTCACAAGGAAAGGAGTTCTCTTATACTGAGTGGCTCTTCATGCTAGGCACTGGGGACTTGGAGGTAAATCAAAACATTCTTTGTCCTTGAGGCAGTTGCACTCTAGTAGCAGTGACAGAAAAAAGTCATATAATCAAGTAGAATAGGTGGTAGATGAAGTACTTAGCTTGAACATGGCAGAATGAACACATACCTTTATCTATACTTCATTCTGAAATATTTCTGAATCATGGTAACAAAGTATAAGAGGTTAAACCCACAAGAATGAAGAGAATAGGAGAGGAACGCCAGTAGACAAGAAATTTCAGCAAAGTTTTAGAAGTTGGAAAACACATAGTTGAGTGGTAAATGACTTAGCAGAGTAGAAAAATACTGAACAGATGACAACCCAGCATCACCAGGTACATGATAACAGTCTCTGTATGGTGGCAAGTAGTCAGTCAAAGCTGGTACCTTCCCATAGTGGGAAGGTAGCAAAGGTGGGCAGCTACAGGAGCCCAGATGGTATTCCCTTCCTTCTGCCCCTATTCCTCAATCTCCATGTTATGACAGTTACACCTTTTTATTTAACTAAAATGTTACTCAAACGTTTATAAAAGTAATACGTGATTGTTGAAAACTTTTTAAGTAATATCAGAAGTGTATATAGTAAGTATAAGGTTAATGTTTGACTAGAACCAACTGTTGACTCACAGAGAGGGAGCTTGTTATAAACTAACCAAATTATTTTAAATTGGTACATTCCAGAAATATTTATGTTCCTGTTCGAGGCCCATCACTGTCACAGTCCCTGGGTATATAGGGGCCAGTTCCTCCACTCATAGAGTCCATGGTCTGATTTGGGAAACGGGATGAAGATGATAATAAGTTCAGTGTTTTAGCAAAAAGGTGACTTCATTGAGAACAGTTTTAGTGGAGTGGTGGAGTTGAAAGCTCTACTATAGTAAGTTGAGGAAAGAGTAGGAAGTAAGAAAGTAAAAATAATAAAAAAATTATTTCAGGAATTTATATGATGTTTTTTTTTCTTTCCCCCTGAGGGCAAATGGCGGAAGTGTCTCATTTGGGGAAATGTGGAGGTCCAAGAGAATTAGGGGACGTGGAAATGAGGCAGGGAGACATAGGCATAATGGGGATGAGGGGATACTTGAGGGTTAGGAGACAGTGGTCCAAAGAGGCTGGGAAATGTTGGTGTGAGTGGCTTAAGTGGTTTGGAGATGTAGTCACTAGACTTGAATTCAGGAAACGATCAGGTCAGGATGCTGGATGTGTTGTTCATGTGAACACTCCTTAAGGTGTGGAGGTTATATTTGGGAGAAAGAGGAAGTCTGAGCCACTTCCCAAAGTTCTCTCTGAAACGGGGATGGTGGTGGGAAGTGGCCAGGAGATTGATAGAGCACAAAGAAGCCATAAAAGGTGCCCAAGTATATGCTCTGAACTTCAGGTGAGTGGGAATTTTTGCTGGAAGGTAGAGGGGAGGCGGGAGGCTTTGGGAGTTTAAGAAAATAAGGACCTCACTGGTTAAACATCCTTGGATGTAGTGAAGTGTGAGAATGAGAATTCATAGCCATCTACTTGAGAGGAAGTTTCAGAGGGAAATGGATGGGTAGATGAATGAGCAGGTGGACAGGCAGATGGATGGAGAGATTTGGGGGAGAGACTTCACAGAATAAGCAGCCTTCATTGGAGGGTAGATGTCAAAGAGAATGGAAGGAGCAAAATTGGAAACAATGAGAATTTCCCCTGTAACCAGTCTATGTAGTGCAGCTTCACTCTTTCCTCATAATTGTCTCCATGAACTCTGTCTGTTTTTGTACCTGTATAAACTCTCAGGTGAATCCCTTAGCTCTTTAAGTAGCATTACTAAAGACATAATTTGAGGAGTTGCCCTTGACTTCTCATTCC
Source organism: Microcebus murinus (assembly GCF_040939455.1). Lineage (NCBI taxonomy): Eukaryota > Metazoa > Chordata > Mammalia > Primates > Cheirogaleidae > Microcebus > Microcebus murinus. The sequence goes on along the minus strand of NW_027438951.1, from coordinate 506,814 downwards.
CCATATCGCCATGACATCCAGTCACAAAGTCCTATCTCAAAACCATCTCTTGAATTTGATCACTCTGCACTAGCACCTCTGCCACCACCCTGATTCAAAGAACCATTATCTCTCAACTCCTGCCCTGCTTCCCATCAGGCTCCCTATAGTCTTACTCTCCCCATAGCAGCCAGTGGTCATATTCACATGTAAGTCAATTCATGGATTCCATCATCCTTTGGTAAAGTGCAAACTACCTAACAGGTGAGGGGATTAACATCTTTGGCAAAATAACTCATTGTTCTATCTTCTATTCCCAGGTGGTTTCATTTGTGAAGAAGAATGTTCTAGTGACTGGGGGATTTTTTGGAGGCTTTCTGCTTGGCATGGCGTCCTAAGGAGGATGACTTCACTTCCATTGTTCCTGTTTTTTTACAGCCAGCAGCTTCTGCACTCCATCATAGGACACCGAGTCTCTCATCTTCTCCCATGCCTTCCTCTCTGCTGTGGCAATTCTGAATGGCTTCTGTAGGCATCTGTTGGTACAAGTTATTACAGCCCTACCACTTGATGGTGGCGGAAGAGACAATAGACGTTAGCTCTCCTTCCAGTACACTCCCCACTTGGCCAATCTGTAGGTTAGCAAGAATGTTCCTTTTCCTCCTACATAAGATACTTATCAGAACATGTTGCAAGATGGTTCACCATAGAGGATGAGTGGATCCTCAAAGGTTGTCCCAAATTATTGATTTGGAAAAGAAATAAGCACATAGCTTATTATGTGCTGCATGGAAAGGAACTGAATACATTTGCCTTTAAGCATGAAAGATTTTGGTATCTTGGTGTCTACTTTTTTTTAGTTGGTTTTAGATTGCAGAAAGAGAGCTATTTATACCTGCTATAATTACACTGATAAAAGTGGCATCATAAGTACTATAAATGAAAAACCTGAATATGGAAAGGTATGTGCTGTGCTGAAGGTACTATATTTGGTGGGAAGGTCTTTATGGAAACCAGCTGCTAGAAATACATTGTTGGATGGTCAGACTTAGTGAATCATTTAGGGGCATGAAGATATTGTCCAGGAATGTTTTCTGCCATGAGGGATAATGCATCTCGCTGTTTCCAAAGGGTTTATTTATGGCAAAACAAGTGATTTAGGTGGGAAGGAGAAGAGCTCTTGAATTTTTATTTCAGATAAAAGGTTTTAAGCTTTGAATGTGAAGTAGTCTTCACGTCTTGTCAAAATATTTAGGGTAGCCATAGATCTTCTGTGCCAATTCTATTTTTTATCTAGTTAAGTATAAAATATAACATTTATTTTATTTATTTATTTTTTTGAGACAGAGTTTCACTCTGTTGCCCGGGCTAGAGTGCCGTGGTGTCAGCCTAGCTCACAGCAACCTCAAACTCCTGGGCTCAAGCAATCCTTCTGCCTCAGCCTCCCGAGTAGCTGGGACTACAGGCATGTGCCACCATGCCTGGCTAATTTTTTCTATATATGTTTTTAGTTGGCCAATTAATTTCTTTCTATTTTTAGTAGAGACAGGGTCTTGCTTTGGTTCAGGCTTTTTTCAAACTCCTGACCTTGAGCCATCTGCCCGCCTCGGCCTCCCAGAGTGCTAGGATTATAGGCATGAGCCACCGCGCCAGGCCTATAACATTTAATTTTAAAGAAGTAGCTATCCAAACATTCAGAATTGAGAAAGATAATGATAGTACATGTGAAATAATTTCCATCAAGTGTAATTTGCTGTCTCATTATGACCACAGCTCTTCCAAAATTATTTTTTGAAATAAAAGTTTATACACATACACATTTAGAATCTTAGCACATTTTGTTGTAATGGTATGTTGCTATGTCTGCAACTCCAAATAGAATATCAGCTTCCAGAGAGCAAGGCTTCTGTTGTCTTCAATATTATACGCACAGGTCCCAGCACTTAACAGGTGCTATTTGTTGAATATATGAAAAATGACCTTATAGAAAGAAAACTCACTGTTAAAGGTTATTTTTACTAGTAATTAATTCTTAAACTTGCAGACGATTCTTTGTGAAATAATGTGTGTGTTTGTAAGGCCATATGTTTAAAATGTTTTTAACCTATCCTGAAAATGATGTATTGAATTTTAAAATTGAAACTACCAGTGGCTTTGTGGAACTTTATAGAAATCACCTGTTTGCATTTTTTTCTTATTACATTTAAGGCAAGATAAGTTACTTTGCTTTGCAATATGTGTGAATCATCTCAATCATAATGGTATGAACCTGTTTGCTGCATATTTTTATAAGAACTTAAATTTTTCCCATTGTTCATTATGAAAACTTTGAAACATATATAAAAGTAAAGAATACAGTACAATGACCCTCCCATGTATTCATCACCCACCTATAACAATCATTAAATTAATAGCTATACATGTTTTATCAATTGTGAAACAGACCAAAATATAATTTTATCTCAGTATGTATCTCTGAAAGGTAACAATTGTTTTTAAAAATCATAAGTATAATACCTCATCACATCAAAAATTAACAATAATTCTTTAATATTATCCAATATCTGGTAAATGTTCAAAATTTCCTTGTCTCAAGTGTTTTACATTTAGTTTGTTTGAGTCAAAATCCATACAAGGTCCACATTGCATTTGGATGAATCTGTCTCTTAAGATCTACAGGTCCTCCTGTTTTTTTGTTTGTTTGCAATATATGGATGACACTCAATCATCTGTTTGCTAGTTCCCCACAGTTTGCTTCTCCTGATGCCCGGGTCCCTGGGTCATGCCATGTAATGGTGGTCATGGCTGCATATTTAACTCTACTTGTGTGACTTACCAACAGCAATGGAATAGTGACAGCAAAAGCTAACCAAAGTGCCCCTTTGGGTTGCTTGTTGGAGAGAGTGGCCACCCAGTGCCTCTCCAGTGGGGTGGGGTTGTCTTTTGGTCCATATGGTTTTTTTGTAAATATTGGTGAGGATGGCAAAGATTAGCAGGTTACTCTACACTTCTTTGAGCAGGTTGTAGTAGGTAATAGTCTGGCCTCAGATTCTATCCTGATTGTCCAAAATGAGATCTGTAGGTCCCTCCTGAAGTTTATTCCCAGCTAGTTGCTTCTGGGGCCATGAAGAACATGGTTGAGGTCAATATTGCAGGTTGGCCTCATCCTGCTACTATAGAAATGGCCTTGAGTTCTGCCCACAGAGCACGACCACCATGCCCACTTGGAGTTGTGCAGAGCTGGTGTGGAGGCTGAACAGTTGGACTGATGCACACATCAGGTGTCAGTTTGTCTGAACCATCAGTGAAATAGGCTCAAGCACTTAGGGTAATCTCTGAATCGAGGCCCCATTGTGCCAGTAGCATTGCTTTGGGTGGCGAAGTGTGGGGGAGAAAGTCCCCCCCCCCCGAAAAAGCTGCCACCGCTTCATGCAAAACTGAGATGATACTAGGACCACGCATCTATACCCTTGAATGCACTATTTTCATTTGACTAGCAAGGCCTGTTTAGCTAACCACGTATTTTCTCCAGTACCAGAGTCAGATAACATTCTGGAGATTTCCTTTTTAGTAGTGGTGGGGCCGAAGTTTTTTCATCAGTAATTAGCATTTTCACGGAAAAACGTGGCTTTGAACTTGTTCGTGGTTTTGGCGCCCCCTGCTGGCGGGAACCTAGTAACAGGGCCAAGGCCGCCCCCTCCCCTCCTCTTCCTTCTCCTGGACCCTGCAGTGCCTGGACAGCTTGCGGGCTCTGACAACCGTTCTGTCCCCTTCCAGGTCACACTACAGCTTCGCCGTGTGTCCTCACCAGTTTGAGCTACCCTTTGGCCCAGTGTTCCTCCGGCGATGGGACTGGGTAGATGGGGACTTGGAGCATGCTACAGCAAAGCTATGGCATTTGAGTGTCTCCTTTCTGAAGTTCTTCCTGGAGAGGGAAAGGGATCCAGGCGCACTTTCCTTTCCAGCGGCTGCCCATTTGGGATCAATGGATGGAGGCCAGTGTTTTCAGTCTTCCCAACACTGTGTCCTCATTGCTGACACCCGAGCTTGGGGGACCCCGAGTGGCCTGAACAAGACTCTCCTCTCAAATAGCTGCTTGTTTGTTCCAACCTCTCACCACTCAGCTTCCAGACATTCATTAACAGAATGGGAGGGGTCTTGACTCCCCAACTTGGCCCACCACTTGGGTGGGAGCCCTTGCTACTGAATCTGGGTAGTCACTATTTCGTGGGTGCTGGCAGAACACCAGACAGGATTCAAGTTGGAAGACCGGATTCTACAAGGAATCAACTATTAGAAAATTCCAGCCAACATGCTCTTGGGGTGTGTGCTTGTGGCTTTGAAAAGCAGAGTTACTGTGTAGTTAACTATTGTAACAATGTTCTCTCCATGATCCTTTCGTTTGACGTTTGCCAGAAAGAGGGATATGGTTGGGACTCTTATTTGAAGCCTTTACTTTTGTACAGTTTTGGAAAATACAATAAACCTCTGCTTGAAAAAAATGATATAGGGATGGATTTGAAGTTTCTGAGTATCATTAATGTTTTCATGATGTTTCTTCTCTGAGGGAAATTTGATTATAGCCAGTTTTGGACCCTGTAGGAAAATTTGCTGCTGTCTCTGCTCCCTCCACCAAATCATCAACTTCATTTCTCTGTCATGAAGTCCAGTATGATTTCTGGGAAATCAGGTCCAGAACTAAAATACATTTTCTGCCCAGTTCTCTAAGAGATCACACTAATGTTTAAGTAATTGAGCAGAAAAATCTATTTTAGTTCTGGACCTGATCTCCCAGAAATCGTATGGTGTGGCTTACATCTTTGATGCTTTTATTTCTAAGGAATCATTGATTTTAAGAACATTATTTTTCTGAGGAAAACTGACAATGTTGCACTTTTTCACATTTTTATAAAGCTGTGAAATCAGCTTATTGCCTTGCCAAAATTGTCTATCTTTTTGAATTTCAAAATGGTAAGAAATGACATGATTACTGAGAGCAGTAGTCCTCATCCTTGCTTGTACATGGGAATTACCTGTGGAATTTAAAAAACTATGGATGCCTGGCTCCCCTAGAAATTCTGATTTCACTGGTCTGGGGTGCTATTGGGGCAGGCCTGAGGTTTTAAAACATCTCAGACATTTCTAACAACCACCCAAGACTGAAAACCACTGAAGTACAGAGTTGGAAGCTGGTGCTGATAAAGAGTTCTTCTGTTAACAAGTGATTACTTAACAAGCTTTTAAACTTTTTAAATTAAGTACCATAAACCTCAGATGCCTTCTGAATACTGAACACAAGTAATATTACAGTCTATTAAATGTTTTAGGAATCATAGAGTGGATACAAGGAAGGGAGTTGTACTATGGCAAAATGGAAGAACAAGGTTGTGGGGTAATGGAATATTCATATGGCACTAAAGTATCACCCCATAAATGACTTACCCATTACAAAGGTAAAAACTACCTTTCCAGCTAAAAGGCCAGTCACTAACCAAATAATTAAACTTAGCATCACTAATAGCCAACTTAGGGGTTTTATTTGGTCTCTAAAATGAGGAATGTGATCATAGTTCTTACCTTACTAGAGTTCTTTCCTGAAGACTCAGATTCACTGGTAATCTCAGTCTCAAACACATAAAGTGCACTTGGTAAATGTTAAGCTTTCTCTGATGGCTGTTTTTCTGTATATCATAATGATAACTAAGAATAAGACTTATTAAACAAGGTGTTTAGTATAAAGAAGAAAAAAAAGAATAAGACTTAAATCAACATCTTTCACTGAGGCAGAACTGTTTGGAAGGAACAATTGGAACTTTCAAAAATAAAGTAGTATACCTCAGGAAAAAAAACAGTTAAAACAGTCTGAAACTTCAGTAGTTAACTTAGTAAAAATAATTTGTAATAAAACCAAAAAGCTATCTATTTGATCATGTAGTGACTCAATGTAAATCCTAGCACTACTATCAATTGATAATTTTAAATGCATCTTGGATTTGTAGATGTAAACACTACATGTAAAATGTTTTATTAAATTGTTCTATTATTAACACAAAAGTTCATTAAAATTATTTCATGGGAATTTAGTACTGTTACTCTAGTTTGTGGATGAAACATCTCTAAGGCAGCATTTCAAGTCCCTCTGGAGAACATTCACCTGAAGAAATGCTGTCTGCAAAACAGGTTTAATTTGGCAAGGACTGCATACAGTATTCGTCAGAAGAATCATAATTCTTATTACCATAATTCGTACTACCATATCTGAAGTCTGACAGGAAAGAAACCTGTTTACTTGTGTCTAACTTAGCATTCCCTAAACTTATCTGACCACAGGAACTTTTCTTTTCTCCCCTGTTACAGCAATTCCTGGAAGCACTTTGGGGAATGCTGCTTTAAAGAAAACTGTTGGTTTCAAATAATAATGGTATTTGAACATCAGGACCTATCAGAATTTGTTCCTGCTCTTACATAGTTGGGGCAACAGTGGTTCTAGCACTCATTTGAGGAAAGTAAATGGCCTGTTGGATAGTGCCGCCTCCTCCATAAAGTGACAACTATCAAGTTTCCTTCAGTAGCTTTGTATTAATATCCAGATCCACCGTAGCAGGTTGTGATTATAAGGATATAAAGAATAGATAAATCACCTAAAAATTTTTTCTTCAGTTCCTTCATGATAAATTAGGGCTTATTAGACATTACAAGAATCATTTCTATGCCTTTCCTACCACTGATTGAACAAATATTAAGCACCTCTGGCTCGGAACTGTGGTCGGGATGCAAAAGCAGAAAGAAATGCTCTTACTGGCATCTGGAAAGACACTGCTCTGCATTATTGGAAGTACAGTAGATATAGAGTTAGGTTAAAGGAAACTTTTAATTTAGCATGCAATCTATTAAAGGTGTCAAAATTGTGATGCTGGAGGGGTGAGTCCTTTCACCTAACATACCTCATGACTTAAGTTTTATGAATGGCACTAGTGGTCTGAATGCTAAAGAGAACTCCTTAATATGTATATCTAATAGTCTTAAAATACATTTAGTATAAAACCAAAATTTTTCGCTTAAGTTTATTTTAGCAGCTTAGTTTTATTACATTCTACATATTTGTCTTTTAATATATTTATATTTCAGCCTGTTCTGCATAGATGGTATATTCATTAAGTTTTATAGTTGACTTTTTCATTTGTTATTTGCTGCTACCTGGCCTGGAGAAAGTTAGGAAGATAAATAAAATTATCTTGGTGGAAACATGGAGCAGCATTTAACTTCTCAGCAGAACTTTACTTTGATGCAGACTCCAGTGTCAGGTTTTCTTCCTCTTCTTTTTCAAATCCTGAACAGATGAGTGATCTTCCCTTGGGATACTGAGCACAACACTTACGCAGTTCTTGCATGACAGCCTGACACTTCGATTCCATGTAGTTGTTGGCTGAAAAACAGACAGGCAGACCCTAGTCATGATCTCACAGGACTAAGGGAGGTTTAGGTCAGCACTTCCCACCCTTTTCACTTTCAGTAACCTATGGAACTGGAAGAAAGAGGACATACCCAAGTACACTGAATTCTACCTGATTTAGAGAATTGCAAACAGGGTCATTAGGAAGAAAATCATGATTTAAAGTAGTCAAAACCTACTTTAATATATACTTTCTTTTAAGGTTAATAGCTTATGCGTGCCTTTTACTAGGTCAGTAGTTTTTAACATTATTATTGATCAATAATCCCTTTTGGTAATTTGATGAATTAGAGAAATGTCCGTACCCCACACATTACTTTGCATACTGTTTAAGCTGGTTGCTGGACCTCCCATACCAAGTCTGTGCATCAGGAGTTGGCAAACTGCAGCCTGAGGGTCAAATTTGACCCCTTTATGGGAGCTAAGAATGGTTTTTAGATTTTTAAAAGCTTTAAACATGCATGCATGCACCCATACATACATACACACACACACACAAAGACCTTTGGCCCCCAAAGCCCAAAATATTACCTGTTTAGCTCTTTTCATAAAACATTTGCAGATCCCTACTATATGTAAACCCTAAGGAAGACTTGACCTAGAGGTTCTAGGTCAGCTGCAGTTGACCTGAGTCCTCCCAGTACTAAAATGGGGTCCATGGTAGTTAGCCTAGAAAGACACTATAGCAAGGTGGCTATGAATCCAGATTTAGAGCTAGACCAATTGGGGGTTCAAATCCCCACCATACCTTTACTAGTTTTGTGACCCTGCACAAGTTTTATAACTTCTGTGTCTATTTTCCCACCTATAAAATGGGGTTCATAGTAGCATCTACTTCATGGATGAAAGGATTAGGTATGTGTAAATTCCTTACAACAGTGCTTGTCATCTAGTAAGCACTTAATGCTAATTCTCTTTTCCTCTCACACTGTACCAAGGGGGTGTAAACAGCTCTTTTTAACTTGATTCTTGTTCTCCCTTAGCCATGGATTGCTATTCAAAATAGGGTAAGAATTTATTTGGGAGAAAAAATTAAACGCAAAAAAATTTTTACTTTTTCTTAAAGTTGGAGGAAGGGAAGAAAAGTATGACTAAAATGGAATTATCATACATCAACATTTTAGATTAATCTAAAAGATTTTCTAAAACATTGCTTACATCAAAAAGTGAAAAGTGCAAGAATAAAAGTTAAAAGGCCAAGGAAATATACACAGTCTTTCTTTGGTGGTGGAGTTTTGGGGGAACTTTGAACATTTTTCGTTTGTACCTTTCTATATTTTCATGACCATCTCCATCTATTACTTTAATAAAGGGAAAAATTATCAAAAATCCAATTTTCAAATTCAGATAGCCTTGTAGCTTTTTCTATTTGCTCTTCTGGCAATAATCATTAACTTATTAAAAAATAAAATTTTTTAACATTTGGTCAAACTTAGCACTGGACAAATGGACAAATCCCATTAAATATGCTTCAGTTGAAATTCACTTTAGCTGCTGACTTTGGGTAGCCTGAATTCTAATTGTATTTTCAAACCCTCTTCTGCCAGACTGCTTTTAAAAACAGAGTTGTCAGCCGCATTGAAGTATAACCAACCTATTTAAAACTAGCCTTTTTGAAAAAGAACTTTGCTCAGCTCAGTAATTTTTAGCCCTGGTTGTGCATTAAAATCACCTGGTTAGCTTTCTAGACTGATTCCTGGTCAGACCCTGGCCCTAGGAAGTCTGATTTAATTGTTCTAGGCAAGTTGTTAAAGCTCTCTAGGTGATTTTAATGTATAACCAGGATTGAAAACCCCTAACTTTGATCACATCACTTTATTTTCTGCATCTTTAATAATACAATGAGGGAAATCTTCAGGATAATTACAGAAATGTTACATTCTGAGAAAAGAGTTAATACAGCTTGTTGATAAAAGAATAATTGATCTCTTATAGTTAGTTCACAGTGGAAAAATATTTAAAAAGCACTTTACACACTACCTTGTAAACATTTCTGTATTTCACAGGCTTGTTTCTGGCACGGATCCTTCTGTGGCATATCCAGAAAACTAAAACAAGAAAAATTATTTTTATTTTGCTTTTTTCCCATAAAGACTTAAAAACACTTCTACATGGAATTTTCTTCTGAGGCAAGTAGTATGCCCATACAATTGCTGGAAAATTACTCTAAAAAATACTCTTCCCATTTATAGGATGAATCAACCGTATTTTTACAATATCCATTTCATTAGGTTTGGATGATATGAATAGCTTTACATGGAAAAAACTTTTAATTCAGTCAACTCGTCTTGAATATTATAAACCAATGTTAGACTAGAGGAGCCTACACCGCAGCCCGGCTCTATCATTCACAGAAGAAACCCTTGGTAAATGATTAAACTCCTTGAGCCTTTTTCCTTATTACTCATGTATGAAATGGGAATCATACCTGCCTCAAAGGATTGACAAAAGGATTAAATGTGATAAAGTATATAAAGTGCACACAATGGTGCCTGGGAGGCCATAAGGACTCAATACATGGTAGCTATTATTCAAAACTTTTTAAAAAAGTAAAACCTTACTTTTAATGTATATAAACTATTATGACTACTTTAACTCAGGAAATTATATACAAGTAGTACATTCTTTCCTAGGAATCAGCAATATTTGATGCTATTACTTTCTGAAAAAGGTTCCAGTTAAGCACTAAATTTTTTAGTTCTTATAGAAGCCAGATTATTTAAAATATCTGTAACCAGAGAATGAATTTAGGTGCCCACAATTTTGATCAACTTCTAATAATTTGAAGACAGTTTCAGAAAGAAAAAAGGCCCAGGAGCCTCTGTAGCTAATTTCATCAATACAAATCTTTTTTTCAGAGCCTCCTAAGTTCTCAGTAGATCCAAATTAGGTCAGTACTGGGATGGGAAACACTGTAGCAAAACCTAGGATATTTACAGGATGGGAGAGGGAAAGGCAGGTTAATTGCTGCAGGGCAAATAAGCGACAAATAGATGTTGATGCTGCTAGGAGCTACTCTCTTCTCTCTAAATCAGTACCAAGTCCTCGGTGATCAAGGCATCTGTTCTGTAGCAGGTGCTGACTTTTGTGGGATTCATCAGATCCCAGTTCCAGTCGATGATGTCCATTAAAGGTTCTATGGCAATTTCCAAAGGAGTCAATTTCAAGTTATGTATCCTGACTAAGTGCTTTTGTTGACTCACTTTCTGCCTGCTTTCTCCCTTTCTCTGCAGTTTCACTTGTAGTATTCTTCATGACCCTTCCTAAACTTCTGTGTTCTTGAGCAGTTTTTCAACCCACTCCCTCCCCCCAGGCCCAAGGGTGGGTGCACTGCAGTAGAGGATGAAGTGATTGCCATAAACTGAACAGAACAAAGAAGCATATCTTCCTAGAATCCCAGCACCTGGAAAAAAAAAATCATTAAAATCACCACAAATGAATACAGTGAAAACGAAGCAGGAACAGATGGGGGAGAAACAGAAATACATACCAGGTTAATCATCAGGCAAAAGCTTAAGCAACAGCTCCTGTACTCCCCTGACCTGTCAGAAAAAGAAAAATTTATAGAGTACTCTGTTATAAGAGTCCCAATACAATGGAAAATGATTAAGCAACATGTGTACCATTAAATGATGCTGTATCTGCCACAAGCGAGAGTTGTTATCCATGTAGCGCTCCTCCGGGTAGAGTTGCCACATGAGAGGTAGCTGGGAGGTAAGAAGGTGACTTGGCCTAGCTGCGTCACCTAGGGGAACCTGAATTTGCTGGACTCGTGCCCTTAGGAAACTTGTCTCCTAATGGAATGATCAAAAGTAAAATCAAAGATTTCAGAATATTGAGACTGGATAGAAACAAGTTGCTTGAAAGCAAAATCAAATAAGCAAAGTGTAAAGTTACCTCTTCCACGACGGCCACCCATGTGCGCTGGTATTCGTCGCGGTAGACACCCTCTTGGTGAACCCAGAGGTGATCGGGTGGAGCCCCCACATCCTCTCCTGCCATTCTGGGCTTTGGGTTCCAATTCTAGCCCTGCTTTTCTCCACCTAAGCCTGCAGCACCCGTGCACAGGACACAGGTGTGACTTTTTGGGTTTGAATGAACTCATCAGTGAGCAAGGTGACCTGGTACTAGCAGCCACCAACCAGAACCAAAGACATCTGAAGCTTTCTGCAAGACAACTGAAGTGATACTCAGAGCCTCGGGTTGCTAACTTTTGACTGCAAAGCACTCAAGAACTTGGCTAGGTGAGAAGTTCTATGAAAATATAGAGCTAACACTATAGGAAGCTGGACAGTGGTCTCACGTTCTTTGTATGCACAAAGCAGTGTCTGACAAAATGTAGGCAGCAATACAATATGTACAAGAGTGTGCCTAAGGACACACTCATTTTGGCAGGAAGGCAGTATAACAGATACATGCATGCCATATTTCCCAGGTAAATGCCACTCCCAAGCCGTTTTCATTTTAAAAGGTAAAATTCTGAAGGACAAATCATATGCATGGCTTTCTAAGTTGAAATTAAAAGTTTGTTTTAAGGGCAAAGACCTATTTGTCAGTTTACTATGAAAGGTAGTAGCAGCTAGGCATTTCCAGAAGGGGATTTTCATGTTAGGAAAAGTATTTAAGGTAGCTTCATGGAATTTCTGAGCTGCAAGAAACTTTGGGAATCATGGTGATGTGAAAGCAAATGACAGTTATCTATCTAGGTCCTTGTTTCATTTTAATAATGCTGCAGGATGTTACAGGAGCCCATTTTTCCATAGAGGTATACGATTAAATTTTGATTTCCCAAGACAGAAGACCAGAAAACCCCTTGTGCCCATTGAGGGGTGTAAAGGAAATGTACCTCCTGGAGCGTCTGGGTGGTAAAGCAAACTCTCCCCACAATGATCCTCTGCCCAGCCCCAGATTTCATTTAAGGACCTCACAATAACTTGACATGCATTTTGCATAAATGAATCTTGTGGACCTTACAGCATCACAACACACTTGTACCATATTTCCACCTTTGGCAGAGTACAGATATGGCATTGGAGGATCTGCCCCACAAAACAAAGACCTCCTATTCCTATTAGGTGGCCATTAGGTGGGAAAGGAAATGCAGCATGAGAGGTTTTTAGAGCCCTCATAGTGAGACTGTCAAGAATAAACCAGATGCTTCACACATTGTACCTTGAGTGGATCTGACATTGAGCCTGCTATAAGCTCCCATCCTAGTTTTCATATATGGAACCCTTTCTCCTTAATCAAATCCCAGTTTCTGTCAATGGCAATACCACCACTCCTGGTCCTGCAGACTCAAAACTTATGAGTTATCTTGTATTTTTTCCTCTTCTTCTGCTATATCCTATCTGTCATCAATTCCAGCAGGTACCACCAGTACCAATGTATTTTAAGACAAACTTTCCCGAAATACTAGGCTCATTTTCTAGCTCCATATGCTTGCTCTTGATTTCCACTTGCCTTAAATGCCTCCTCAGGCCTCTATGCTTATCTCAGTACTATTATAGCAGAGTCCAGGTGCCTACCTCTTCTATGAAAATTTTAGAAAATTCTTGCCTTTTATGACTGTAGCATTTATGTTTAAACTACAGTGCATATTTGGCCTCTAATTATAAATCTCCTTGCATATTTTATCTGCGTATTTCACAAGTTCTGTCTCCCACAAGGTATAGTATTGTATGCTGCTTAATAGCAGGAATGATACAGTCCTGGGCACTATGAGTCTCAAATACTAGTCAAATAATGCTTCTGTGAACAGGTGCATATGCATGGTTGATAGGGAGGTGAAACAAAGGAAGTCCACAGTGGTGGTTGTGATTTACCACGTATACATGTGTAGAGATTGATTCTCTAGGCCTAAGTCTCCAGCTATGTATTAAATTTTTCAAAACCTTTTTTTTTTCACTTAGCAGATACAATTGTTCTGCCTCTTTCCTCACACCCAAGAGCTTTGGAAAAGAGAGATACAAACAAAAACCTAGTAAACACTAACATCAAGATAAAAGATATTAAAGCCTGGATTTCAAGCCCAAAAGACATAAGTGTGGCCAATAATTTTTTTTAAATGGAAACCAAATGTTAAGGCTTTCAGGACCATCTCAACTTTACAGATAGGTCTTATCATCAACCATCATGTTGAAGTATAAATTTGTTTTGAATGAAAAACAAAATTTTATTGGTTACACTGACATTAAAAGGAAATAATTCCAGCAGAATAGAGAGCAAACAGATTGGAGATGGTGGTCTGAGTTACTATGAGTCACTACAAAATATTCTCGGAAGCATCAGCAGGATGAGCCTGGGAATGACCCTCAGCACATTATCCTGGACTTATGTCCAGGATACTTGTGTACAGGATACTTCTCTAGGCCTTCTCTATGAAGACCTAGAGAAAGGCAACTGCAAGTTATCAAGGGACAGAGAATCCACCCTATGAACACAAACCAACAACATTCTCAGCAGAGAAAAGTATAGGCTGAGTGAGAGAAATTCAGATCAAAGCTTATAAAATCACAGGTTGTATGAATGGAAAAATTTGATTCTTAGAACTCTTGCTCCCTACATTTTCCTTGGTCAAATAAGTTTGGGAATCTTGGAGAGTCATAAAGCACATTAGCATAGTAAAAGCTCTGGCAAGTTATGCAGGAAAGAAACTTTATGTTGTTTAACATTTCCCAATTTGATTTGACTAGAAAACATTTTTTGACATATGACATTTGTTCACAAAATTCAGGACTCCTTAAACTAAGATGAAAATGTTAAAAACCCCAAGATAAACTTAAGTACAAGGTGCAATACAATACATGGAATATAAACCTGTGCAACTCAATTTAAGGAATACTACCAGCTGCAAATACAAATGGTTTTAAAAAATGTTGAGATAACTTTATAACTTTATTGTGCACTAAAAGAGATTATCCCCATGGGGATGACCTTGATGCCATGCCCAGAGACCACAGTGGCCTAGATAGACAACTTTTTAGTAAGACATTTTGTAAATTAGGTTCTAAGTGGATGACACATAACACAGAAGGGCTTCCTTAAGTAGTAAATTAAGTAAAACCATTTTTTCTTTACAGAATAAATTCTTTTGTTTTTTAAAAACATGGTTTGTTTTAATTTGCAGGTGTTTGAACAGTTTTTAAACAATGATCAGTTGAATACATTTATTTTATTTGAAGTCTATTAATAAACTCATTCAGTCTCAATGGGTGATATTACCAAGAATACAGGCTGTGGAATCAACCTGGCCTGTGTATGAATCCTGATTCTGCCGTTTAGTAGCTTTGTGACTTTGGACAAGTTAACCTCTCTCCACCTCAATTTCTGGAGGTGTAAAATGAGAATTAAAGAACATATTAATCATAATAGCTTTTACATAGCACTTCCTATATGTTTTACATCTGTTTACATATATTGACTCATTTAATCTTTGCAATCTTCATAGGGTGCTATTTGGTGGGCAGTATTATTATCCTCACTTTAAGGAGAGGAAAGTAAGCCACAGAGAAGTTAGGTAACGTGTCCAAGTTCACACAGCTAGGAAGTTGCAGAGTGTTATTCCAACAGGGGCAGTTTATATACATCAGGTATATAAATGCTTAGTAGAATTATTTAGCACATAATAAACTTGAAATAAATGCTAATAGTTTTTTCTACTCCAAATAAATGTTTGGACCTGTAGAAGGCAGCCATGAGCATTAGAAAAGTTAGTGAATGTCATTCTGCAATATGAGATTGACTAACGCCAATATCAAGCAAAAGGCACTTTTTAAACTCAAACTATCCAATTACCAAAAATAATAATAAGACCAGCTGTTCCTGCCCTAATAGGGCAGGGCATACTAGCCACAAACAGTACCTGAAAATAGTATATGATATAAAATTGTAACGAGAAAATTTAGATGGGTCCAATGTAATCGCACACTTAAAAATTTTCCAACCTTCATCATCATCAAAATTAATCATGGAAAGATGTGCCTTGTGATTCTTAAGCATTATGTAAAAATGGAGGTTGCTGGCATATATATTACAGATAGTTCCACTGGATGGGGACCCTATTTGTGGGGAGACTTGGGTTGGAACTGACTTGGGAGAAAAGAGCAAAGCATCAACACCTCTTTAAGTAGCCCTTTGAGAATGTTCCCTTTCCAGTACTGCCACACCTGCCTGGCTTCAAAACTACACAGAGAATAGAAAAATGAATCAAAGAAACAAACACCGAGGCAGCACAGCGCGTGCGCGCGCACACACAGACACACACATATATACACACACATACACATATATATATAATTTTTTTGGCTTAGAATCGCTTCTAAAATCCACGTGTAATTCCTAAACTTATGAATTGGAAGATTTGTACTTTTACCTTTGGCACGTTTGACATACCTCAAAACACAATTACTTTTACGTATAATTAATCCATGTCTGATATTATCAAGAAAAAGAGATCTGCGGAAACTGGTATTCTGGATATCTAATGTGATATGTACGAAATTGAATAAAAACTGATGTCCCTCAATTCCCCTTCACTGTATCAAACAAATAGCTACCTAAAAGCCTTTGTAGAAAGTAGCAGCAGCCAAGCTTAAGAGTGATACTTTTTTCAGATACAGTATAGCACTGTTTCTGCAAAAGGTTACTCACATGAATATAATGTTTCTTGGGCTAATTAATCCACCTCGAGAACAGCTAGGCTAAAACTTCCAGGTCCCCCACCCCCGGCCTCTCAAGCCGGGATCCCGACGTGAGCCCAGGGCGAACCGAGGGGCATCCCCAAGCCGAGGTCACTGGAACTGAAGTTATGAGGCGCGGGCCGGCAACCGGAAGTGGTCCTGGGAGAGTTGTACAAGATTCAGGGGCTGTGATTTGGAAATAAAACAAAATAAAACCTTAACTGTTTTAGGACCAACTTTCAAAAGAGTGTCCCTCTGACTCAAGAGACCGGCGTTGGCGGTGAAGTCGCCTCAAACGGCTGTCCCCTAAGCGTCTAGGCCGCGCACGGCACGGCACTCCTCAGCGGGCGGGCAAAATGGGCGCCGGAGCTTGGGAGGTGCTTACCCAGGCGCCCGGGCGCGACTCACAGACCACGTACGCCTGCAGCCTGAGAGCGCCGCCTCCCAGCAGCCCCTGCCGCCGGGCCTGACACGCCAAAGGCGCCCGTCCACCGCCCTTCCCCCCTGACGGCCACGCCCGCGCGAACCGGCGCGGGCGTTTCTCAGGTGCTGCCGTGCGGGCCCCACCCCCGCGCGCTGACCTCCCCCGCCCCGCCCCGCCCCACCCCGCCCCGTCCCGCCCCGCCCCGCCCAGCTCCCACGGTCCCGCCCCGCCCAGCTCCCACGGTCCCGCCCCCGCGGAACCCGCGCGGAAGGCCAGGCCTGGGCGGGGCACTGAGCGCTGGGGAGGCTGCGCCGGAGCACCCGGTTGGTCAGACCAGAGTGGGCTGGAGGCGGACTGGAGCAGGGTCGGACCAAGATGGCGGTGCAGGTGGTGCAGGCGGTGCAGGCGGTTCATCTCGAGTCCGACGCTTTCCTAGTTTGTCTCAACCACGCTCTGAGCACAGAGAAGGAGGAGGTGATGGGGCTGTGTATAGGGGAGGTGAGTAGGTCAGTCAGTCTGGCTGGAACCTTGCTGAGCAGTCCCAGCGTGTCGCCAGGATGAGTGCCAGCAGCGCCCAGGGCTGTGGAGGCCACAGGCATCCCTGACTTAGATCCTTGGACATCGTTAGATGGCTCTGTTGCGGGGACCCCCATTTCTTCCGGCCGCTGAACACTTGTTTAGTCTCCCGCAAGCCCCCAGTGATCAGCAGATGCCCCAGGGAGCCGTGCTTTTTCTTCTGTAGCCTGCGGCTTTTCTTTTGATTTGGGGTTATCACCCAGTTGACCCAAACTGGAAGCCAGGCCAGGAAGACTTTGGAGTATAATGAGGACATCAGCATATTGGAAAGCAGCTGACTGCAGTTAGAGCCCCTTGCCTCGCCTCCAGTCTTCCCTCTAGGGAAGCAGAGGTATCAACAAAGCATTTGAAGCATATCAAAAAACCTAAGAAAGGAGGGGATTTCAAGGACGCAAAAGTTTCCGCTGCGTTAAGTGTTGCAGAGGGGCGAAAGAGGATGAGGAAATAAGAGTTTACCTGTTTACAGTCTAAAGTAATTCCCCATTCTTTCATGCTGGTATGCACGAACACATGACCTAATTTTAGTATCTGCATTCATGTACATCAAACAAATATAATGTGATCAATAATGTTTTCTGCTCTTTCCCACTCTAGTTGAATGATGATGCAAGGTAAGACTGTATTCGTTTACTCATATCTAATGATCATTGTTAACTCAGAATTATATATGTGAAAAATATAGTTGAGGGAACCAAGATCATGCATGAACCTGTGAAAGCTGTTATAAGTAGAATTTTGTCGACTAAAAGGCAGCACATTAAAAAGACTATCAATGGATTTTCCATTTCCTTGTTTGATATATTTCATATTCCTTCTCCCCTGAAATGTCAGTGAGATACTGGCAATTTTTTGTGACGGCAAAAGTACACATTCAGAGCCATTTACCCCTGTTGATCCATCCTTCATCTGAATTGTCAGTGACTTTCTGCCACCACTCCCTACTCCCACGACTGCCCTATCTCAGAGTTAACCACTAGCTTGAATGCTTGAGGTGCTGAAACTTTTGGGTAATTTAAACTTCAAAGCATACCATAGTTTACTTCTCAAACCCACCTTCTTAATATCCAGGATTCCAAGAATTTAACTTTTTGCTCATGATAACTTTATGCACTCAGCCACTTGTGCACATGTCCCAGATTGCTTCTAACAGATATATGAGTGCAGCTTTATCCCTGGTTCACTTTTCTTCCTCTTTTGTCTCTGCTATGGTTTCGTTACAAAACCTGTTAATCCTCTTATTTTGCAGTAATTCCTTTTTATATTCCAAACCCCAGTTCCCTTTTTTTCTAATTTATACCTAATAGGACTGACTCCAAATTTGCATATGCTGGAAGTGAAATGCGCACAGTTGCTGAAAAGGTATGTATGCTGGAATTTTGCAGGATGGAACCTTGCTATTGGGGAAAGATTTTTGTACTCTGATGATCTCAGTTGTAGTAGTTTTATTCTAGTTTGTGTAAAATACAATAAAAATGAATGACTTCCTTCCCTCCCACCAAGCTATCAGGCAACAACTTCATATACAAATGCTATATGCAAACTTCTCCACCTTAACCCCTTTGCCTCCTTTCTTTCCATATCAAGGAAAGAAGTCGTCTTCCTATTCTACTGTCTCTTCTGGGTCTTTTTCCTGTCACCTCGTTCTTTTCTTTTAGAGTACAAATATGCTTAAATTACTCTCATTTTCAGAAAGGAAAGAAAAACTGCTTCTCAAACCTGTATCTTCCTGCAGTCACTACTCTTACATCCTTCCTTGAATAGCCAGACTTCTAAAAAGAATGGGCTACAATTGTTACATCTTCACCTTCCCCAGTCAAATCCACTAAGGTCTGGTTTTCAATTCTACCTCTCTAGCCATCTCATTGCTACATCCAGTGGGTAATTTCTTGGTGCTTATGTTAAACTTTCTCCTTGAATCTCTGGACTCTTACGGGTTGTTGTTTGTTTTGCTGTGTTTCCTTTCCCCCTGCTCCCCTTTATGGGCATTTCCCCCTCTGTCTATGCATTAAATGTTGCTCATTCTTCATTCACCCTGGGCATCAGCTACTAAAATACATTCCAAATCTTAGTGATATAATTTTATTTTTCAAGGATTCATGCTGTCATCTTGAATTTTATGTCAATTTGTACTGTTAAAATTGATATTAACTTTGTGAGTTTAGCGAACTTATCTTGTTAGTTAGTGTTGCCATGGTATATCTTTTTTTATCCTTTTATTTTTTAGACTTACTGTGTACTATTTAAAACATGTCTCTTATTAGCATATAGTTTTTTTTAAAAAAATACAGTCTGATAATATTTTTAATGGAAGTATTTAGTCCAGTATCATTTAATGTAATGATTGGCGGGGCATGGTGGCTCACACCTATAATCCTAGCACTCTGGGAGGCTGAGGCGGGCGGATGGCTCAAGGTCAGGAGTTTGAAACCAGCCTGAGCAAGAGTGAGACCCCGTCTCTACTATAAATAGAAAGAAATTAATTGGCCAACTAATACATATAGAAAAAAATTAGCCGGGCATGGTGGCACATGCCTGTAGTCCCAGCTACTTGGGAGGCTGAGGCAGTAGGATTGCTTGAGCCCAGGAGTTTGAGGTGGTTGTGAGCTAGGCTGACCCCACGGCACTCACTCTAGCCTGGGCAACAGAGTGAGACTGTGTCTCAAAAAAAAAAAAAAAAAAAGAAAAGAAATTTTGAGATATTTTACATTCTTTTCTTCTTTTTTTTTTTAAGTAAGTCTTTGAATTCCAAAGTGTATTTCATACTTTCTGTACATCTGAAGTCAGACTTACCACATTTCTAGGGCTTAGTAGCTACATGTGCCTAATGGCTCCTGTATTGCGCAGTATAGGTCTATAGCTTATTTCAAAATCCTCCTCTCAGATTTCAGCCATGTCCCTTCAACTTCTGACAATGCCAAGCCCATCCTTTCACCTGAAAGTCTTATACCATTTCATTGTTCTACTTTTGCCTCCTCTATCTTCCTCCTTGGCTTCTCTTGTTCTACCCCATCCTAATGTGGGCACCCCCCTTGATTCAGGCCCAGACCTCTGTTCCCTCTCTCCACACCTTTTTTGTCTACTCATAACGCTTTATTGATTCTCCCATTGATTCTATTTGAGCATAAGCTGTAATCCCACCTACCTGCTAGAAATTGCCATATTGTACATCTTCTCATCCCAGATCAGTTCATGTGAAAATGAGCTCATCTTCATTTCTTCCTGACCCTTTCTAAACTTTGATTTGCCTCCCATAGTCCATCTAGTTTCAACCTTGAAAGTTCAGAGTCATCTTTGCCAATTTCCTGTCCTCCATCACCCATGGTCCATAGCTACCAAATCGTGTAGATTCTTCCTTCTTAGTAGGTCTCAAATCTATTTCTTCCATCTCTGCCATCTACATAGTCTATTAATAGTACTTTATCACCACTTCATGTACAGTTTATCTGAAATAATTTCTTTACAGTTCATACTGCAAATCATGGCTTGGCATTCGAAGCCTTGTACATTCTCATACTAGCTTTCTTTCTTAGCCTTATCATCTACCATTTCACCTTAAAGTCTGTATCTAAATCAGTTGGCCAGCTTATCTCCCAAACATTTCACTCATACTTTACTACTTCCATAGCTCGTATACCCATTTGGCACCTGTAGAAAGTCTGTTCCCCTTTGCCTCCACACACACACAGTAAGCAAAGAAAAGGCACTTTTATGCCTTTTCTATGAAGATTTTTTTTTTAAATCTAAGTGCATCCTTTCCTCTGAACTCCTACAGCATTGATTCACTACATTATTTTAGTGTAGTTTACTCATGTATGATACTTGCTGCTCAACCATATTGTTAGCACTTTGAACACTTTGATTTATATTCCTTTGTGTGACAGTGTCTTGCACATAGTTGTAAATCAAATAATTGATCATTCAAAAAGTCCTTCCTTGATCTAAATATTAGCTTTTATATTTTTGTTTCTGAAATGTATATATTGAGGTTACATGTTTTTGATTTGAAATATTTCATTATTTATAAGAAAAGAATCATTTTTCTAAAATTGAATCTTTGATATTATAATAAAATGCAATTCTATAATTGAAGGGAGATGTGTTTTTGGAAAGAGAAATAAGTAACCATTTCTGTGGATTTTCCTTTAGATTGACACCGTCAGAATTGTTCACATTCATTCTGTCATCATTTTGCGACGTTCTGATAAGAGGAAGGACCGAGTAGAAATTTCTCCAGAGCAGCTGTCTGCAGCCTCAACAGAGGCAGAAATATCCTTATCAGTCAATAAGAATCTTTTATGTGCTCTGGGGCTCCTGGGCCACATTGGTCTGTTTGCTGTGGTCATCTTGCTTTAGATGGTTTCACAAATTTTCTTCCTGGTGACTGTTCCCAGTTTTCATATTTACCCTTAGATCCAATTGCTTGGTTAATCAGAATTTCTCTTCAGTTTTTCTTTTAAGTGGGCTTTATTGGAAGAATTAGAAATTTCAGACATTCTTGTTCCTAAATGCCAAAAGATCCCAAGGTCAAATACCCAATTCTTCCAATAAAAGCCCTACCTACTCCCCACTCTTCTCTTCTTCCTCTTTGCCCTTCCTTCCTGTTTGCCTTGTATCATTTAATTTCTAGACCTTTTACTATCTTGGTCTTTATCCTTTGGAGAGATTCTCTTTTGAAACTTACTCTCAAAAAATGCAGTGCTGAGAACTGAATGCAATATTCCATATTAAATACAACCAAAGAATGTTCAAATGGGGCATTTGCTTCCTATGATCTGGACTCTGTACCTCAGCTATAGCAAGTTAAATTTGCATCACTGGTTTTAGTAATTTGTCATTTTTTTGGATTAAATTAATCCTGTAGTCAACTAAAAAGTAATTTTAAAAAATAGGAGGTACACATGCATAGTATAAGCTTTAAAGAATATAAAAATATATATATAAAATGAGAATTTCTCTTCAACCCTGTGCCTCCAGGGTCCTTTCCAGATATAACCAGGTATATCAGTTTTTCATGTATCCTTACAGATGAATTCTGTGCATACAGAAATACATATGAATAGTTTTTTTTTGAGACAGAATCTCACTCTGTTACCCGGGCTAGAGTGCCGTGGTGTCATCCTGGCTCGCAGCAACCACCTAGGCTCAAGTGATCCTTCTGCCTCAGCCTCCTGAGTAGCTGAGACTACAGGCATGCGCCATCATGCCTGGCTAATTTTTTATATATATATATTTAGTTGTCCAGCTAATTTCTTTCTTTTTTTTTTTTTCTTTTTAGTAGAGACTGGGTCTTGTTCTTGCTCAGGCTGGTCTTGAACTCCTGAGCTCAAACGATCCACCCACCTTGGCCTCCCAGAGTGTTAGGATTACAGGCATGAGCCACTGTGCCTGGCCTATTTTCTTTTTCAAAAGTGTTTAGTACATATGATAGGTCATTATATACAGTATTCTTTTTTTCACCTAACAGTGTATCTTGAAAATTTCACTGTCCTCATGCAGATGTTAAAGTTGTTTGTAATCTTTTAGTCTTAGTGCTGCAATGAATAACCCTGTATATACTGCATCTCATAATATATGTGTATATCTGTAGGTTCAATTCCTAGAGGTGAAATTGCTGGGGCAAAAGTTGTATGTACTTGTGGTTATAGATGTTTTACCAGTTTACCCTCTGGCAATGTACAAAAGTTCCTATTTTCCAACACCCTCAAAAACATGTGCTATGACAGTTTTTAATTGTTGCCAATCTGATCAGCTAAAAAATTATATCTTATTTCTTGCAATTTTAATTTGTACTTTTCTTATTCTGAGTAAATTTGATCAGCTTTTCATTTTTATGAGTCATTTGTATTTTCCTCTGAATTATTTGGTTATTTCCTTTGCCCCTTTTTCTATTGATTTGATAATCTTTTCCTTGATAACTTATAGGCACTCTATATATTAAGAAAATTAGCCTTTAGTATTAAGGATAGTGAGTTTTCCCAGTTTATTCATGGTGTGTGTGTGTGTTTCCCAATCAAGTTGTTGCTTTTACATTTGAGTCTCTTACAGTGTATACCTTTTCCATCTTGTTTTTTAACTCTTTATTTTGAAATAATTATAGATTCATGGGAAGCTACAAAAATAGTACAGAAAGGTCTCTGGACCTTTCACCCTATTTCCCTTAAAGGTTATATCTTATATAATGATAGTGTAATTTAAAAACCAGGAAATTGACAGTGATGCAATATGTGTAATTCTATGCTATTTTGTCACATGGGTAGATACATATAAGTACTATAGCAGTTAAGATACATAACTGTTCCATCATTATCAAGATCTCTCTCGCTACCTTTTTATAGTCACACCTCCCCTAAACCCAGGCAACCACTAATCTGTTCTCCATCTCTATAATTTTGCCATTTCAAGAATGCTATATTAATACAAGTGGAATCATACAGTATGTGACCTTTTGAGATTGTCTTTTTTTCACTTTGTTCCCCAACCCAAATCCCTGGCAACCACTAATTTTTTCTCCATCTTCTCATAAGGGTTGTGTTTTCATTTTTTGCTCTGGTAGGTAGTCTTTTATTGGATGCCAGATTTTGTACCTTTTCCCTTGACTGCTGGGTATTTCTGTTTTCCTGGATATGTCCATGAGCTATGTTCTGGGATGCTATGAATTTACTTGGAAACAGTTTGATCCTTTTGAGTCTTGTTTTGAAGATGTGCTGTGTGAGACCAGAGCAGCTCTTAGTGTAGGATTAATTTTCCTATGCTACTGAGACAAGACCCTTCTGGGCCCCCTGGCTGATGCCTCCCAAATGAATGATGAGATTCTCCATCCTGGCAGGTGGGGACAGCCACCTAGTCCCCTGTTATGCTTGAGTGCTGGGCAGAGTGATCTTTCATTTTCTCAGGAGGTTGAGGGGTCTTTCCCTGGCCCCGGGTAGTTCCCTCACAGGTTGTACTCATCAGTGGTCTGCTAAACAGCTTGCATGGATTACTTCATTTACTTTTCAGTGCTCTGCAAAGCATTATTTCCCAGTCTGAAACTGAAGAAATGGACTAAGAGAAGTAACTTCTCTTGGCGTTTGAAAATTTTAAAGTATATTTTAAAAGTATTGTTTTTCAGACTTAGTTGTATAAAAAATATTATTATGATTTAATGTAAATAATTTGCAGGAAAACTAATTAGCATTTTACAGGATAGCAGCAGCAGTCTCAGAAGTGACAGCTTCTGAAGATTTAGATAAACTTCAGATAGCATGTTAGTATTTTAGTGATTAAACATTAGCTAAATTCTATTAAGAGAATGTAACTACACAGTAATGGAAACCATATGGATTCTATTTAAAAAAAACCCTTTAGTTTAAATAGGCAGTTTGGGAAATTCTGAGCATCCACCTTATTTCATTGTCATTAAATTATAATAAGTTGATTTTAAACTTCAGGATACTTTATGACCCCTTATTAGCACCAGAAATTTTGTGTTAAAAATACCTTGACAGGCACACAGGTTGGCTGAACTAACAGGTCGCCCCATGAGAGTCGTGGGCTGGTATCATTCCCATCCTCATATAACTGTTTGGCCTTCACATGTTGGTAAGTATTAGGGGGTTAAATGTTTATTATTCTCAGAAATGAATATCATTTTATCTTCTCCATTACATAGACCATGGTTATTTTAAACAAAAATTTGAGTATTCTTAAACAAATGGCATTATTTTGATTTATTTTGCCATGTTTTAAAAGTAATGTATGTCATAGTGATTTTGTTTAAATAATAAGAGATAAAATTTCAGCACCCCATTTTGATCTGTATTCAGGAAATGAGGATGGACTAAAGCCTGACAATCAGCTGACATAAAAAAAAAGAAATTGACTGAAAATTACTGATTAATGAATACAACTACTGTACAGTATACTCCATTCTGAAGACCAAAAGTTGTTAAGGATGAAATTTACAAAATTGATTTTTACAATCTCTGTTTACATATAGTCCATCTTAGCCATTGGGAATCTACCTCCTCACCTTGCTAATCAGTATAATGTAACTAAATTGCTTTCTTTCTGTTATTACCCCATTTTGAGAATCATGATCATTTTTGGTCTCTACCTGCCTCTCTAGAAAGAAGTAGAATATCTTCATTTGGGGAGAGTGAATATTGATGAGCACTTAACTATGTGCTAATGGTTTACAAATGTTTTCTCCTCTAATCCTCATGGTAACCTGTGAATTAGAGATCTCTTCCCCCACCATTATATAGAAGAGTAAACAGGCTCAGGTGGGTAAAGTAAGTGGCAGAGCTGATATTAGAAACCAGGTTTGACTCCCAAGTTTGTGCTCTTTCCACTGTGATGTGCTATTTTTAGTCATATGGGCTTGAGTTGATAATAAATTCTCTTTTCATCTACACCTATATGAATGACAAAGAGTCATCAGCAGTCTCAGACTTTAATCAAAGATGAGTGGTAGGTAGAGCAGTAGTTCTCAGTCATGGGGGGTAGGGTGCTTCTCAGAATCACCTGGAAAAGCTTTTATAAAATGAACCTGACCCAAATTAATCTTTCCCAGATCCCAACCCAGACCTACTCTAACAACCTCTGAGAGTGGGTCCTAGGCAGGATATTGTTGAACAGCCCCAGTTAAATACTGACTTAGAATAAGGGAGATGATAGACTTACCTTCTCCCAGATTCACCAAATGTTAACATTTTGTAGCATTTCCTATATCATTCTCTTTCTTACATATATGTGCATATATGTATGTGTCTGATTATAATTCTTTCCTGAAGTATTAGAGAATAAGTTGCAGACATGGTACACTTTACCCCTAAATAATCTTCAGCATGAATTTCCTAAACACAAAGTAATTTTCTTATATAACCACAGTACATTTGTCAAAACTGGGAAATTAACATTAATATAATACTATTATTTAAATTATAGACCTTTTTCAAATTCTTTATTTGGCTCACTAATGTCCCAATAAAGGTTGTTTTAATAGCTATAAATGTATTCCTGTAAAATCTTAATATCACTGAATGAAGTCAGTGTTTGATTTATTTTCTTGTCATCATCGACACTAAAATCGGATTGGCTTCAAATTTCTCTTATGGTAGTACCATCAGCCAGAAAGAACTAAGTACCAACCACGAATGAAGGAAAGTTTGAGCTACACATTCCTGAACACTTGTCATTAACACATTAACTGCCATGTGAGTTATATTTAACTTATGTTAGTTTTGAGCCTGGGGCCTCATGAAGCAAAACCTGGGCAAAACCCTGCAGTTGGTTTGTGAAAATCTTAATTTGTTGATGTTCTTATTGTTTCACTTAATATTGACAGATTAACTCTAAAATCATGGATTCAGTGAATAGAAGTGAATAAATTTCATTTTTCATTAAATTAAAAAGGATCATTTTGTTTTTGAAGTTTTTATTCTATTTTTGTAGTAAAATACTGTGGCCCCAAGGGAAAATGTTTTTTCTAGTGTGGCAGTCAATGTGTTGCTAATACATTAGAATAGGAAAGATAAAATTTTGGGGTAAAAAGAAACTCCCTAAAAACTTAGGAAAAAACCATATCAGTCTTTGAAGTACAGCACCCAGAAAGTTTCAGAATTCAGAAAATAATTGAATTCTCTCAGAGAAGGAGGTATGAACCATTAAACAAGAAGCTGGGTAGGAATTTGTAATGCAGCAGTCAGTAATAGCAGTGGGGCAATTTAAAGCTTTATATAAGACAGGAACGAAGGTGATTGCAGAGTGTAGCAGAACAAAATTAACTTTATATTGTGAAATGATTAAGGAGCCAAATATAAACAATGCAACACAAAATAGATTTGGAGTTTAGAGCATGGACATCCTACCTGTAACAAATATCAGAATATGCAATAAAGGCTATGCTCAAAGGAAGTTTAGAGAGATATCATCATAGCATGAAGGTTGGGAACACTAGCTTTGGATTCTGTTAAAGACCAGGTCTGGGCTGGGCGTAGTGGCTCATGCCTGTAATCCTAGTACTCTGGGAGGCCGAGGCAGGTGGATTGTTTGAGCTCAGGAGTTCGAGACCAGCCTGAGCAAGAGCAAGACCCCGTCTCTACTCAAAACATAGAAAGAAATTAGCTGGACAACTTAAAGTATATAGAAAAAATTAGCCAGGCATGGTAGCGCATGCCTGTAGTCCCAGCTACTTGGGAAGCTGAGGCAGGTGGATGGCCTGAGCCCAGGAGTTTGAGATTGCTGCAAGCTAGGCTGATGGCACGGCAGTCTAGCCTGGGCAACAGAGTGACACTCTTGTCTCGAAAAAAGACCAGATCTGTGTTAAAATCTTGTTTCAGTCACTTACTAGTTGAGAAAATCTTTTAACCTGCCTCTGTAGTTCCTTCTTTGTCAAAAAAGAAGACCATATTATCTGTCTCAGAGTTGTTAGGAGGAGTATATGAAATCATGACATATATGGCACCTTGTTCCATGCTTACCACAGTAGCTGTTGTTCATCTATAAAACAAACAACAAAGGAAAGAACCAAAACATTTACTTATAAAACTCTCAAGGACACAGAGAGAGTATAATTAAATATCTAAGACCATGTCATAAACATATTGTTAAAGGATCATTGTATAAAATGATTCTTCAGGAAATTTATTGGATACCTGTATGGAATAATACAGTCCTGGCTCCTGTTGTCCTGGAACATAACGATTTTGTGAGGAGGGAAAAAACAGTTAAAAATACTGAAGGGAAAACAATAACAATGATAAAGAAGAAATAGGATGTAGTCCACATAGATCATTTGTACCACCAAATATAAACACGGTGAACACCTATGAAAATGAAATCCTCGGGATTGGGAAAAAACACAATAATAAGATGTCATTAAAGACAAGCTACAAACCTAAAGACTTGAACAAAAACTAACGAATGAGGTTGAGCTATATGGGAGAGGTGAAGGTAACAGTTACATCATCAGCAAAAGAATATAAATGAGAGAAGACAGATCATTCTATAGTAAAAGGCACAGTAAATAAGGAAACTGTAATGAGGTTAAATTACATTCCTTACCAGAGCAATAAAAAATATATAAAGTTTCACATGTAAGGAATGGAATGGAAGCTAGTTGGAATACAACAGCCTGATAACTCACTTTCAGAATTTATTCATTCCTTCAAAAGAGCATAAAGAGAGTTAGCTTTGGGTTGGGGTTTGCAGTAGGGGCTGGGTAGGGAGTGAACAAAAGCAAGAGTGACGTAGACCAAGATACCAAGACTAAGACTTTAAAATTTCATATTAAAAGAATTTCAGACTTACAGAAAAATTGCAAGAATAGTCTAAAGAACAAGATTCCACAATTGTTAACCTTTTGCCACATCTGCTTTATCATAGTCTTGCTGTATGAAATGTGTGCATATACATGTGCACGCACATAACACATTTGAGAGTGAGTTGTAGACATGATGCTCCTTTAGCATTAAATCCTTACTTGTGTATTTTTCAAGATCAAGGATATTCACTTACATGACCAGGGTGCAATTATCAAAATTAGGAAATTAAATATTGATACAATACTATTATGTAAACTATAGAACTTATTCAAGTTTTGCCAATTATCCCAATACTGTCCTTTATAGTAGTTTTTTTCTTTCTAATGCAGGATCCAGTATCAGATCATGCATGACATTTAGTCTTCCGTCAGTTTAATCTCCTTTACTCTGGACTACTTTCTCAGACTTTTTTTGTCTTCTATGATATGGACATTTTTGAAGATTTGGATTTGTCTGTTGTTTGTTCATGACTAGATTCAGGTTTTGCACTTTTGGCAGGAGCACCACTGGGCCCTTCTCAGTGTATACCATCAGGAGGCATGTGGTGACTGTCTCATCACTATGATGTTAACTTTAGTTATAAGTTTTCTGCTGCACACTAAAATTTTCATGCATCTGATAAGGCAGAATTAACAAATGTGGGTTAAATGGGAATTGCTGATAAGAAGCCTCTTCTCAAATGTCCTTTCATTGAACATATACTAAGGACCTGCCACATGCCAGTTTATAATAATACCTGTGAATCAAATTTCAAAATTAGGAAGTTGTACATATTTCATGATATCTCTGATCAGTGTGCTCCTACTGTCTGCAAAGGCAAACCTTTTCATTCTCAAACTTCTGATCTCCTTACTGCCTCTTTCACTTTCAGCAGATAACGCTGCTTCCTACCCTCAAAAAAAAAATAGCCATTAGAAAGGAGTTTCATCTATTTCTCTTTATTCACCAACTTATCTCTGTGCCCATCTTCTTTTCCCTCTCCTCCTTTATCCTTGCTTTCCATGTTCTTAAGAACCTTATACTGTTTGTTATACTTCTCTTTCCTATATATCTATATCCTTATCTGCTGTGCTGGATTCTTCCCATCATTTATTCTTTCTTTCAACAAATAAATTTGAGTATCTGCTATGTGTCAAGGTGCTGAAGATAAAGCAGTGAATAAGAGACAGAAGGTCCCTGCCTTCATGGAGCTTTCAAATATGCTCGTATCTCATATTGAGGAAAACATAAGAAAAGCACTTCCCAATCCTACTTCTCCTTCAGGTCCATCTTGTCTTCCATTTCACTTTCAAAATCAAAGAGATACATACACTTGCATTTTCTCACCATTCACCTATTCCTCACTCCACTCTACTCTGGTTTGTAGCCCACTGCTTCATTGAAGTGGATCTTGCTATAGTCATCAGTGACATCCATGTTAAAAATCTAGTGAACATTTTAAACACCTCTAATGAAGCATTGACACTGTCAAGCACTCTCTACTTATTGAAGTACCTCCCAAGTAATCATGAGGAATGTGTGGCTCTTAAGGGAAGAAACTAAGCCAAGGCTCAGAATGAAATATCTGGTCCAAAACCAGATGGCTAGTAAGTGGCAAAGCCAGTATTGGAACAGGTTTATATGAATCAGGAGACTGGGAATTTCTACAGCATCTTACTTTGATTGAACAAATGGGAATCCTATTCATGGAAATAAGAAATGAAGGAGGAAGCATAGGTTTGGTGGTGGAAAAAGAGATATACTTGAGTTATATCGTATGCACACTTAACCTACCTGAGTTTTACCTATAAAGTACATGCTTGCAAAAGAAAAAGAGACATGATTTAAATAGTGCAATCTATTTTATAACTCTCATGAGACTTGGTACTGTTTGTAGAAGCTACTCTTTTTTTAAAAATTTAATTTAATTTAATTTTTTTTTATTTCGGCATATTATGGGGGTTCAGATTTTAAGGTTTCAATAAATGCCCATTTCCCCCCTCCCCCCACAAATCTGAGTCTCCATCATGACCATCCCCCAGATGGTGCACATCTCACTTATTATGTATGTATATACCCGCCCCCCTCTCCCCTCCCACCTGCCCAATACCCATTACTGTAGTACCTACGTGACCACTTAGGTGCTGTTCAGTTAATACCAATTTGCTGGTGAGTATATGTGGTGCTTGTTTTTCCATTCTTGGGAAACTTCACTTAATAGTATGGGTTCCATCTCTAACCAGGAAAATATAAGATGTGCTATATCACCATTGTTTCTTAGAGCTGAATAGTACTCCATGGTATACATATACCACATTTTATTAATCCATTCTTGGATAGATGGACACTTGTGCTATAAACATTCGAGTGCAGGTGTCTTTTTTGTAGAGTGTCATTGGATCTTTTGGGTAGATGCCCAGCAATGGGATTGCTGGATCAAATGGTAGAATCATTTGTATCGCTTTAAGATATCTCCATATTGCTTTCCACAGAGGTTGAACTAGTTTGCAGTCCCACCAGCAGTGTAGGAGTGTTCCTCTCTCTCCGCAACCACGCCAGCATTTATTGTTTGGAGATTTTTTGATAAAGGCCATTCTCACTAGGGTTGATATCTCATTGTGGTTTTGATTTGCATTTCCCTGATGATTAGAGATGTTGAGCATTTTGTCATATGTTTGTTGGCCATTCTTCTGTCTTCTTTAGAAAAGTTTCTGTTAAAGTCCTTTGCCCACTTTTAATGGGGTTATTTGATTTTTTCTTCCTGATTTTCGTGAGTTCTAAGTATATTCTAGTTATCAGTCCCTTATCGGATGCATAGGATGCAAAAATTTTCTCCCTTTCTGTAGGTTGTCTGTTTACTTTCATGACTATTTCTTTGGCTGTGCAGAAGCTTTGTAGTTTGATCATGTCTCATTTATTTATTTTTGTTGCTGCTGTGATTTCCTTTGGGGACTTCTTCATAAACTCTTTGCCTAGGCCGATGTCTAGGAGAGTGTTTCCAGCTTTTTCCTCTAGAGTTCTAATAGTTTCATACCTTAGGTTTAAGTCTGTTATCCAGCGTGAGTTGGTTTTTGTGAGAGGTGAAAGGTGTGAGTCCTGTTTTAGCCTTCTACAGGTGGCTATCCAGTTTTCCCAGCACCATTTATTGAAAAGGGATTCTTTTCCCCAGCGTATGTTTTTGTCTGCTTTGTCAAAGATTAGATGGCTATATGAGGATGGTTTTATATCAGGATTCTCACATCTGTTCCACTGGTCAATATTCCTATTTTTGTGCCAATACCATATTGATTTAATTACTACAGCTTTGTAGTATAGTTTGATATCTGGCATATTAATGCCTCCCATTTTGTTTTTGTTGCCTAGAATTGCTCTTGATATTCAGGGTCTTCTTTGGTTCCATACGAAGCGTAAAATTATTTTTTCTATATCTGTGAAGAATGCTGATGGGATTTTAATAGGTATTGCATTGAATCTGTAGATCAGTTTGGGTAGTATAGACATTTTGATGATATTGAGTCTACCGATCCATGAGCATGGTATGGATTTCCATCTGTTTACATCCTCTGCTGTTTCCTTCCTCAGTGTTTCATAGTTCTCCCTGTAGAGGTCTTTTACGTCCTTGGTTAAGTATATTCCTAGGTACTTTAATTTCTTTGTTGCTATTGTGAAGGGAATTGAGTCTTTGATTTGGTTCTCAATTAGATTGTTGTTGGCGTATATGAATGCCTGTGATTTCTGTGTATTGATTTTGTATCCTGAGACTTTAGTAAATTCATTGATCAGTTCCAGGAGTTTCTTGGTTGAATCTTTGGGGTTTTCTAGATACAATATCATATCATCAGCAAATAGTGAAAGTTTGATCTCTTCTGCCCCTATTTGGATACCTTTGATTCCATTTTCCTGTCTGATTGCTGT
The DNA here is from genome assembly GCF_040939455.1 of Microcebus murinus. Lineage (NCBI taxonomy): Eukaryota > Metazoa > Chordata > Mammalia > Primates > Cheirogaleidae > Microcebus > Microcebus murinus. The sequence goes on along the minus strand of NW_027438951.1, from coordinate 474,504 downwards.
AGCCAAGACTTCCAGCAGTATGTTGAACAGAAGTCGAGATAGTGGGCAGCCTTGTGTGGTTCCAGTTCTAAGTGGGAATGATTTCAATCTTTCCCCATTCAGTATGATGTTGGCTATGGGTCTGTCATATATGGCTTGTATCATTCTTAGGTATGTCCCTTCTATGCCTATTTTCTTAAGTGTTCGTATCATGAAAGGGTGTTGAATTTTGTCAAAAGCTTTTTCTGCATCTATTGAAAGAATCATGTGGTCTTTGTTTTTGCTTCTGTTTATGTGGTGAATTGCATTTATAGATTTACGTATGTTGAACCATCCCTGCATCCCTGGGATGAAGCCCACTTGGTCGTGGTGGATTATTTTTTTGATAAGTGTCTGGATTCGGTTAGCTAAGATTTTGTTGAAATTTTTTGCATCTGTATTCATTAGGGATATTGGTCTGTAGTTTTCTTTTTTTGTTGCATCCTTTCCTGGTTTTGGTATCAGAGTAATATTCGCTTCATAAAAGGTGTCGGGGAGGTTTCCAGTCTTCCCGATGTTGTGGAATAGTTTCTGCAGGACAGGTACTAGTTCTTCTTTGTAAGTGTGGTAAAATTCGGGGGTGAAGCCATCTGGACTGGGACTTTTCTTTTTAGGGAGATTTTTAATTGCTGTTTCTATTTCGTCTGTTGAGATTGTTCTGTTCAGGGAATCTATTTCTTCCTGGTTGAACCTAGGGAGGCTGTGTGTTTCTAGAAATTTGTCCATATCCTCCACATTTTCCAGTTTATGTGCATAAAGATTTTTGTAGTATTCATAAATTGTATCTTGTATCTCTTCGGGATCGATTGTGATATCTCCTTTTTTATTCCTGATGGAGCTTACTATAGATTTCTCTTTTCTGCTTTTTGTTAGCTTAGCCAATGGTGTGTCAATTTTGTTTATTTTTTCAAAGAACCAACTTTTTGTTTTATTAATCTCCTGAATAGCTTCCCTGTTTTCAATTTCGTTTAGTTCTGATTTGATCTTGTTGATTTCACTTCTTCTGTTGGGTTTGGGGTTGGTCTGTTCTTCTTTTTCCAGCTCTTTGAGTCGTTTCATTGGATTGTCTACTTGTGATCTTCTTGTCTTTTGGTTATAGGCATTTATGGAGATAAACTTTCCTCTCAGAACTGCTTTAGCTGTGTCCCAGAGGAGTTGATAACTTGTCTCTCCATTGTCATTTTCTTCATAGAATTTTTTTATTTCCGTCTTGATTTCTTCATTTATGAAGTAATCATTTAGTAGGAGGTTGTTTAATTTCCACGTTTTTGTGTAGAAATGTGAGTTTCTGTTAGGGTTGATTTCTACTTTTATTCCACTGTGATCTGAGAAGGTACATGGTATGATTTCTATTTTTTTAAATTTCTTGAGATTTTCTTTGTGTCCTAGGATATTGTCAATCTTAGAGAATGTCCCGTGAGCTGATGAGAAGAACGTATATTCAGTGGATTTTGGGTAGAATGTTCTGTAAATGTCAGTCAGACCCAATTGTTCTAGAGTTTTGTTTAAGTCCATTATTTCTTTATTAATTTTCTGTTTGGAGCATCTGTCTCGTGCCATCAGTGGGGTGTTGAAATCTCTGGTGATTATGGAGTTGCTATTAATCCATTTGCTTAGGTCCAGTAAGGTTTGCTTTATGAATCTGGGTGCACCTAAGTTGGGTGCATATATATTTAAAATTGTTATCTCTTCTTGTTGAAGTGTGCCCTTCACCTTTTTGTAATCACCCTCTTTGTCTTTCACTACTTTTCTTGGTTTAAAAACTGAATCGTCTGAAATTAGAACTGCCATACCAGCCTTCTTTTGGCTTCTATTTGCTTGGAATATTGATCTCCACCCTTTTATTTTTAGTCTATATGCATCCTTGCAGGTTAGATGTGTTTCCTGAAGACAGCATATACTTGTCCTTTATTTTCTTATCCATTCATCCAGCCTATGTCTCTTGAGTGGAGAGTTTAAGCCATTCACATTTATTGAGAGAACTGATAGGTAAGGTAGATTACTGTTCATTCTGTTGGGTTGGATGTTGTTGCTATGATTTCTGTCTTGAGCCATTGTAATATCTGGCCTTTAATCTTTGGGTTTTGGTTGTTTTTATATTCGTGGGTTATTATTATGATGTTCCGTGCGTAACTCTGTTTTACGTACTTCTTGTAGGGCTGGTCTTGTCTTGGTGAATTCTCTGAGCCTTTGTTTGTCTGAGAATGTCTTTATTTCTCCTTCATATACGAAGCTTAGTTTTGCAGGGAAAAAGATTCTAGGCTGGGCATTGTTTTGTTTCAGAAGAGTGAGAATGGGTCCCCAGTCTCTCCTTGCTTGTAAAGTCTCATTAGAGAAGTCTGATGTTATTCGAATTGGCTTTCCCTTGTATGTTACTTGCTTATTTTGTCTTACACGTCTTAGAAGGGCCTCTTTAGTTGATACTTTGGTCAGTCTTATGACTGCATATTGTGACGTCTTCCTGTTTGCATTGAATCTCCCAGGGGTTCTCTGAGCTTCTTGAACTTCTATATCAAGATTTTGAGCAAGGCCTGGGAAATTTTCCTCTGTTATATCTTCAAACAGCTTGTCCAACCCTTGAGTGTTGTCTTCTTCCCCTTCTGGTATCCCTATGACCCTCACATTAGGTTTCTTCACATAATCCCACAGCTCTTGTAGGCTTTGCTCTTTTCTCTTGTTTCTCTGCTCTGTTTCTGTGACTGATTTATTTAATTGGAGGGTGTTATCTTCAAGCTCTGAGATTATTTCTTCTGTTTGATCTACCCTGTTCTTGAGACTTTCCACTGTATTTTGTAGTTCCTTGAATTGATTCTTTATTTCCAGGAGTCCAGTTACACTTTTCTTCTTTGTGTCTATTTCTTTTTCCATATCCTGGAGGCTTTTTGTGGTTTCTTTGGTTTGGTTATTGAGTTGTTGTTGCAGCTCGGTGAGTGTTCTCATGATCCACATACGAAATTCTTCTTCTGTCATATTGATTGCCTGATTTTGGTTGGTGTCCGTTTCTAGGGGGTTGGTGTTCCTCTTTGGGGGTGTGTTTTCTGTTTGGTTCTTCATATTTTCTGAGTTCTTTCGCTGATTTCTTCCCATGTCGATCAGTTGTTGTTTCTTTCCTTTAGGTTATTGTTTGGGTATTCACACACCTTGTTTAGTTTCTGAGGCATTAGGTGGTGTCTGTGGGTGAGATTGGACCACTCCCTGTATATTGAGTCAGGGGGTGCCATGGAAAGGCTGTGCAAGATGCCGTCCCTGTCAGTAGGTGGCGTTTGCTTGGAGGAACAGGCTATGCTGTTGATTTTGTGTCCTGTTATCAGCTCTTGTTCTGGGCGGAGCATGGTTGTGTAAGCCTGCCCTCAGGCAGTTAGCAGGGGTCAAAGTTCTGTTCTCTGCTTCCAGGAAAAGCTGTCAGGGTGGGGCTGGAATGTTCCCGCTCAGCCGGAAAGTCTGGGTGTGGGGTTGGGGCTGTCTGAGACCCACGGTCTGGAGCGGGCCTCGCTTCTTTCCACCCTCCCCAACTCCGCAGCTACTCCTGGGCCTCTGCCAGCAGGCCAGACCACAAGCCACCAGGCCTCCCCGGACTGTGATGCCGGCGGGGAGTTTCCCTGCACAGGAACGCCACCTGGGCTGGGCACACGGCCTCCTCCTGGGAGGAGGGTTGCCCTCTAGGATGCTGATCTGCCCCTGGAGGCACACACACCTCAGTAGGCTCTTCACGTATAACCCTTCTGTGCCCCGGGCAATGCTAGCCCTCGGTGCAGGGGATCTGGTCTTCAGGTCCGACCTCTGGGTTCCAGAGTTCAAACTGTATCCCCACCAGGGAGAGGATTTCCGGTCCCAATTCACCCCCAGGGAGCCCAAGCTGGGTCTATGTCTCTCAGCCTCTGAGTCAGCACCGTTCTCCTGGGAACACTGTGCCAGCAGCACCTGGGAGAGCTGGAGGGTAGGGAGCTCACAGTCTGAGTTCCCATGAGTCAGCTGTAGGGTCCCAAAAGAGAAGGTCCCGTTCCCTGGAGGGTGCCTCTGGCTGGTGGCTGTATTGTCTTTCTGGGCAGTCGTGGTTCGGGGAGGGGAGGCAATGTGTCGCCTGCTGCGCGGCTTGCGTGTGTGCACATGGAGGTGCCCGGAGGAAGTTGGGAACCTGGTGCCACGTCTGCTACAGGCTCACCGCTGTCTGGCGGTGGCTGTCTCTGGGCTGGTGTTCGCAGGTCTCTCCAACCGCTGGGGAGCCCACCAGCAGTCCCAAATGCAAGGGAGCAGAAACAGCAAATCCACCTACCCTTGCTTCTGGTCTCCGGGCTGCTCCGGTGGTCTCAGCCTCCAGTTCTCCTCCGCAGCCTCCTCCCGTGGAGTCTCCCGGGGTCTCAGGTACCCCTCCTTATGGCCTTCGTCCGCTGTATGCTCGTCTTCTTGCTTCTTTCCTCTAATTTCTGCTAGAATCTGTCTTTTCTGCAGAGACACTCTGTCTGGCAGTGTTTCTCATCCACCATCTTCTGTAGAAGCTACTCTTATATTCACTTTATTTTACTTGTAAATACTTTTTGCAAGGAGACATGTACCTATAGTTATGTTCCTCATTTTAAGATCTCAATTTTATACAGAGTGAAGTCATTAGCACTGATCAGTGATATCATCGGAACTTTTTTTTTTTTTTTTTTGCAACAGAGTCTCACTCTATTGCCTGGGCTAGAGTGCTGTGGCATCAGCCAAGCTCATAGCAACTTCAAACTCCTGGGCTCAAGCAATCCTACTGTCTTAGCCTCCCGAGTAGCGGGGACTGCAGGCATGCGCCACTATGCCCGGCTAATATTTTATATGTATGTTTTTAGTTGTCCAGCTAATTTCTTTCTATTTTTTTAGTAGAGACTGGGTCTCACTCTTGTTCAGGCTGGTCTTGAACTCCTGAGCTCAAATGATCCGCCTGCCTTGGCCTCCCAGAATGCTAGGATTATAGGCGTGGGCCACCACACCCTACCTATCATAGGAACTTAATTTATCACTAGCATGAATGGGTAAAGACAACTTTCTGTAACAAATATAGGTTGCAACTTTAATTAAGCAAACAGTTTTCTACAACCACTCATGTTAACAACTTACATTTTCCCAAACAAGCATTCTATTGTAGAGGTTACAAGTTCATACTCCTTGGAACCATTACAAAGAAACTTTTAAATATTACAATACATTTCTATGCCCTTGATAAAACAGACTTAGATGACAACTATTAAGACAAGGTATAGAATAAGTGAAGGTTGAACCAAAATTTTATTTTAATAGATAGATATATAAGTGCTACTCTTTTCAGCTATCTGACAAAAGGTAATGGCTATCTCAAAGTTTGTATTCTTAAAGCACTGGTATATATACTTTTTAAATCAACAATTTGGGGGATGTGGCTTTAGTTTCAGAAAAATTTTTAGTTGGGAGTAAATTAAAGAATCTTGTGATTAAAGTGTTCTACTTTCACACTAGGAATAGAAGGTGTAATTCTGTTGTCCTTTCAGACTATTTCCAGAAATGTGAACATCTCCTCTTAGAGTGTGTCTTGAGTGTTTACAAATATATATTTTTTTATATAACATGGCCCCTAAACACAAGCAAAATTCTTCATATGGTAGTCAACTGTATCCTTTGGATTTGGTATTTAGGACGTGATTGTTACTTAGCAAATATAATTTCAGGGAAGCGGTGGTGGTACAAACTTCATTGATGAAGGCAGAAGACCCCCTGCTTGAAAATACAGTACACAGATGCAGCCTAATCTGTAGGAAAGGAGGCCACTGGTATAAATAAAAGTCAGGGGCTAGGCTTTAACAATAGCTGGTGTCAGGCATGGCCTGAAAGTCTCAATCATGGTATTAAACATAGGGCTGCAGTTTCCACAAGAACTATCCTTGTTTAAACATAATGTTTTGTCCTAATATTCAGATTCTTTATTTATCTTGAGCTCTGTTTATTATTGAGATTTAAAGATACTAAAATTACTACAAAGAAATGAGATTCCATCTTCAGATTACTGAAGAAGGAAGTGAATTAATCTGTGACTTGGAGGTATCTCCTCCAGTTAATCATTGCTGACTCTGTGCTGCTTGTCCCTTCTATAAATCACTACTAAACTAGGAAGAAAAGGGACACGTGCTGCATGGAGGTAAGTAGAAATAGACTGCATATTTCTACACATGGTTGCTGAAACAGGAGCCCTGAGTTTTGAAGATGCAGCACCTGCATGCAGAAGGCAGGGAATGACAGATGTGTCTGAATCATTTGGTTAGGAAAGCTGGCCTCGCTTGCCTTACGGCCATCTGATGGTCTCTTGACTTTCCTACCTGCTTCACAAGTTCATTAACAGTAGTGCAAACATGCTTAGCTTAACAGTAGTGCAAACATATTCCTGTCTTGATTGATGTTTTGATAAATCACAAGAACCTTCGAATCAGCTGAAAGTGACTGCATTCTGTTCTGCATCAGACTTCCCTGGTAAGGTGATCCCAATGTGACAAGACTAACATAGGAATTTTCTTTCTTGACAAGGTAGAGAACAGGGAGGACAGCTCTGGTTTTCAACTGAGAATGGTCCCCTGATACAGTGTATCTATTTTCATAGTCATAGCCCTGGAAAACTAAAAAAGATAATTGTGCTCATTTATTGGAACTCTGATAATACTTTTCAGAGAAGTTCTCTTTCCTGATTGTCCTGGCAGCAAGCAAAAAGCCCTCATTTTGGGCAAGACGTTATTTAGTATTCTTGAAGTATAACCTTTATTCTTACAGGCCCCAATAATTAAAGAGTATATGCATTTGTGACTTACAATGTCTACTGCTTGCTTTTTGCTTTGTAAGTAGACAACCAAGGGACATCTCTCTGAACCTGGCCTTGTCTCCATTCAGTGGTTCCCTGTACTCACTGTACTTCTCCAGTGGGTTGATCTTATTCCTTGTGGCTATGGCTTTGACTCTGTTGCATCATAATATAATAACATATTATTATATTATACATCATTTGGAGAGGTGAGAGATTTAAGACAAATTGCCAGTAATAAAGTGTCAGTCATATAATTAAAAAGATGGTGCCAATGGAAATGGAAAAGAATCAACAGACATGGTGACTTCATAGTGTTCAGACATGTGGGGAACTGGAGTTCCATGAATATAAACGAAGGAATACCTTAATTGTATAAACTGGGTAAGAACAGAAAATAATTAAAGGGAAGGTAGGAAGATGAAATGCTGGTGAAGGAGATTGTTTGGGGTCTGGTGGGGAAGGTCATGAATTCTGTTCTAAAATGCTTCTAGAGTAAATGAGCTGGCAATGGAGATAGGAAATTTGGGGGGTCATGTCTGGCATGCAATTAGAAATCTCAGAAGGAACTGAGTGATTCAGAAGTAAGGTTAGCACTAGTGAGGCAGGTTTAAGAGTCATTGGTGTTGATGTGAGAATAGACACGGGGACGTGATTGCACAGAGAAAGGTGTGCATGGAAAATAGAAGAGAAATCTTTACATTTAAGATATAGGAGAAGAAAGATGCATGGACAATGGAAACTGAGAAGAAACAGTAAAAAAAAAAAAGTAGGACAGGGCATAGAAGAAAAACACAGTGTAAGGAAAGGATAGCCACACTAAATGTTGCAGAGGAGTCAAATATGCAGAGGAGATTAAGATGAGGATTAAGCACTTAAAAAGATATCAGAGACATTTGAACAAGCATTTTCAGTGAAATATTAGAGATAGAAGGAGGCCCAGTTCTTTTATTTATTTTTTTTTTTGAGATAGAGTCTCACTTTGTTGCCCAGGCTAGAGTGAGTACTGTGGTGTCAGCCTAGCTCACAGCAACCTCAAACTCCTGGGCCCAAGTGATACTACTGCCTCAGCCTCTCGAGTAGCTGGGACTATAGGCATGCACCACCATGTCCAGCTAATTTTTTCTCTATAAGTTGGCCAATTAATTTCTTTCTATTTATAGTAGAGATGGGATCTCGTTCTTGCTCAGGCTGATTTCAAACTCCTGACCTTGAGCAATCCACCCGCCTTGGCCTCCCAGAGCGCTAGGATTAATAGGCGAGAGCCACCGCGCCTGGCCAGGAGGCCCAGTTCTAGGTAGTGGAGAGGTGAATGAGTGATGTAGAACCATGGGTGGCAGATATGATCTGTTTGGATAGGGGAATTGCTTGATTTGGGGACAAGGTTGAGGACACATAAAAAGCCATCTTACCCTAAGGCAAAAAGAGAGATATTGAACACAAAAGAGATGTGGGGGATGATTCATGTAAAAAATCTAGGAGGAAGCCTAGCCCATCACTGTTAGCACTGAAAAAGGGTTGCGGTCCTTTCTCTTTGCTTACTGGAGGGAGTCCAGAGAGCTAGATGAAGGAATGAAGTTACTTTTGGGTGAAGGAAAGGAGAGGTGAGGGAACAAATTAAGTTTTTCAGTGAAGTAGGAGGCTCAGAAACATGGGGCTGGGTATTTGGGGATTAGAGAAGACTAAAATAGGTTGAATTTGCTGCATTATGGAGCAGGATAGTCAGGTAATCCTCTTATTTTTTAATTTTATGTTTTGAAACCTTTAACAGCTTTCTCTGTTTTAAGATCCAGCAGGGGAATAGTGGTAGGAAATGAGGGCAGGGAGGTAGAGGGGCACTGGAAGATATGTAGATTCTTGTAGGCTGTTATGGATTCTAATTTTTACTCTGAGTGAGATCAGGAGCCATTGGAGAGTTTTAAGCAGAGATATGGCACAATCTGGCTTACATATTCAAAAGATCACTGGATACTGGGTTGGGAACAGACTGCAGAGTGGCAAAGATGGAAAGCTTGGAGACCAAACAGGATGCTGTTGCACTGAAGAGAAGTAAGGGCGGCTTTGTTGGATCATGGTAGTAGTTGAAGAGGAGGTGGTAGGAAGTGATCAAATCCTGGTTTTGTTTTGAAGATGGAACTAACAGGGTTTTCTGATAAATTGGGGATAGGGTATGACAGAAAGAGGAGTCAAGAACATCAATTGTGGGAGGCCGAGGTTGGAGGATTGCTTGAGGCCAGGAGTTCAAGACCAGCCTGGGCAACATAGTGAGACTCCATCATCTCTAAAAAAATGAAAAATATTAGCCAGGCGTGGTATTGCACGCATGTAGTCTCAGCTACTTAGGAGACTGAAGCAGGAGGATCGCTCACTTCAAGGCTGCTGTGAGCTATGATTGTGCCACTGCACCTAAGCCTGGGTGACAGAGTGAGACCCCATCTCTTAGGAAAAAAAAAAAAGTAAAGAGTGCCCATAAGGTTTTTACCTTAAACAGTAAACATCCGGAAGGATAGAATTGCTGCTGACTGAAATAGGGAAATCTTACAAGGTAGTTTTTTTTTTGGCATATTATGGGGGTACAGATTTTAAGGTTTCAATAAATGCCCACTTCCCCCCCTCCCCCCAAAAGTCTGAGTCTCCATCATGACCATCCCCCAGATGGTGCACATCTCACTCATTATGTATGTATATACCCACCCCCCTCCCCCTCCCACCTGCCCAATACCCTGTTACTGTAGTACCTATGTGTCCACTTAGGTGCTACTCAGATAATACCAGTTTGCTGGAGAATATATCTGGTGCTTGTTTTTCCATTCTTGGGATACTTCACTTAGTAGTATGGGTTCCAGCTCTAACCAGGAAAATATAAGATGTGCTATATCACCATTGTTTCTTAGAGCTGAATAGTACTCCATGGACTGCAAACTAGTTCAACGTCTGTGGAAAGCAATATGGAGATACCTTAAAGCGATACAAGTGAATCTACCATTTGATCCAGCAATCCCATTGCTGGGCATCTACCCAAATGATCCAGTGACACTCTACAAAAAAGACACCTGCACTCGAATGTTTATAGCAGCACAATTCATAATTGCAAGGCTGTGGAAACAGCCCAAGTGCCCATCAATCCAAGAATGGATTAACAAGGTAGTTTTTTGTTGTTGTTGTTGAGGAATTTAAGTGTTTGATTTTGGACATGTTGAATTTGAAACGTCCGTTAGGCCAGTGATATGCAGACTGGCTCTGGTGTGGAAACTGTCTATGACCAATGAAGTAAGGAACTTATACCAAACTTAAATCATCTTAGTCACTAAGCACATTGTTTAGTTCAGTTTACATTTTTTTCTTTAAGAAGTCTTTCTCAATGAAGGAAGTAGTGTTTTAATTTGCATTCTAGCTCAAGCTTCTTATCTCCTTGTGAACAGAAAAGAAATAAGGGGTTTAGAGTGGCCAGAGTAGAGATAAGATGTAAAGCCATGGATGTAATGTAATGTCCCAGGAGGTGAAGGTAGATAGGTAAAAGGACTGAAGACTGAGCCCTGGTCATGCCAATATTTTGAGAGTGAGAAGGTCAAGCGAAGACAATGTCTCAAGGAGGGAGTGATTAGCTGAGAGGTCAGGTAAAACGAAGACCAAGAATAATTAGATGATTGGTGACCTTGCCAGAAGTAGTTTGGGTGACATAGTAGGACAGTAATCATTTTCAGTGGTTGAAATGAAATGGATGAAATGGAATGGAACTAATGCTTATGAAGTACCTTTGATATGCTAGGCACTGTGCCATTAAAAAAAATGTAAACCCTGTGAGAGAAGGGATGATATTTATCCTCATTCAAATGATGAGGAAATAGGCTTAGAGTATCAAGAATTTTATCAAGGTCATGTAGCAGTACAGACACCATGTATACAATGCTACATATTTTCAGCAACAGTTTCAGCCAGTATTTCCTTCATACTCACTGCTGGGTGCTGTTTGGTCTCAGTCTTCACTTAGGAAGACACTGGGGAGAAGTCCCAATCCAGATCTAAAGGTATAAAATGCAAAGTATGTTTAAGAATGGATTGCCAAACTAAGCAGAAATCATCAAACCAAACTATGTTCTGCAGTGTTTTGTTGTGATACCTGACCTTTTGTATCCTTTACAAATGATGATCTGAAGCAGGCGTCCTCAAACTACGGCTGGAGGGTCGCATGCTGGCCGCCTAGCATATTTATCCGGCCCTCCGGGTGTTTTTGCTGCTGCTGCCTGTCCTGCTTAGCAGCCAACTCGTCCTGGGCCCACAGTGCGCACTCTCCAACGGTCTAAGGGACAGTGAACTGGCCCCCTGTTTAAAAAGTTTGAGGACCCCTGATCTGAAGAGTTTAGCTTTTTAAATTTAGCTTCTGATTAGTTTTTGGTATTTCATATTTTAACTAATCTTTTCAAATGGATTTTTAGTACCTGTTTATTATATCCTTTTTAAAAATTGAGTAACCATATAGTAGTGTTTTATGTCTACTCTCTGGAATGTTGAATTTACTTATATTGCAATCATTTCTATACAGTGATTTCCTCTAAGAGTTTCTTCCATAATAGTTCTATACTTCTCTTCTTTAGTATAATACATTCACTTTCCTAGAACCTATCAAAAGGCTTTTTCTAGGAAATATTTATTTCTCCTTCCAAAGCCTTTCTCTTTGAGTCTCCATGGAAGAAATTGTCAAGTTTTGGGGGGGGGGGTAACTGAAGGCTTCCATTCCTTTTTTTATGCTATATTTCATAGCAGGGCTATTCTTGGGCTAGGCAGTGTAGAGTTATTAACAAGGCTTTTTTTATTTAATTGCAGAGTTTCCATAGTATTACCCTAACCTAGCAAAATGTTTATACTTTGACAATCACATTGTCCTTAGGATATATCCATGTTCTGTCTGTAGAATATGAATCCTGGAAGGATTATATGCCATTATTATCTTTAAATATTCAAGTTATTCTAGTTTATTGACAAAAGATTTTTATTTTTATTCATTTTATTTTATTCATTTTCAGATGTTCGCACACAAGCCATGTACCAGATGATGGATCAAAGCTTTGTAGGACTTATTTTTTCCTGTTTCATAGAAGATAAGAACACAAAGGTATCTTTTTTTGTGTGTGGTGTGTGTGTGTGTGTGTGTGTGTGTGTGTGTGTGTGTGTGGGTGTGTGTGTGTGTAAATAAATACACATACACACAGAGTAGAGAAAAATCTCTTTGCAATTTTAATAGGGTGGCCAGGGAAGGTTTCAATGAGAAGGGTCATTGAGTCAGGACCTGAAGAAGGTGAGGGAGCAAGTCTTGTGGATTTCTTGGGGGAAGAACATTCCAGGCAGAGGAAATAGCCAGTGCAAGGACCCTAAGGTGAGTGCATTTTCAGGGAACATTCAAAGAAGTTGGTGTGGCTGTACCAAAGTGAGGAAGACCATGACCATATATCCCAGTTTGTCACTGTCAGTCCTAGTTTTACCCTATTATCCTAATGTTCTATTTAGTTAGTCTCTTTCCCTCTCAGAAGTGTCCTGGTTTGGAGGATAACTCATTTGGTCATCCTAAATGAAGTCCAAAAGATAACTGGGGGCCAGATCTTGTAAGGCCTTGGCTTTGACACTCTTGAGTTGGGAAGTCACTGGAGGGTGACTTTATGTTTTAATAGAATCTCTCTGGCTACTGTGTTGATGACATACTGAATGGGGGACAAGGGATGGAGGGTAGAATCCATGGCATCAGTGAAAGCAGTTAGGAAGATATTGCAGTAATCTAGACAAGAGATGATGGAAGCTTGACCACTGGTAGGAGTAGAGATAATGAGAAGTGGTGCATATATTTTGATTGGTAACATTAATAGTAACAACTACTACCATTTGTCACCTGTTATATGGCGTGCACTTATTAGGTGCCTTACATAAATATACTCTAGCCCTGACAACAAGCCTATGAGGAATATTATTATTCCCATTTTATAGATGAACAAACTTAAGCTCAGAGAGGTTAAGAAGCTTGATCAATGGCTGGTCTTGCCATTCTCTATTTGGATTAGGTTTGAATTTTATGTTTCATGTCAAGCAGTTATATATGTATCAGTCCAAACAAAAAGAAAATTACTATTTAACATTATCTTAATAGGCATGAATTCTGCCAAGAATACCAAGAGTGTCCTGTCATTTAGTGCATTAGTTAAATTCTCAGAATCTGTGTTAAAAATGAATTTATTGTTGACTGAGTATATGATCCATCTAACAGAAGTTGATTTATGGCATATTCCATCTTTGGAATCTCTTTTAACTTTCTACTTCTAGAGGGGCTTTTGAGTTTTGTGTTAGAGTCTACTAAATTGCTATAGCTTTCCCAATATTAATCCTTCTTTGTATGTCCTTTCTTTCCTTTTCTTGGTTCTTTTATTTATTTATTTATTTATTTATTTTTTGTAGACTGGCCGGGTACTCTACACTTGCTTCCAATCCATACAGGCCCAAAAGAGCTCAGAGTAAGTATGACAAAGATATATATATATATATATATATATATATATATTGGTAGACTAATCTCCACCAGGGAATTGGTTGTTTTATTTCATTTTATTTGTTTTGCTGGTAAGATACTAAGAACTCTGTATGTCTACTTATACCCATTAATAGCTCTATGAGGAGTTAGAATCTCTTTAGCAGCTTGGATATTGGGAATTTAGGAAGCTAGGATCATATAAGCACTGTAACTATATCACCACAGTCCTGCTCCACATTTCCTATACTTATCTTAAACTGAGTTATACTGTTACTTTTCCTTTCTTTGGTGAATTGTAAAACAAAGACTGAGTGTGCAGGGTATTATATATCTGTACAGATTCTTGTCTTGGCTGTGGAATAAACTTGATTTCAGAATTATAGTATCTCATTTAAATGTTTACATAAGTCAATTTCCTCATTAAAATACAATTCAATCTAAATTAGCAATCTTAATTGAGTATCTACTATGTACCAAGCACCATGGTAGGCACTGAAGATGCAGAGTTGAAAGCCAAGTTAATTGTCTAATTGGGAGATAAAAACAAAGACTGTCTTAAATTTTTTAATATATTTATTATATTTTTATTTATTGTCTGTTATCAATTATAAATATAGTAAATAAAGGGGCACAATTTTTTAAGATTAGAAAATTAACCAACAGAAGAACAAAACATAGTTATGTAACTACATTGGGAAGAATAGAGATGGGGCAATGTGAACTAAATCCTCATTTATGAGACCAAGATAACACAATAATAAAGAATTTATTGTTTATTAGTATAGCATTGTTTGAAATAGCAAAGAATTGGGAATAAACTTAGATGTTTATCAGTAGAGAGCTGATGATTCATTCATATAATGGAATGATATGCAGCTACGAACAACTATGAGGAAGCTTGGTAATAATATATAAATATTTCCAAGATATACTGTTAAATGAAAAAGGCAAGGCATAAGAACAGTGTGCATAGTATTATTTATTTGTATAAAGATATGGAAGAGAAATAGATAAATAAAACACCTGCATATTTGATTATAAATACACAGAAATGTCTGGAAACACATTAGTCACATCAGGAGAGATAAAGTGGGTACGAGGGAATGGAAGGTGCGAAGATTTCTTCATTGCATCTTTTTTATAGAACCTTACAAAAGTGTTACTTAGCCAAGAAATGTTAATTGTTTTTTGTATTTTTTTCTTCCTTTTCTTTCATATTATGGGGGTACAAATATTGTTAGGGTTACAAATATTGCCCCTGCCCTCTCCCTCCCCCTGATGTGCCAGAGATTCAAGCGTGTCCAATCCCCCGGTGGTGCACACCACACACATTATGTAAGTACACACCCTTTTCCTCCTCCCCCCTCCCACCTGCCCACCACCCGATGAAAAGTTTTTTTCTTCTTTTTGGTCTGTTTGTTTGTTTTAACATTTTGGTTACATTGTATACCTTTGCCTCTCCCTAAGAAGGGTTAGAGTTATGCCCTTCCCCTCCAAAATGCTTGCCACATCCCTAAGATTCGGTCCCCCCCCCCGAATCCCTGGTGAACATTAACACCATTTGAGAACCATAGTTTTAATCAGTCACTACCAATTTGATGGTGAGTAGATGTGGGGCCCATTGTCCATGTCTTGTGTTGCCTCACTTTGGATAACGGGCTTAAGCTTAATCCAGGATAGCATAAATGGTGCTAGCTCACTGTCACTGCTTAGAATTGAGTAATATTCCATTGTGAGCATATACCACATTTTATTTATCCACTCATGAATTGACGGGCACTTGGGTTGTTTCCATGACTGTGCAATAGTGAATTGTACTGCCATAAACATTTGGGTGCAGATGTCTTTATAATAGAATGTCTTATGCTCTTTTGGGTAGATGCCCATCAATGCTATTGTTGGGTCGAATGGTATTTTTATTTCTAGCTGTTTGAGGTATCTCCAAATTCTATTCCACAAAGGTTGCACTAATTTGCAGTCCCACCAGCAGTGTAAGAGTGTTCCTGTCTCTCCACATCCTCGCCAGCATTTTTTGTTTTGGGATTTCTTGATATAGGCCATTCTTACTGGGGTTAGGTGGAATCTCATTGTGTTTTTTTTTTTTTTTTTTTTGAGACAGAGTCTCACTTGGTTGCCCAGGCTAGAGTGAGTGCCATGGCGTCAGCCTAGCTCACAGCAACCTCAAACTCCTGGGCTCAGGAAATCCTCCTGCCTCAGCCTTGCGAGTAGCTGGGACTACAGGCATGCACCACCATGCCCGGCTAATTTTGAGCAATCCGCCCGCCTCGGCCTCCCAGACAGCTAGGATTACAGGAGTGAGGTACAGCGCCCAGCCACTCATTGTGTTTTTTTTTTTTTTTTTTTTTTATTTCGGCATATTATGGGGGTACAGATTTTAAGGTTTCAATAAATGCCCATTTCCCCCCCTCCCCCCAAAAGTCTGAGTCTCCATCATGACCATCCCCCAGATGGTGCACATCTCACTCATTATGTATGTATATACCCGCCCCCCTCCCCCCTCCCCCCTGCCCAATACCCTATTACTGTAGTACCTATGTGTCCACTTAGGTGCTACTCAGTTAATACCAGTTTGCTGGAGAATATATCTGGTGCTTGTTTTTCCACTCTTGGGATACTTCACTTAGTAGTATGGGTTCTAGCACTAACCAGGAAAATATAAGATGTGTTATATCACCGTTGTTTCTTAGAGCTGAATAGTACTCCATGGTATACATATACCACATTTATTAATCCATTCTTGGATTGATGGGCACTTGGGCTGTTTCCACAGCCTTGCAATTATGAATTGTGCGGCTATAAACATTCGAGTGCAGGTGTCTTTTTTGTAGAGTGTCATTGGATCTTTTGGGTAGATGCCCAGCAATGGGATTGCTGGATCAAATGGTAGATTCACTTGTATCGCTTTAAGGTATCTCCATATTGCTTTCCACAGAGGTTGAACTAGTTTGCAGTCCCACCAGCAGTGTAGGAGTGTTCCTCTCTCTCCGCAACCACGCCAGCATTTATTGTTTGGAGATTTTTTGATGAAGGCCATTCTCACTGGGGTTAAGTGATATCTCATTGTGGTTTTGATTTGCATTTCCCTGATGATTAGAGATGTTGAGCATTTTTTCATATGTTTGTTGGCCATTCTTCTGTCTTCTTTAGAAAAGTTTCTGTTCAAGTCCTTTGCCCACTTTTAATGGGGTTATTTGATTTTTTCTTCCTAATTTTCGTGAGTTCTGAGTATATTTTAGTTATCAGTCCCTTATCGGATGCATAGGATGCAAAAATTTTCTCCCTTTCTGTAGGTTGTCTGTTTACTTTCATGACTATTTCTTTGGCTGTGCAGAAGCTTTGTAGTTTGATCATGTCCCATTTATTTATTTTTGTTGCTGCTGTGATTGCCTTTGGTTACTTCTTCATAAACTCTTTGCCTAGGCCGATGTCTAGGAGAGTGTTTCCAACTTGTTCCTCTAGAGTTCTAATAGTTTCATACCTCAGGTTTAAGTCTGTTATCCAGCGTGAGTTGGTTTTTGTGAGAGGTGAAAGGTGTGAGTCCTGTTTTAGCCTACTACAGGTGGCTATCCAGTTTTCCCAGCACCATTTATTGAAAAGGGATTCTTTTCCCCAGCGTATGTTTTTGTCTGCTTTGTCAAAGATTAGATGGCTATATGAGGATGGTTTTATATCAGGATTCTCACATCTATTCTACTGGTCAATATTCCTATTTTTGTGCCAATACCATATTGATTTAATTACTACAGCTTTGTAGTATAGTGTGATATCTGGCATATTAATGCCTCCCATTTTATTTTTGTTGCCTAGAATTGCTCTTGATATTCAGGGTCTTCTATGGTTCCATACGAAGCGTAAAATTATTTTTTCTATATCTGTGAAGAATGCTGATGGGATTTTAATAGGTATTGCATTGAATCTGTAGATCAGTTTGGGTAGTATAGACATTTTGATGATATTGAGTCTGCCGATCCACGAGCATGGTATGGATTTCCATCTGTTTACATCCTCTGCTGTTTCCTTCCTCAGTGTTTCATAGTTCTCCCTGTAGAGGTCTTTTACGTCCTTGGTTAAGTATATTCCTAGATCCTTTAATTTCTTTGTTGCTATTGTGAAGGGAATTGAGTCTTTGATTTGGTTCTCAATCAGATTGTTGTTGGCGTATATGAATGCCTCTTGATTTCTGTGTATTGATTTTGTATCCTGAGACTTTACTAAATTCATTGATCAGTTCCAGGAGTTTCTTGGTTGAATCCTTGGGGTTTTCTAGATACAATATCATATCATCAGCAAACAGTGAAAGTTTGATCTCTTCTGCCCCTATTTCGATACCTTTGATTCCATTTTCCTATCTGATTGCTGTAGCCAAGACTTCCAGCAGTATGTTGAACAGAAGTGGAGATAGTGGGCAGCCTTGTGTGGTTCCAGTTCTAAGTGGGAATGATTTCAATTTTTCCCCATTCAGTATGATGTTGGCTATGGGTCTGTCATATATGGCTTGTATCATTTTTAGGTATGTCCCTTCTATGCCTATTTTCTTAAGTGTTCGTATCATGAAAGGGTGTTGAATTTTGTCAAACCTTTTTCTGCATCTATTGAAAGAATCATGTGGTCTTTGTTTTTGCTTCTGTTTATGTGGTGAATTGAATTTATAGATTTACGTATGTTGAACCATCCCTGCATCCCTGGGATGAAGCCCA
The DNA here is from genome assembly GCF_040939455.1 of Microcebus murinus. Classification (NCBI taxonomy): domain Eukaryota; kingdom Metazoa; phylum Chordata; class Mammalia; order Primates; family Cheirogaleidae; genus Microcebus; species Microcebus murinus. Next base: position 456,461 of record NW_027438951.1, on the reverse strand, counting down.
CTTGGTCGTGGTGGATTATTTTTTTTGATAAGTGTCTGGATTCGGTTAGCTAAGATTTTGTTGAAAATTTTTGCATTTGTATTCATTAGGGATATTGGTCTGTAGTTTTCTTTTTTTGTTGCATCCTTTCCTGGTTTTGGTATCAGAGTAATATTCGCTTCATAAAAGGTGTCGGGGAGGTTTCCAGTCTTCCCGGTGTTGTGGAATAGTTTCTGCAAGATAGGTACTAGTTCTTCTGTGTAAGTGTGGTAAAATTCAGGTGTGAAGCCATCTGGACTGGGACTTTTCTTTTTATGGGTTTTTTAATTGCTGTTTCTATTTCATCTGTTGAGATTGTTCTGTTCAGGGAATCTATTTCTTCCTGGTTGAACCTAGGGAGGCTGTGTGTTTCTAGAAATTTGTCCATATCCTCCACATTTTCCAGTTTATGTGCATAAAGGTTTTTGTAGTATTCATAAATTGTATCTTGTATCTCTTCGGGATCGATTGTTATATCTCCTTTTTTATTCCTGATGGAGCTTACTATAGATTTCTCTTTTCTGCTTTTCGTTACCTTAGCCAGTGGTGTGTCAATTTTGTTTATTTTTTCAAAGAACCAACTTTTTGTTTTATTAATCTCCTGAATAGCTTCCCTGTTTTCAATTTCGTTTAGTTCTGATTTGATCTTGTTGATTTCACTTCTTCTGTTGGGTTTGGGGTTGGTCTGTTCTTCTTTTTCCAGCTCTTTGAGTCGTTTCATTGGATTGTCTACTTGTGATCTTCTTGTCTTTTGGTTATAGGCATTTATGGAGATAAACTTTCCTCTCAGAACTGCTTTAGCTGTGTCCCAGAGGAGTTGATAACTTGTCTCTCCATTGTCATTTTCTTCATAGAATTTTTTTATTTCCGTCTTGATTTCTTCATTTATGAAGTAATCATTTAGTAGGAGGTTTAATTTCCACGTTTTTGTGTAGAAATATGAGTTTCTCTTAGGGTTGATTTCTACTTTTATTCCACTGTGATCTGAGAGGGTACATGGTATGATTTGTATTTTTTAAAATTTCTTGAGGTTTACTTTGTGTCCTAGGATATTGTCAATCTTAGAGAATGTCCCGTGAGCTGATGAGAAGAACGTATATTTAGTGGATTTTGGGTAGAATGTTCTGTAAATGTCAGTCAGACCCAGTTGTTCCAGTGTTTTGTTTAAGTCCATTATTTATTTATTAATTTTCTGTTTGGAGGATCTGTCTCGTGCCGTCATTGGGGTGTTGAAATCTCTGGTGATTATGGAGTTGCTATTAATCCATTTGCTTAGGTCCAGTAAGGTTTGCTTTATGAATCTGGGTGCACCTAAGTTGGGTGCATATATATTTAAAATTGTTATCTCTTCTTGTTGAAGTGTGCCCTTCACCATTATATAATGACCTTCTTTGTCTTTCACTACTTCTGTTGGTTTGAAAACTAAATCGTCTGAAATTAGAACTGCCACACCAGCCTTCTTTTGGCTTCTATTTGCTTGGAATATTGATCTCCACCCTTTTATTTTTAGTCTATATGCATCCTTGCAGGTTAGATGTGTTTCCTGAAGACAGCATATACTTGGCTTGTATTTTCTTATCCATTCAGCCAGCCTATGTCTCTTGAGTGGAGAGTTTAAGCCATTCACATTTATTGAGAGAACTGATAGGTAAGGTAGATTACTGATCATTCTGTTGGGTTGGATATTGTTGCTATGATTTCTGTCTTGAGCCATTGTAATATCTGGCCTTTAATATCTTTGGGTTTTGGTTGTTTTTATATTCGTGGGTTATTATTATGATGTTCCGTGCGTAACGCTGTTTTGAGTACTTCTTGTAGGGCTGATCTTGTCTTGGTGAATTCTCTGAGCCTTTGTTTGTCTGAGAATGTCTTTATTTCTCCTTCATATATGAAGCTTACTTTTTCAGGGAATAATATTCTAGGCTGGGCATTGGTTTGTTTCAAAAGTGTGAGAATGGGGCCCCAGTCTCTCCTTGCTTGTAGAGTCTCATTAGAGAAGTCTGATGTTATTCGAATTGGCTTTCCCTTGTATGTTACTTGCTTCTTTTGTCTTACGGGTCTTAGAAGGGCCTCTTGAGTTCATACTTTGGTCAGTCTTATGACTGCATATTGTGACGTCTTCCTGTTTGCATTGAATCTCCCAGGGGTCCTCTGAGCTCTTGAACTTGTATATCAAGATTTTGAGCAAGGCCTGGGAAATTTTCCTCTATTATATCTTCAAACAGCTTGTCCAACCCTTGAGTGTTGTCTTCTTCCCCTTCTGGTAACCCTATGACCCTCACATTAGGTTTCTTCACATAATCCCACAGCTCTTATGGGCTTTGCTTTTTTCTGTTGTTTCTCTACTCTATTTCTGTGACTGATTTATTTAATTGGAGGGTGTTATCTTCAAGCTCTGAGAATCTTTCTTCTGTTTGATCTATCCTGTTCTTGAGACTTTCCACTGTATTTTGTAGTTCCTTGAATTCATTCTTCATTTCCAGCAGTTCGGTTACACTTTTCTTCATTGTGTCTATTTCTTTTTCCATATCCTGGAGGCTTTTTGTGGTTTCTTTGTGTTGGTTATTGAGTTGTTGTTGCAGCTGGGTGAGTGTTCTTATGATCCACATACGAAATTCTTCTTCTGTCATATTGGTTGCCTGATTTTGGTTGGTGTCCGTTTCTAGGGGGCTGGTGTTCCTCTTTAGGTGTGAGTTTTCCGTTTGGTTCTTCATATTTCCTGAGTTCTTTCGCTGATTTCTTCCCATGTCGATCAGTTATTTCTTTCCTTAAGTTATTGTTTGGGTATTCACACACCTTGTTTAGTTTCTGAGGCGTTAGGTGGTGTTTGTGTGTGAAATTGGACCACTCCCTGTATATTGAGTCAGTGGGTGCCGTGGAAAGTCTGTGCAAGATGCCGTCCCTGTCAGTAGGTGGCGTTTGCTTGGAGGAACAGGGTATGCTGTTGATTTTGTGTCCTGTTATCAGCTCTTGTTCTGGGCGAAGCTGGGTTGGGTAAGCCTGCCCTCAGGCCGTTAGCGGGGGTCAAAGTTCTGTTCTCTGCTTCCAGGAAAAGCTGTCAGGGCGGGTTTGGAATGGTCCTGCTCAGCCTGAAAGTCTGGGTTTGGGGTTGGGGCTGTCTGAGACCCGCGGTCTGCAGCGGGCCTCGCTTCTTTCCACCCTCCCCAACTCCGCAGCTACTCCTGGGTCTCTGCCAGCAGACCAGACCACAAGCCACCAAGCCTCCCCGGAGTGTGATGGCGGCGGGGAGGTTCCCTGCACAGAAACGCCACCTGGGTTGGACGCACGGCCTCCTCCTGGGAGGAGGGTTGCCCTCTAGGATGCGGATCCGCCTCTAGAGGCACACACACCTCAGTAGGCTGTTCACGTATAACCCTTCTGTGCCCCGGGCCATGCTAGCTCTCAGTGCAGGGGATCTGGGCTTCAGGTCCTACCTCTGGGTCCCAGAGTTCAAACTGTATCCCCACCAGGGAGAGGATTTCCGGTCCCAATTCACCCACAGGGAGCCCAAGCTGGGTCTATTTCTATCAGCCTCTGAGTTGGCACCGTTCTCCTGGGAACACCGTGCCAGCAGCACCTGGGAAGACTGGCGGGTAGGGAGCTCACAGTCTGAGTTCCCCTGTGTCCTCTGTAGGGTCCCAAAAGGGAAGGTCCCGTTCCCTGGAGGTGCCTCCGGCTGGTGGCTGTATTGTCTCTCTGGGCAGCCGTGGGTATGGTCGTCAGAGGGAAGGAGGAGGCAATATGGCGCCTGCCGCAGCTCGGGTCTGTGTACACGGAGGTGCCCTGAGGAAGTTGGGAACCTGGTGCCACGTCTGCTACAAGCTCACCGCTGGCTGGCGGTGGTCGTCTCTGGGCTGATGTCCGCAGGTCTCTCCACCCGCTTGGGAGCCCACCAGCAGTCCCAAATGCAGGGGAGGGGAAACAGCAAATCCACCTACCCTTGCTTCTGGTCTCCGGGCTGCTCCGGTGGTCTCAGCCTCCAGTTCTTCTCCGCAGCCTCCTCCCGTGGAGTCTCCCGGGGTCTCAGGTACCCCTCCTTACGGCCCTTGTCCGCTGTATGCTCGTCTTCTTGCTTCTTTCCTCTAATTTCTGCTAGAATCTGTCTTTTCTGCAGAGACACTCTGTCTGGCGGTGTTATTCGTCCGCCATCTTGCTCCACCCGGATTTCTTGAGTCTCATTGTGGTTTTGATTTGCATTTCTCTAATGATTAGGGATGTTGAGCATTTTTTTATATGTTTGAAGGCATTATTCTGTTTTTTTGGAGAAATTTCTGTTCATTTCCATCGCCCATTTCTTGATGGGATTGTTTGATTTTTTCTTGTTAATTCTTTTGAGTTCTAGAATTTTCACCACACTAATAGATTCATATGCATAAAAACATCAAATGGTATAGAAGGAATTTCAATATATAGTCTCACTTTGGTATCTCTAAATAATATACTTATGATATTCTTTCTTGATTTACATATTTTAGATATTATCTATTATTCTTGTTTATTATTATGTTATCTTGCTCTCATAAATGAGGATTTAGCTCACATTGCCCCCTCTCCATTCTCCCCAATGTAGTTACATAACTATGTTTTGTTATTCTGTTGGTTACTTTTCTAATCTTGAATAAAATTTGCTCCTTTATTTATTCTATTAATAATTGATAACAGACAATATCTTTTGGCTCCCTGCTGTTACTTGTAGTTTTACACTAAGCCTTAATATTTTAACAGTTGTGAACATCTGTATTCTGTTGTAACCATAATTGTGTTTTCTGTGCTTTGTGTGTTGCTGGATTCTAACAGTAGAAAATGAAATGTTCATATTATTATGATTATATAAATACTATCCTCTGTACAACAAAGCAGTATAAAGTAGTATACTGTAATTATACTTCCTTTCTTGTATAGCTTTTTGCTTTTACATGGGGTTGCCAATGGCTTTTTCCCCCTTACTTTTCTGCCTTTATCACCTCTAAGAGCTCCAGAGTCTTAGGAGTAATATAAAAATATTTCGAATCCTTGCTTTTCTTAGGAATGCTTCGTGAAATCTCCATCTTCCTACCCTAATGTAGTATCTTCTCTAGGCCTACCACCCAGCTGACATCTTGGGAATTTCCTTCTTTATTCTTCTGGGTTGGATCCACTGTGGTCAGGATTTCATGTCGTCTTTCTTGGTTTAGTATGCCATTTTGCTAGAAAAGATGCTCTAATAAATTCCTAAGAATGGTGTGCATTTGAGCTAAACATTCTGAGTAATGCTTCTGTGAAATGTTTTATTTTTAGTTAATAACTTTACTAGATTGAGAATTCTAAATAGAAATTTACCCCCTCAGAACTTTGAAGTCATTGTTTCGTTGATAACTCTTCTTTCATAGGGTATTTTCCCCCCTCTTTCTCTGACAGCTTTTAGAAATTTCTCTTTATTCTTGATGTTGTGAAATTTTCTATGATATATTTAGGATATAGATATGTTATTCAAATTGCTATATTCTTTCAGACAGTATTTGTTTTTCAGCTCTGAGAAGATCTCTATTGTTTTCTTTTGTATCCCAGATAAAATAATCCACAACTTACCCAGTTCCTGGGGAGAGAAAATCTTATTTATAACTCAGTCCAATTTCTTAATTTAACATTTCTTCAAGTTTAAATCAGTCTTTGGGGAATAATTCTCATTACTTCAATTACTTCCCTTACTCCCCAGGTTGACTCTAAGATAGCATCAGAAGTATTGAGGAGGTGACTGGTCTCATACTGGTTATGGGAATAAGGGCAGGAGTCCTTGTTCTCATGGTCAGTGTTCTCCTTAATTTACCCAATATACTCCTCCGTCATGGACTTGAAGTCTCAGCAGAAGGAGATAGATCACCAGCTTCCTCTCTTACAGCTCTCTCCCATCTTCTCCCCATAAGTTAGTAGGACAGACTTGTCACATCCTTTTCTGTATTCTTTGATAATTCCTCCCCCAGTTTACCTTTTCTCTTTCTAGAACTCCTATCAGTCAGATATTAAAGGTCCTAGATTGACCCTAGTGACTCTTTTCACTCATATTTTCTGACTTTTATTTTGTTACAGTTTCTCAGATATTTTCATGAATTTTAACTTCTAACCCTTTCATTTAATTTTTTATTTATTGTGATAATTTTATATTTTTAATTTTGAAGAGTTTTTTTTTTTCATTTGGTGGTTACTGTCATTTCCTAGTATCCTGTTCTTATTTTATTAATATGATATTGAAATGTTAAATTGCTATTTTCAGTTATCTGTTCTTCTGATAATTTTTTTCTGTTTAGTTTTGTTTTAATATTTCTTGTCCATCCATTTTTAAGAACAAGGCAATAAAAAGTGAAGTGGTAGTTCATTATTTGTGGCCTTGGCTTGTCAACAGGAAGCTTCACTTTTGGGTGAGTGGGAGCCAGCCATTTTGTTCAGGTATCACTAAATGCTAGACTTGAGATATCTTGCTATGGGACACCAATCTTACTAGTTCCTATCATATTTCCTCCCAGATTGTACACTATTATTATTGTTATTATTAACTGTTAATTAGAAGAACTGATGACATGCTGGTGTTTCTGCTAATAATGATGATGAGTTTTACTTAAGAATGAAAGTCTAGTTGTTAAACATTCGATGTCTATGCAGGCCCAATCATGGAAGAGCACAAAAGAAGGGAGTAACTACAGTAACTATAATCCCAGGTTTCTGGCAGAAGGACCAGGGGTCCAAGAAATCACATAAAGAGAGAAGGATGATAAAGCAACTTCATAAAGTTGTTCATAAATTTCTGGGTTAAACTTTGAATAGTATATGTATAGGTCTGATCCTAATTAGCATAACTGAAAACAGAATTAATGACTAGACCACCACATAAGTCCTATACTGACCACTAGGTGGTGCACATGCAGGAAAGATCCAAAGAACACTAAAAAAGCTCTGAAAACTAAGTTGACATTGGAATCATTTCCCATGGAAGGCTATGGAAATTTCAGCCTGAATCTAGGTGGATTGTGTGCTAAAACAAAAATAACATTCTCCAGTAGAATATAAACAAGACCCAATGTCTCTTATCATAATATTCAAGATACCCCTAATGCAATTCAGAATTACTTGGTATGTGAAGTAAGAGAATTTTAATTTGCATTCAAAAGAACATTAAGAGATGCCAATACCAAGGTAATTTCCACATAGGAATTATTGATAAAGACTTTAAAGGAACCACAATTTGAATATCCCTTATCCAAAATGCTTGGAACCAGAAGTCTTTCAGATTTGGATTTTTTTTTTTTTTTGAATTTTGCAATATTTGCGTTATGCTTACTGGTTAAGCATCCCTAATCTGGAAACCCCAAATCCAAAATGTTTCAATCAGCATTTCCTTTGATTATTATGTCAGCACTCAAAAAGTTTTAGATTATGGAGCATTTTGGATTTCAGATTTTCAAATTAGGGATGGATGTTCAACTGGTATTACAAAAATATTAAAAGATGCGATTGCAAACTCTCTTGCAACAAATGTTTAAATAGAAAATCTCAAGAAATAAATGAAAGACATAAAAGACCAAATTCAAATTTTAGAACTGAAAAATATAATCAGAATATACAACTCATTGGATGGACTTGATGATAGAATGGGGATGACAGAGGAAAGACTCAGTAAACTTTAATGATTGATCAATAGAAATTATCCAGTCAGAACAAGAGAGAAAAAAAAACAGATTGACTAATAAAGTGAAGAGAAGGAGTGACAGCAAAAATGGCAGAATACGAAACTTCAAAAACTCTTCTGCAAATGTAAATAATCTGTCAAAAACTGTCAGAATCCTCTTTATTGAAACTCTAGAAACTAAACACTTTACTGCAACCAGGAAAATGCTTGATCAAGGGAAAATACCCCAGAATCTTGGAGGTTAAAGAAATATCTGTTAAGTCACCAGACAGCCGCTAAGCTAACAGCAAAAAGATCTCAGTGGCAGCACATAACAAAGAATACAGGCTATAATAATTAGTTCAGAAAAGTCACTAAACCCATAAACAAAATCAGATACAATAAGTATCAACAATAAACCATGCTGAGGGACTAGAATCTAATTTCCAGAATTGCCACATTATAATATTAAAAATGTCTGGTTTCTAAGAAAAAAATTATGAGACATTCGAATAAACAAATTATGGTCTATACACAAGGAAAAAAGAAACTACTAGGTATACTTTCTCAGAGAGGTCAGAGCAAGATGGCATACTAGGATTCTCCAGTGATTGTCCCCCTGCTGAAACATCAATTTGAACTACTACCCATGCATGAAAATACCTTCACAAGAGCTAAAGAAATTAGGTGAGAGATCACAGCACCTGGTTATAGCATAATATTAATAATATGAAAAGGTTCATTGAGTAGGGTAGGAAGGACAGTTTTATTTTATCCTTGTCACCCCTCCCTCAACCCCAGACAGCACTGAATAGAGAGAGATACCAGCTGCTTGGAGAAAAAGAGGGAGGTGACCACTGTACATTGTCTCGGACCCCAATACCAGGACTGCCACAGTATAACCCAGCACCGGACAGTTCCCCATATCTCCTGGCTCTAGGCCAATACAGGTGGACTGAGCCTCCAGACTTGCCTTGGTACCAGGCATTAATCCATAGCCCCTGCAATGTGGACTCATCTTCAGTCTGCATCATCAGTGGCCTACTACAGTGGCCTTGGGCTCTGGACAAGCCTCAGCAGCAGGTGGGTCACAGCTGCTATGGGATTTGGGTGCACCCCAGTGCTGTGCTGGCCTCAGCAGCTATGAGCTTTGGGTATACTCCAAAGCTGTGCTCCCCTCAGCAGTGACAGGATCCTATCCTGGCACTACACTGGTCACTGTGGTCCTGGGGTTAAGGCACCCCCTTATTGCTACAACAGCTGCCACTATCATGGGATGAGGGGTCATACCAGTCTGCTCAAAAATTCTGGATAGGCTTACTGTTGAAGGGTGTTCCCAGACAAAGCCAGACTGCAAGGATTGGAATAAGTACCTACTTCAATGCACCGACATTGACTCATGACCACAAGGACCAAGAACAATCAGGAAAACATAAAGTCACCAAAAGTAAAAAATAAGGTGCCAATAACTGACCCTAAAAAGATGGAGATATATGAGCTGCCTGACAAAGAATTTAAAATAACTGTTTTTAAAAAGCTCAGAACACTTTAAGAAAATACGAAGAAATAATTTTTTTAAAATGATAAAAAGGATAAGAGACCAGAATGAGAAATGTAACAGAGAGATTGAAAAAACAATGAAATCCTGGAGGTGAAAAATAAAATGAACAAAATTAAAAATGCAACAGAGAGCATAACAGACACACGAAAAATAAAAAAGCAAGGAATCAAAACATACTACTAGAGAACCATAAAGGAAGAGAAACAGAGAGGAAGAAAAGATCTGCAAAACAACCAGGAAACAACAAAGTGGCAATAGTAAGTCCTTATCTATGAATAGTTACCTTGAATATAAGTGGATTAAATTCTCCAACCAAAAGACAGAGTGGCTGAATGGATTTAAAAAAAACAAAAAACAAAACAACGAAAGCTCTCTGCTGCCCAGAAGAGACTCACTTCACTTGTAAGGACACATAGACTGAAAGTAAAGTGATGGAAAAAGATATTCCATGCAAATGGAAACCAAAAGAAAGAAGTATTAATAGTTATGTCAGATAAAATAGACTTTAAGGCCAACCTGTAAAAAGACAAAAAAAAGGTCATTATATAATGATAAATGGGTCAGTTCAGCAAGAGGACATACCAATTGTAAATATATATGCACCCACAATTAGAACACATAAATATGTAAAATATTAACAGATCTGAATGAAGAGATAGACTGCATGCAATACAATAATAGTAGGGGACTTTAACACCTCACTTTCAGCAACGGACAGATCATTGAGACAGAAAAGCAACAAAGAATGTCAGATGTAAACTACATTCTAGACCAAATGTACCTAACAGACATACAGAACATTCCATCCAACAGCTGTAGAATATACATTCTTCTCAACTTCACACAGAACATTTTCCAGAATTCATCATATAATAATAGGGCACAAAACAAATTAACAAATTTAAGAAAATTTAAATTGTATCAAGTATCTTTAATTACAAAAATGGTATAAAACTATAAATCAATAAGAAGAAGAACTTTGGAAAATTCACAAACACATGGAAATTAAACAACATGCTCCTCAACAGTCAATGGGTCAATGAAAAAATTAAAAAGGGAAATTTAAAAATTTCTTGAGACAAATGAAAATGGAAACACAATATATCCAAACTTATGAATACAGCAAAGCAGTTCTAAGAGGGGACTTTATAGTAATAAACACCTACATCAAAAAAGAAGAAATATCTCAAATAAACAAGCTAATATTGGACCTCAAGGAAATAGTAAAACAAGAAGAAATGAAATGAAATTAGTAGAAGGAAGGAAATAATAAATATCTGAGTAGAAATAAGCAAAATAGAGACTAGCAAAACAATACAAAATGTCAGTGAAACAAACAGTTGGTGTTTTGAAAAGATAAAATGAGCAAACGTTTAGTTAGACTAAGAAAAAAAGAGAAGACTCAACATCAGAGATGATAAGTGAGATGTTACAACTGATACCACAGGACTAAAAGATACTATTATGAACAATTATATGCCAAGAAATTAGGTAACCTAGAAGAAATGGATAAATTCTTAGACAGATGAAACCTACCAAGATTGAGTTATGAAGAAATAGCAAATCTGAACAGGCCACTAACAATAGATTGAATGACTGATAAACTGTCTGCCATCAAAGAAAAACCCAGGACCTGATGATCTCACTGCTGAATTCTACCAAACATTTAAAGAACTAATATCAGTTCTTCTTAAACCCTTCTAAAACATTCAAGAGCGGGGAGTACTGACAAGCTCATTTTAAGAGGCCAGCATTACCCTGATACCAAAACCAAACAAGGACACAACAAAAATACATAAACTACAGACCAATATCCATGATGAACATACCTGCAAAAATCCTCAACAAAATAAAATGCTTGCAAACTTAATTCAACAGCATATTAAAAAGATTATTCACAGGCCGGGCACGGTGGCTCACGCCTGTAATCCTAGCACTCTGGGAGGCCGAGGCGGGTGGATTGCTCAAGGTCAGGAGTTCAAAACCAGCCTGAGCAAGAGCGAGACACCGTCTCTACTATAAATAGAAAGAAATTAATTGGCCAACTAATATATATATATATATATATATATATATATATATAAAATTAGCTAGGCATGGTGGCGCATGCCTGTAGTCCCAGCTACTCGGGAGGCTGAGGCAAAAGGATTGCTTGAGCCCAGGAGTTTGAGGTTGCTGTGAGCTAGGCTGACGCCATGGCACTCACTCTAGCCTGGACAACAAAGCGAGACTCTGTCTCAAAAACAAAACAAAACAAAACAAAAGATTATTCATCATGATAACGTGGGATTCACCCCAGGGATGCAAAGTAGGTTAAATATAGATGAATCAATAAATTTGTTACATAACATATACAGAGTGAAGGACAAAAACTACATGGTAATTTCAGTAGATGCAGAAAAAGCATTTGACAAATTTCAACATCTCTTCATGATAAAAACTGTCAACAAATTAGGTATAAAAGGAATGTACCTCAACACAAAAAAGGCCATATATGACAGACTCATAGTTAAGATCATACTGGGTGTGGAAAAGTTGGAACCATTTCCTCTAGAGTCTGGAACAAGACAAAAATGCTCACTCCCACTACTTCTATTCAACATAGTACTGGAAGTCCTTGCCAGAGCAAGTAGGCAAGAGAAAGAAATAGAAGGCAGTGAAATTGGAAAGGAACGAGTCAAATTATGCCTTTTGCAGAAGACATGATCTTACGTATAGACACCACCATCATCACAAAAAAAAACAAAAAAACTTTTGAACTAACAAGTGCGAATTCAGTAGCATGTTTATACACTAACAGCAAACACTCTGAAAAAGAAATCAAGAAAATAATCCCATGTCCCTTTAAAAAATATGTAAGAATAAATTTAACCAAGGAGATGAAAGATCTCCACATTGGAAACTATAAAACATTGGTGAAAGATATTGAAGAAGACACAAATGGAAAGATACTCTGTGTTCATGGATTAGAAGAATATTGTTAAAATGCTCATACTACTCATAGCAATCTACAGAGTTAATGTAATTCCTATCAAAATATGAATGATATTCTTCACAGAAGTAGAAAAAAATCTTAAGATTTGTGTGGAACCACAAAAGGCCCCCTAATGGTCAAAGTGATCTTGAGCAAAAATCACAAAACCAGAGGCACCACACTACCTCACATCAAAATTTGCTACACAGCTATAGTAACCAAAACAGTATGGTACTGGCTTAAAAACAGAAAAAATAGACCAATGAAGCAAAACAGAGATCCCAGAAATCCATGCATTTACAGCCAAATATTTTTTTAACAAAGGTTCTAAGAACACACCATGGGGAAAGAACTGTTCATTCAATTAATAGTGTTGGGAAAATTGGATATCCACAAGTAGATGAATGAGATTAGACCCTTACCTCTTACAATGTACAAAATCAACTAAAAATAGTTTTAAGACTTAAATGTAAGACCTGTAACTATGAAATTACTAGGAGAAACCATTGGGGAAAAGCTCCATGACATTTGTCTGGGCAATGACATTTTTGGTTGTGACCTCAAAAGCACAAGCAGCAAAAGCAAAAATAAACAAATGGTATTATAACAAACTGAAAAGCTTCTACATGGCAAAGCAAACAATCAACAGAGTAAAGAAACATTCTACAGAATGGGAGAAACTATTTGTAAACTGGACATCTGATAAGGGGTTAATATCCAAAATATATAAGGAACTTAATAACAAGAAAGTGAATACCCAATTAAAAAATGTGCAAAAAACCTGAGTAGACATTTCTCAAAAGGAGATATATAAGTGGCCAATAGGCATATGAAAAAATACTCAACATCACTAATCATCAGAGAACTGCAAATCAAAACCACAATGAGATAACTCCTCACTTGTGATAGAATGATGACTGTTGAAAAAGATAAAAGATAACAAGTGTTGATGAGGTAGTAGAAAAAAAGGAACCCTTGTAGTGTTGTAGTATTAGTATAGCTATTATGGAAAACAGTATGAGGTTCCTCAAATGAAAAATAGAATTACCATATGATCTAGCAGTCCTGCTACTGGATATATATTCAAAGGAAGTGAAATCAGTATGTTGAAGAGATATCTGCACTCCCATGTTTACTGTAGCACTGTTCACAGTAGCCAACAGATGGAATCAATGTAAGTGTCCATCAACATATGAATGGCTAAATAAAATATGGTGTATATACACAATAGAATTCTATTCAGCCATTAAGAAGTAGGAAATCTTCTCATTTGTGACAGCATGAATGAATTTGAAGGAGATTTGTTAAATAAGTTAGCCACAGAAAGACAAATATTACATGCTCTCATTCATGTGGAATCTAAAAGAGTTAATCTCATATAAGTAGTGTAATGGTAGTTACTAGAGGATGAGGTGGTTAGAGTGGAGGAGAAGTGAGTTGGGGAGATGTTGGTCAAACAAAGGACATGTAGTTATAGTTAGGTAGGAGAAATATTTTTTTTTTTTTGAGACAGAGTCTCACTCTGTTGCCTGGACTAGAGTACCGTGGCGTCAGCATACCTCACAGCAACCTCAAACTCCTGGGCTCAAGCTATCCTCCTGCTTCAGCCTCCCAAGTAGCTGGGACTACAGGCGTGTGCCACTACGCATGGCTAATTTGTTTCTATTTTTAGTAGAGACGGGGTCTCGCTCTTGCTCAGGCTGGTCTTGAACTCCTGAGCTCAAACAATCCACCTGCCTCAGTCTCCCAGAGTGTTAGGATTACAGGCGTGAGCCACTGTACCCGGCCAGGAGAAATAATTTTAAGAGACTTGTTGTACAGCATGGTGACTATAGTTAATGATGATATACTGTATTTTAGAAAATGCTAAGAGAATGGATGTTAAGTATTCTGACTGCAAAAACAATACCTTTGGGGTAATAATTTTACTAATTAGCTAGATTTAACCATTTCACTATGCATACTTCAAAACATTGTGTTTTATACCATAAATACATAAATTTTTTTGAGACCAAGTCTCACTCTGTTGCCCGGGCTAGAGTGCCGTGGCATTGGCCTAGCTCATAGCAACCTCAAACTCCTAGGCTCAAGCGATCCTCCTGCCTCAGCCTCCTGAATAGCTGGGACTACAGGCATGAACCACCATGCCCGGCTAATCTATCTATCTATCTATCTATCTATCTATCTATCTATCTATCTATCTATCTATCTATCTATCTGCATATATATGTATATATATGTATACATATATATATACACACACACATATACATATATATATATATTTTTTTTTAGTTGTCCAGCTAATTTCTTTCTATTTTTTTAGTAGAGACAGGTTCTCACTCTTGCTTAGGCTGGTCTTGAACTCCTGAGCTCAAACGATCCACCTGCCTCGGCCTCCCAGAGTGCTAGGATTACAGGCATGAGCCACCATACCCGGCCAATACATGCAATTTTATATGTCAGTTAAAAAATAAATTTAAAAAATTTTTGAAAAATTAACATATCCTTTCACTGAGCATCCAGACATTGAACTTAGTAGACAAAGACTTTATTTAAAATACTTTTAATGAGCTAATAGGAATAATATATAAATAACTAAAAACCATGATAATGGTAGAATATCAAATAGAGAATATCAATAAAGAGATAGAAAGTATAAAATGGAAATGGAATTCCAATACAGTCACTGATGTGAAAAGTTTACTAGAGAGGTTCATCAGTAGGTTTCAGAAGGCAAAAGAATTAAACTTGGCTGGGCACAGTGGCTCATGCCTGTAATCCTAGCACTCTGGGAGGCCAAAACGGGAGGATTGCCTGGGGTCAG
The DNA here is from genome assembly GCF_040939455.1 of Microcebus murinus. Classification (NCBI taxonomy): domain Eukaryota; kingdom Metazoa; phylum Chordata; class Mammalia; order Primates; family Cheirogaleidae; genus Microcebus; species Microcebus murinus. The sequence continues at coordinate 441,442 of NW_027438951.1, read as the reverse complement.
GTGTTCAAGACCAGCCTAAGCAAGAGGGAGACCCCACCTCTACTAAGAATAGAAAGAAATGATCTGGACAAATATATATATATATATATATATATATATATATATATATATATATATATATATAAAATTAGCCAGGCATGGTGATGCATGCCTGTAGCACCAGCTACTTAGGAGGCTGAGGCAGGAGGATTGCTTGAGCCCAGGAGTTCGAGGTTGCTGTGAGCTAGGCTGATGCCATGGCACTGTAGCCCGGGCAACAGAGCCAGACTCTGTCTCAAAAAAAGAAAAAATAAAAGGACCAACAAACTTGAAGATATGTCAACTAAGATCACCTAGTCTGAGGTACAAAAAGAATAATGAATGAGTAAAAATGAATAGAGCCTGAGAGACCTGCAGAATACCATCAGATATACCAATATACTTATAATTAAAGTAACAGAGGAACATGAGAGAGAAAGGCACAGAAAAAATATTTGAGGCACAGAAAAAATATTTATTTAAAAAAAATGCAGGCCGGGCGCGGTGGCTCACGCCTGTAATCCTAGCTCTTGGGAGGCCGAGGCGGGCGGATTGCTCAAGGTCAGGAGTTCAAAACCAGCCTGAGCAAGAGCGAGACCCCGTCTCTACTATAAATAGAAAGAAATTAATTGGCCAACTGATATATATATATAAAAAAAAAAAAAATTAGCCGGGCATGGTGGCGCATGCCTGTAGTCCCAGCTACTCGGGAGGCTGAGGCAGAAGGATCGCTCGAGCCCAGGAGTTTGAGGTTGCTGTGAGCTAGGCTGACGCCACGGCACTCACTCTAGCCTGGGCAACAAAAGCGAGACTCTGTCTCAAAAAAAAAAAAAAAATGCAAATCAAAACTACCATGAGATACCACCTAACCCCAGTGAGAATGGCCTGTATCAAGAAATCCCAAAACAACAAATGCTGGCGAGGATGTGGAGAGACAGGAACACTCTTACACTGCTGGTGGGACTGCAAACTAGTGCAACCTTTGTGGAAAAGAATTTGGAGATATCTCAAACAACTAGAAATAGACATACCATTTGACCCAGCAATAGTATTGTTGGGCATCTATCCAAAAGAACATAAGTCACTCTATTATAAAGACAAATGCACCCGAAAGTTTATGGCAACACAATTCACTATTGCACAGTTATGGAAACTACCCAAGTGCCCGTCAATTCATGAATGGATAACTAAAATGTTTTATATCACAATGGAATGTTACTCAATCCTAAGAAATGATAGTGAACTAGCACCGTTTATGGTATCTTGGATTAACCTTAAGCCTGTAATACAAAGCGAGATGACACAAGACCTGGAAAATGGGCTACACATCTACTCGCCATCAAATTGGTACTGACAGACTAAAACTATGGTGCTCAAAAAATTGTAGTGTTCAACAGGGATCTGGGAGGGGAGACCCACATCTGAAGGATGTGATGAGCATTGTAGGGGGGAAAGGATTACCTCTATCCCTTTTTAGGGAGAGGCAAAGAAACACACTGTAACCAAAATGTCTAAAAAAAAAAAATTTGTTAATGGGAGGTGACCAGGTGGAAGGGGGGAGAAGGGGAAGGGTACGCACTTTCATGGTGGGTGCCGGGCGCACCCGTTGGAGACTGGACACGCTTGAAGCTCTGGCATAGCGGGGTGAGGAGGGTGGGCAGGGGCAAGATATGTAACCCTAACAATATTTGTACCTACAGAATTTGAGATAAAAAATAAATAAAAAAATAAAAAAATCATATTTTAATAATGATTAAAAAATCTCCCCAAATTTCATGAAAGACATGAATCTCTACATTCAAGAAGCTCAAAGAAATCCAGGCAGAATAAACTCAAAGAAGATCCATGTCAATATGTATTATAATCAAAGTTTTGGAAGCCAACAAAAAAGACAGAATCTTGAAAGCAGCAATAGAGAAGTGACTCATTAAATACAAGCCATCCTCAATAAGATTGAGAGGCAGTTTCTCATCTGAAGCTATGGAAGTTGAATGTAATAGGTTGATGTAGTGAAAGAGCTGATAGGAAAGAAAAACCGTGAAGCAAGTATTTGATAACTGGCAAATTTATCCTTTAAAAATAAAGGGGAAATTAAGACATTTCCAGATAAATAAAAACTGAGAGTTCATCACTAGTAGATTTTCCCTACAAGAAATGCTTAAGGGAGTCCTTCTGGCTGAAAGTGAAAGCACACTAGATAGTAACTTAGATCCACAAAAAGAAATAAAAAACACCAGAAAGGTAACTATATACTTAAATATAAAAGAAAATATCAGTGTATTTTTAATTTATAACTCCACTTTTTTTCTATATATGATTTAAAAAAAACAACTATGTGAAGCAATAGTTACAAATATAAGTTGATGGGCACACATTTTATAAAGATATACTTTCTACTAATAACATGAAAGGATGGGAATAGAGTTGTATAGAAGCAATGAGTATATTATTGAACCTAAGTTATTATTGACTCAAAGTAGATTGTTATACAGTAAGATGTTAATTGTAATTGCCACAGTAAATATTAAGAAAGTAATTTAAAAATATATGGTAAGAGAAATGAGAAGGGAATCAAAATGGTACCCTAGAAAGTATGTAACACAAAAAGCAGTGGTGGAAGAACTAGGAAATAGCACCAACAAAAAGGATGAACATAAAGAAAACAAATAACAAAATGGCAGGAATAAATTCTTCCTTATCAATAATTATATTAAATTTAAGTTATTCCTTATCAATAATTATATTAAATGTAAATATTAAATACTCTCCAATGAAATAACAGAGATGGGCAGAATGGTTAAAAGAGAAAAAACATGATCCAACTAAATGTTTTCTACAAAGTACTCACTTTATCTCCAAAGAAAAAAAGTAGCTTTATAATAAAAGAATGGAAAAATATATTCCATGCAAACAGTAGCCAAAGAAAGCTGGAATGGCTATACTAATATTACAGACAATAAATAGAGTTTAAGACAAAATATGTTACAAGAGACAAAGGAGGGCATTGCATAGTAATGTGCCAATCCAACCAGAAGATAAAAGACCTCCTAAAATATATGAAGCAAAACCTGACAGAATTGAAGGAGGAAACAGAAAGTTCAACAATAATAGTGGGACTTCAGCATTCTACTTTTAATAATGAATAGAACAACTAGACAAAAAACTACAAAGAGGAAATAGAAAATGTGAACAATAGTATAAACCAACTACACCTAATAGCCATATAGAATACTCCCCCAACAATATATGAATACATATTCATCTCAAGTGCATATGAAACATTCTCCAGGGTAAACCATATGTTAGTCCACAAAACAAGTGTCAATAAATTTGGAAGACTGGAAATTTACAAATCATCTTCTCTTATAAAAATGGAATGAAATCTGAAATCAGTTACCAAAAAGAAACCTGGAAAATTCACACATGTGTTGACATTAAAAAAAAAAAAAAAACATGTTCTTAAACAACCAATAGGACAAAGAAGTTGTCACAGGGGAAATTAGGAAATACTTTGAGACTAATGAAAATGAAAACATGCCAAAATTTATGGGATTCAGCAAAAGCAGGGGTCACATGGAAATTTATAGCTGTACATACCTACATTAAAAATGAAATAAATCAATAACCTAACTTTACACCTTAGGGAACTAGAGAAAGAAGAGCAAACCAAATCCGGAACAATTAGAAGAAAGGAAATAATATTAGAGTGAAAACAAACAAAATAGAGGATAGGAAAACAATAGAGAGCATCAAAGGACCTGAGACTAGGTTCTTTGAAAAGATCAACAATATTGACATACCTTTAGCTAGACTGATATAAATTGGACTTTATAACAATTTAAAACTTTTGTGCATCAAAAGACATTTTCAAGAAGGTGAAAAGACCCTGTAATCTCAGGGACTTGGAAGGCTGAGGGGTAATATCACTTGAGGCCAGGTGTTTAAGACCAGCCTGGACAACATAGTGAGACCTCATCTCTACAAAAATAAGAAAAATTAGCTCAGCATGGTGGCGCATGCCTGTAGTCCCAGCTACTTGGGAGGCTGAGACAGGAAGATCACTTGAGCCCAGGAGTTTGAGACTGCAGTGAACCATGCCAAGGCAACAGAGTGAAACTCCATCTGTAAAAAAAAAAAAGCAAATTATATGTCAGATACCGGTCTAGTATCCAGGCTACAACTCAACAAAAGAATTAACAACTCAATTAAAAAATGGCAAAAGACTTGAATAGACATCTCTCCAAAGATCATATGTAAGTGACCAAAATGCACATAAAAAGATGCTTAACATTATTAGACATATGGAAAGTGCAAATCATGAGATACCACTTCACACCCTCTAGGTTGACCATAATGGAAAAAAAAAAAAAAGGAAAATGAAAGTGTTGGCAAAAAAGTGGAGAAATTGGAATCTTTGAAACATTGCTAGTGGGAAGTAAATTGATTCAGCAGTTGCGGATAACAGTTTTGCAGTTCTTCAAAAAGTTAAACAGGGTTATGATATGATTTAGCAATTACATTCCTACGTATTTATCCAAAGAAATTAAAAACAGGCACTCAAATACTTGTACATGAATATTCATAGCAGCACTAGTCACAATAGCCAAAAGGTGGAAACAACACACATGACCATCAAATAATCAATGAATAAATAAAATTTAATAGTCATGCACTGCAAAATGATGTTTTGGTCAATGACAAACTGCATATATGATGGTATTCCCAAGAGATGGTGGAGGTGAAAAATTGCTCTTGCCTAGTGACATCATAGCCATCACCATAACATCCTAGTACAATGTATTACATGTTAGTGGTGATGCTAATGTAAACAAACCTGTGCTGCCAGTTCTATGAAAGTATAGCATATATGATTATATAAAGTACATAGTACTAGATAATAATAAATGACTGTGTTACTGGTATATGATTTACTATACTATAGTTTTAATCATTATTTTAGAGTGTATTCCTTCTACTTATAGAAAAAAGTTAACTGTAGAATAACCTCAGGCAGGTTCTTCAGGAGGTATTCTAGAAGGTAGCACTGTTATCATAGGAGATGACAGCTCCATGTGTGTTATCACCCCTGAAGACCTTCTAGTGGGACAAGATGTGGAGGTGGAAGACAGTGATACCAATGATCCTCACCCTGTGTAGGCTAATGTGTGTGTTTGTGTCTCAGTTTTTAACAAAAAAGTTTAAAAATTAAAACAAAAATAAAATAAAATTTGTTTAAAATAGAAAATAGCTTATAGAATAAGGATCTAAAGACAATATTTTTGTATAACTTTACAATGGGTTTGTATTTTGACTTAAGTGTTATGAAACAGTCTAAACATTTTTTTAAAAATTAAAGTTTATAAAAGTAACAAAGTTACAGTAAGCAAAGGTTAATTTATTACAGAGAAAAGAAAGCTTTTTAAAAATAAATTTAGTGTATAGAGCGTTTAAAAAGTCTATAGTGGTGTACAGTAATATCCTAAACCTTTATATTCACCCACTACTCACTCACCTAGAGCAACTTCTAAGTCCTTCAAGTTCCTCTATTCATGGTAAGTATCCTATACAGGCATATCATTTTTATCTTTATACCATATTTTTACTGTACCCTTCCTATGTTTAGATACAGTGTGTTATAACTGCCTATACTATTAAGTACAGTAACATGCTGTTCAGATTTGTAGCCTAGGACAAGACTATACCATATAGCATAGGTGTATAGTAGACTGTATCATCTAGGTTTGTGCAAGTATACTCTCTGATGTTTACACAATGAAGAAATCACCTAAAATGCATTTCTCAGAATGTATCTCCATTGTTAAGTGACATATGTCTGTATATCAATTCAATGAAATATTACTCATTCATGAAAAAGAAATGAGGTCCAGAAATATGCTCTGATCTAGAAGAATCTGAAAAACATGTTAAGTGAAAGAAGTCACACAAAAGTCACATATTGTTATGAGTTCATTTATAGGAAGTATCCAGAATAGCTAAATCCACAAAGACAGCAGATTAGTGGTTGGTTTGTGCTGGTGGGAGGAAAAAATGGCAAATAACTGCTTAATGTGTACATGTTTTATTTTGGAGTGATTAAAATATTTTTCAACTAGATAGAGGTGGTGGTAGTAGAACACTGTGAATGCAGTAAATGCCTCTAAATTGTTCACTTTAAAATGGTTAATTTTATGTTATATGAATTTCACCTCAATTTTTAAAAGTGGGTAAAGGACCTGAATAGACATTTTTCCAAGGAAGATATAAAAATGGCCAATAAGCGCATGAAAAGCTGCCCCAAATCATTAGGAAATGCAAATTAAAACCACAATGAGATACGACCTCCAATATAATATTACCCAATGTTATCTACAGATTCATTGTAATCCCTGCCAAAATTCCAGTAATATTTTTTCACAGGAATAGTAAAAACACCCCTGAAATTCATATGGAGTAACAAAAGTCCCTGAATAGGCAAAATAATCTTGAGAAAGAAGAACACAGCTGGAGGAATCACATGTGATTTCAAAGTATATCATAAAGTTATAATAAATCAGCATGGTACTGGCATAAAAGCAGACACATAGACAGAAAAAACCAACTCATATGCAGCCAACTAACCATCAACAAAGGTGCCAAGGCCAGGCACGGTGGCTCACGCCTGTAATCCTAGCACTCTGGGAGGCCGAGGCGGGCGGATTGCTCAAGGTCAGGAGTTCGAAACCACCCTGAGCAAGAGCGAGACCCAGTCTCTACTATAAATAGAAACAAATTAATTGGCCAACTAATATATACAGAAAAAATTAGCCGGGCATGGTGGCGCATGCCTGTAGTCCTAGCTACTCAGAAGGCTGAGGCAGGAGGATTGCCTGAGCCCAGGAGTTTGAGGTTGCTGTGAGCTAGGCTGACGCCATGGCACTCACTCTAGCCTGGGCAACAAAGTGAGACTCTGTCTCAAAAAAAAACAAAACCAAAAAACAAAGGTGCCAAGAATAAACAATGGGAAAAAGATAGTCTCTTCAATAAATGGTATTGGGGAAACTGGATATTCACATGCAAAATAATGTAATTGGATCCCTATCTCTCACACATATTTAAAAATCAACTAAAAATGAATTAAAGACTTAAATGTAAGGTCTGAAACTGTAAAACTTCTAGAGAAAAACATAGAGGAAAAGCTCCTTGACATTGGTCTTGGCAACGATTTTATGAATATGACTCCGAAGGCACAGACAATGAAAGCAAAAGTAAACAGGTGGGACTATATCACAATAAAAAGTCTTCAAAGCAAAGGAAACAACATAATGAGAAGGTAACCTATTTGCATACCATATATCCTATAGGAGACTTATATCCAAAGTGTATAAGGAACTCATACAACTCAAAAGCAAAAAAATAAAATATCATTAATAAATGAGCAAAGGATCTGAATAGACATTTTTCTAAAGAAGACATGCAAATGGCCAATAAGTACATGTAAAGATACTCAACATCACTATCAGGGAAGTGCAAATCAAAACTAATGAGATATCACTTCACACCTGTTAGGATGGCTATTAGCAAAGTGACAAGGGTGTCAAGAGAACCCTTGTACACTGTTGGTGGGTACAAGCCATTATGTAAAAAATGGCATGGAGATTCCTCAAAAAACTAAAAATAGAACTACTGTATGATTCAGCAATCTCACTACTGGGAATATACCCAATAGAATTGAAATCCGTATCTTGAAAAGATGATGCATTCCCATGTTAACTGCAGCATCATTTACAACAGCCAAAATATAGAAACAACCTAAATGTTGATGTATGAATGGATAGGGAAAATGTAATATATATGTATATATGACTATATATATCATATGTATGAGTATATATGTGCATATATATATATATATATATATATATACACGCACACATCCACACACACAGACAATGGAATATTATTCAGTCTTAAAAAAGGAAATCTTGTTATTTACACCAACAAAGACGAATCTAGAGAACTTAATGCTAAGTGAAATAGGCCAGACACAAGAAAGACAAATATTGCATGATCTCATTTATATGTGGACTCTAAAGAAGTGGAACTTACAGAAACTGAAAGGAAAAAGGTAGTTGCCAGGGGAAGAGGGTGTGGAAATGGGACAATTTTGGTCAAAGGGTACAACTTTCATTTATGAAATGATTAAGGTATTGCTGTAATGTATGGTATGGTAACTATAGTTAATAATGTATACTTGAAATTTGCTAAAAGAGTAGATTTTAAGCTTTCTAACCACACAGAAAAATGGTAAATCCATGTGGCTATTAATATGTTTAATTGTAGTAATTATTTTATAACATATACATATATCAAAACATAAAGCTATATACCCTAAATATGTTATTTGTCAATTATACCTTAGTAAAGCTGGGGGAGAAAAATGGGCAAAAGACTTGAATAGAAATTTCTCCAAGAGGGTATATAAATGGCTAATAAGCACATAAAAAGATGCAAACATCACTAACCATTAGGGAAATGCAAATCAAAACTATGGTGAGACACTACTTCACATCCATTGGGATAACTACATTTATTTATTTATTTTATTTATTTCAGCATATTACAGGGGTACAAATGTTTAGGTTACGTATATTGCCCTTGCTCCACCTGAGTCAGAGCTTCAAGCATGTCCATCCCCTAGATGGTGCATTAAAAAAAAATAGCAGGTGATGGCAAAGATGCAGAAAAATTGGAAAACTTGTATACTGTTGGTGCGAAGGTAAAATGATACAGCTGCTGTAGAAAACACTATGGTGGTTTCTCAAGAAATTAAGAATAGAATTACCATATTATTCAGCAATTCTTCATTTTGGTATATACCCAAAATAATTGAAAGCAGGGTCTCTAAGAGATAGCTGTACACCCATGTTCATAACAGCATCATTCACAATAGCTAAAATGTGGAAACAACTCAGGTGTTCACCAACAGATGAATGGGTAAACAAAATATGATAAAATATACAATGGAATTATTCGGCCATTAAAAGAAAGGAGATTCTGTGATATGCTACAACATGGATGAACCTTGACAACAATATGCTAAATGAAATAAGCTAGTCACAAAAGGACAAATACTCTATGATTCCACTTACATGAAGTACTTGGGGTAGTCAGAATCATAGAGACAGTAAATCTACTAAACCACTAATCAGTGGTTTTCAGGGACTCGGGGGAGGGTGTAATGAGGAATTATTGCTTAATGGGTATAGAGTGTCAGTTTTATAAAATGAAGAGTTATGAAGATGTATGGTGGTGCTGGTTGCACAACATTGTTAATATATTTAGTACCATTAAAGTACATATACTTAAAAATGGTTAAGATAGTAAATTTTGTTATATGCATTTTACTACAATAAAAAAATTGGGACCAGAAAACCCCATACTGTAAAATGCTTTCTTTCATTTAAACAAATTTTTACGGTTACTGAAAATAAAACAATTAAAAAAATCAATGAGTAATAAAAGGCTATTAAATGTAAAACAAATACCCCATGTTGGCCCAGTGTCTTCTATGGAATAGATTTTTCCTTACCATTTTCATTTCTTTGGGTTTTGGGAGTTTTTCCCCATGTTTTCACCTTTTTGAGTCAATTATGGTAATATATAGTTTCCTAGGAAATTGTCCATTTATTTCATCTAAGTTTTCAATTGTTTTGACTTAAAGATATATGTAGTTTATTTATTTATTTAATTTTCTTTGTAGCACTTATCATTAATTTAAATAACTTATTCATTTGTTACTTATTGCTTCTTCTTCCCTCCATTAGATTTTTGTCTCCATAACAGGGGAACCTTTTCTGTCTTGCTTACTGCTGTTCCCATAATACCTACAGCAGTGTCTGTCATATAGTAGCTACTCAATAAATATTTGTTGAGTGGATGATTGTGTGCAATCTCTCTGTATGTCCCCTTTTCCATTGCTAATATTGTTTATTTGTGTTTTCTCTTTTTTCTTGATTCTATTGCTAGAGATTTATCTATTTTACTAATCTTTTCAAAGGACCAGCTTTAGGTTTTCCTAATCAACTCAGTTTCTTAGCTTTGTGGGTTTTTTTAAGTTTCTGCATTTCTATCTTTATTATTTCTTCTTTTTGTGTTTTATTGTTGTAGTCTTATTTTTATTCTAAATTCTTGAAGTGAAAACTAAGTTTATTTTCTGTCTTTATTGTTTTCTAGTAAGTACATTTAAGGTTATAAGTTTTCTTCCTCACTTTGGCCCCATGATTTTTGATATGTAATATAGTACAATAGTTCCAATGTTTTTTGTTTGTTTACTTGTAAATCATTTGTATTTTACCATTTTTATTTTCATTTCAACCCAAGAGTTATTTAGAAGTGTGTTTTTAAATTTCCAGTTGTGTAGGGATTTTTTTGGGGGTGATATTATGTTAATATTTAATAATACATTATGGTATCTGTGGCCTGTGTGATAGCAGCTTTATGGATATTTTTTACATTATTTCCTTTGTTACCTAGAATGGGGGTCCACAAACTATAGCTTGTAGGCTAGATTGGCCTGGGGCCTATATGTGTAAATCAAGTTTTATTGGAACATAACCACACCCATTCATTTACATCCCTTTCCAGCTATGATTGCAGAGCTGAATGGTTGTAACAGAGATCCTGTGGTACACACAGCCTGAAAATACTTAACTTAAAAGTTTGCAGACCCCTGACTTAAAATGTAGTCAATTTTTGTGACTTTTTCATATGGGTTGAAAATATGTGTATTTTCTCTTGGGTATATGTTCCTTACATCCCTGATAGAATAAGCTTAAGTTGTACTATGCCAATCCTTATATCTTTCCTCAATGCTTGTAGTTTTGATTATAGATATCTCAGAGAGATGTGTATAAACCTCCCACTACAATTAAATTTGTCCACTTCTCATACTTTAGTCAGGGTTAGCTTTATATCTTTTGAAGATGTTTTGTTAGTGTGTAGTATATAAAGATCATAACTATTATTTTTTTCTGCTGTGTTTTTCCTTTATACACCATGAAATAGCCCTCTCTGTCCTACTTATTTATTTATTACTTGAATTGTTTCTTTCTAAAGAATATTATTAATCCTATCAGGATGAGTTTCAGCAGCATATATTTTTTAAAAATTAAATAAGAACTAAAATGAATTTAAACAAGAAAGATTATTTCTTTCTTGGGTAAAAGAAATCTGGAGATAGATATCCCAGGGCTCTGCAATGTCATCAGAGACCCAGGCTCCTTTCTTCTGCTTTACCATCTTGGTATATGGTTTCCATCCTAAGGTCCCCTCGTGGTGCACGAGACTTCTGGAGCTCCAGTCAGCACATCTCCATTGAGGGCCAGAAGGAAGAGGAAAGGTAGGAGGACAAAAAGGGTCCTATCCCAGCTCAGCTGATTTCCAATAAGTGACCTTCCCAGAAGTCCCAGAAAACAATTCTACTTCCATCTCATTTGCAGTACTTAGTCAAGTGGCCCTATTCTAAACTACCAAGAAGGATGGGAAATCTAGTCTTTTACTTCAGGTAGCTCTGTCTTGGCTAAAATTTGGCATTTTGTTATCAAGGAGGAAGGTAAGAATGAACATTTGGAATAGGCAGCCAGCAATCTCTGCCACTGACTGTTGCATATCATAGTTCTTGTTATTAGCCTGTTATAACCTTTTCTGTTCCTTTATTTTCAACCTTCCTCAGTCATTTTGTTTCAGGCATGTCTCTTGTAAAATGTGGCAAGATCTTGAATTACTTGGTTTTAAACAATCAGAACATCTGTCATTTAGTAGGTGAGTGTAAAGTATTAATTTTATTAGTATTGCTGATATATGTGGCAGTATTCCTGCCATTATCTTTTTTTGCTTTCTGTTTGCCATGCTGTCAATTTAATTCTCTTCCCCTTTCCTGCCACTTGTTGGATTGATTGAGTTTTCTATTATCTTATTTTTCTGTCTTAGAAATTGTCCTTACTGTATCAATTTTTTGTTATTACTCTTAAAGTTCTTTTAGTGTTCTCTTTTGAAATAATTTCAGATTTACAGAAGAACAGTAAGAATAGTACAAAGGATTCTTGTATACCCCTCTTGCAAACTCCCCAAATGTCAGAATTCTGTCGCATTTCTGTTATCATTTTTTCTCTTCATATGTATGTATATTTTTCCTGAACCCTTTGGGAATAAGTTGCACATATTAAGGCATTTCCTCAGGCATTTCTTAAAGAACAAGGAATTATCTTATATAACCACAATACAATTGTTAATATCAGGAAATTAAAATCCAAATAGTACTATTATCTAATCCACAGATAGTATTCAAATGTCACCAACTTTCCAATATCCCTTATAACAGAAGAAAAAAACCTTTATTCTGGTCCAGGATGCAGTCCAGATTCACCCATTGCCTATAATTGTCTTGGCTATTTAGTCTCTTTTGATCTGAAACAGTTCTATGTCTTTTGTGACCTTAACATTTTTGAAGGCTACAGACCAGTTATTTTAGAAAATCCCTCGTTTTGGATTTGTTCATGTTTTATCATGATTAGATGCAGATTATACACTTTTGGAAACACTGAAGTGATGTGTTCTTCTTGGTGATTTGTATCAGGAGGCACAAATTTGTTCCATTACTGGTGATTTTATTAATAACTGACCATGTGCTTAAGGTACTGTCTGGTAGGTTTTTCCACTGTAAAGTTACTATTCTTCCCTTTGAAATTAATAAATACAGTTTACCCTCCATATCTGTGGGTTCCATATCTGTGGATTCCAAATCCATGGATTCAACCATCCACAAATAGAAAATATTTCAAAAGAAATTGTGTCTGTATTAAACATATACATACTTTTTCTCATAATTATTCCATAAATAATACAGTATAATTATTTGCATAGCATTACATTGTATTATGTATTACAAGAATTCTAGAGATGATTTAAAATACACAGGGGGGGGGGATTGACATAGGTTATATGCAAATACTGTGTCATTTCATATCAGGGACTTGAGCATTTGAGGATTTTGGTGTTTGTAGGAGGTTAAGACTAATCCCCCACAGATACTGAGGAATGACTGTATCTTGTGGGGAGTTTTATCATTCATCAATGATTATTTACTAAATTATTTATTACTAAGATGGTTGTCAAATGGCAATGTTCTAATTCCATCATTCCTTCTATATTTACCAGGTGGCATTCTACTCAAGAAATAGCTTTCCTGCCTTCTCATTTGGTTACTCACTTATTTATTTATATAGGATATTAATATGAACACCTGAATTCTTATTTTATTCCGTGGGTTTAATCCACTACTATCATTAGTTATTTTGAAGCATGTTGTTTCAGAATCAACTGGTTGAAGCTCTACCTGTGTTCTTTTGACATGTTCCCATCCTTTTTCTTTGAGTACTACCTGACTTCTGGCACAAGAAGATGTCCCAGGTTCATCTTGTTCTTTCCCGTACCTAGCCTGAATTCAGCATTTCTCCAAAGAACCTTGGTTTCTTTTATTTTTTTTAACAGCCTTATTGAGATACAATTGACATGACAAAATACACATGTTTAAAATATACAATTTGATAAGTTTTGACATGTATATACCTGTGAAACCATTGCTATCATCAATATAATAAAAATGTCCCTTATAACAGAAGAAATTGTGTTTAATGTATACGGGGGGAGGGATTAACATAGGTTATATGCAAATACTGTACCATTTTATATCAGGGACTTGAGCATTTTAAGATTTTGGTATTTGTAGGAGGTCAAGACTAATCCCCCACAGATACTGAGGAATGACGATATCTTTACCAGGTGGCATTCTACTGGCATTCTAAAAGTTTCCTTGTGCTCCTTGAAACATGTTCATAATAGTCTCTTATCCTTTTGTTATCTATAAAATCTATAGTAATGTCATCTCTCTCATTCCTATATTAATAATTCAAGTCTTCTCTCTCATCCTTATATTGATAATTTATATCTTTTTTCTGATAAGTCTGGCTATATAGACTTAACAATTTTACTATCTCAAAAAATCATTGCTTTCATAGATTTTCTCTATTTTTCTATTTACTGTTCCATTTATGTCCACTCTGATCTATGTTAGTTCCTTCCTTCTGCTTACTTTGAAGTTCATTTGCTCTCCTTTTTGTAGTTTTTTTAATATATTGCGTACTGCATAGAAATCTCTAAGACATATGCCAGGGACCACACATTTTTGGGCAAACTGCACGTTATTTAAATCATCATAACTACAGATCATAATGCACTTTAGGTGTCGTTTTTCAATAATTATAACATTTTTATTTACAAAAAAAATTAACTAATTAAACAATTAAAGTTCCTAGTACTTTTTTAACGTATGGTACTGCGTAAAAAATTTTCCTCTATGAAGAGGGACCAAACAAAATTTACATAAGTATCTAGATTCGCTCCTTTTTCTGGGCAGCACAAACTCTGTAGGCTCTTGTAGAAAATTTTTTCTTTCCACTCTTTGGAATACACATAGGTTCATGCTGCTTCATATCACCTGACAACCTTTTGGGTGGATCTTTATGAGGTGCTCTCCTTGCACCCCCAGGGGAAGGGCTGGACAGATTTGTCTCTGGTTCCGGAGAGCCTTCATCATTGTCATCTGCTATACAGTCTCTTGCCACTGATAGCAGAAACTGTTTATACTTCATTTTTGCTTGTGGATTGAGGCCGTCGTACACTCTAAATGAATTGAAAAGGCCACAGTTTATAAGGTACAGCACTACTTTTTTTTGGTCCATTTTATCGTTTTCCTTAGAATGGAACAACACGAAAGGAATTGATCTGCATGGTCAACACCTTTCATGTGGGCATTGTATTCCTTGATGCAGGTATGTTTTATAATATTCTCTCCCATTTTTCTATTTTTTTTCCTGTTGTTGAAACAGAAGTGTCATGGATTGTTGATATTATTTGGACAACCCACTTCTCTTTCCATGCTAGGTTGAAGAATATCGCTTTTTCTGGAAAATATTATGTCACCTTTCTTCATTCTTGATGTTTTTATTTTCAAATTTGGCAGTAAACCTCTACTCTCCCTAATAGTCCCACAGACTCTAGTTTTGTTCTGTAGCAGCAATTCAGCAGTAGATGTAGCATTGTAATAATTATCCTGGTAAATATGGTGCCATATGCCAAGATAGGGCCCAAGAACTGAAAGAACAGTTTCTTGTAATTTCTTTCTTTCAGTAGTGTATATCTCCATATCGCAGATATAGCCGGTGTCACTCTTGCACACCATCCAAACAAGTAAACCATATTTTGTTATTTTATTTTTTTAATTTTTTTTATTTCAGTATATTACAGGGATACAAATGTTTAGGTTACATATGTTGCCTTTGCCTCACCAACTCAGAGCTTCAAGTGAGTTCATCCCCCTGCACCCATTAGGTGTGAATATACCCCTCCCCTCCCCCCACAGGGCTGCTCTTTCATACTGGTGTATTTATATAAGTAACACATACAGTGTGGAAAATTAGAAAAAAATATAGAAAAATGTAGAGAACAAAAAACTAATGACGGTCTGCCAAAGCTTTAGATTTTATCTATTAACATTTTTTCCATTATTGAGTTCTCGCTATTATTATTTTGAAATTCAGCAATATTTTTATTTTTCAAAAAGACAAGCATTCACATTCTTGTGAGTCAGGCTTCCCCTCCTCACGCCCAGAAATGGGGATGGCTTTGTGCTGACTTTAACCACGGGGCTATCGGATGCCGTGTGGAGCAACACCAGGCTGTTCTCCGGGACCTCCTGGGGCAGAAATGCCAGGCCCCCAACCCTACAGCGGGCTGCCACCCGACACTGCATGCCGCTCAGCGACCCTCCACCACGCTGTGGACCACGTGGAATGCCTGCAGGAGGGAACGCCCATTCCTGGACATACAAGCCAGCACAGCACGGCAGGTTAGGCTGTATCACCCTAACGTTTTTGCCTACCTGTAGGATGGTACAACAACATAAATTCCCCCCTCTTTTTTATCTTTTTTTTACGGATCAGGATTTTTTTTTTGGCATATTATGGGGGTACATATTTTAAGGTTTCAATAAATGCCCATTCCCCCCCTCGCCCCACAAGTCTGAGTCTCCAGCATGACCATCACCCAGATGGTGCACATCTCACTCATTATGTATGTATATACCCTCCCCCATCCCACCTGCCCAATACCCTATTACTGTAGTACCTATGTGTCCACTTAGGTGCTGCTCAGTTAATACCAATTTGCTGGTGAGTATATGTGGTGCTTCTTTTTCCATTCTTGGGAAACTTCACTTAATAGTATGGGTTCCAGCTCTAACCAGGAAATTTAACTTGAGCTATATCACCGTTGTTTCTTAGAGCTGAATAGTACTCCATGATATACATATACCACATTTTATTAATCCATTCTTGGATTGATGGGCACTTGGGCTGTTTCCACAGCCTTGGAATTAAGAATTGTGCTGCTATAAACATTCCAGTGCAGGTGTCTTTTTTTGCAGAGTGTCATTGGATCATTTGGGTAGATGCCCAGCAATGGGATTGCTGGATCAAATGGTAGATTCACTTGTATCGCTTTAAGGTATCTCCATATTGCTTTCCACAGAGGTTGAACTAGTTTGCAGTCCCACCAGCAGTGTAGGAGTGTTCCTCTCTCTCTGCATCCACGCCAGCATTGATTGTTTGGAGACTTTTTCATAAAGGCCATTCTCACTGGAGTTAAGTGATATCTCATTGTGGTTTTGATTTGCATTTCCCTGATGATTAGAGATGATGAGCATTTTTTCATATGTTTGTTGGCCATACTTCTGTCTTCTTTAGAAAAATTTCTGTTCAAGTCCTTTGCCCACTTTTTGATAGGGTTATTTGATTTTTTCTTCCTGATTTCCGTGAGTCCTAAGTATATTCTAGTTATCAGTCCCTTATCGGATGGGTAGGATGCAAAAATTTTCTCCCACTCTGTAGGTTTTCTGTTTATTTTCATGACTATTTCTTTCGCTGTTCAGAAGCTTTGTAGTTTGATCATGTCCCATTTATTTTTGTTGCTGCTGTGATTTCCTTTGGGGACTTCTTCATAAACTCTTTGCCTAGGCCGATGACTAGGAGAGTGTTTCCAACTTTTCCTCTAGAGTTCTAATAGTTTCATACCTTAGGTTTAAGTCTGTTATCCAGCGTGAGTTGGTTTTTGTGAGAGGTGAAAGGTGTGAGTCCTGTTTAGCCTTTAACAGGTGGCTATCCAGTTTTCCCAGCACCATTTATTGAAAAGAGATTCTTTTCCCCAGCGTATGTTTCTGTCTGCTTTGTCAAAGATTAGATGGCTA
This sequence comes from Microcebus murinus, assembly GCF_040939455.1. Lineage (NCBI taxonomy): Eukaryota > Metazoa > Chordata > Mammalia > Primates > Cheirogaleidae > Microcebus > Microcebus murinus. The sequence goes on along the minus strand of NW_027438951.1, from coordinate 424,086 downwards.
TATGAGGATGGTTTTATATCAGGATTCTCACATCTGTTCCACTGGTCAATATTCCTATTTTTGTGCCAATACCATATTGTTTTAATTACTACAGCTTTGTAGTATAGTTTGATATTTGGCACATTAATGCCTCCTATTTTGTTTTTGTTGCCTAGAATTGCTCTTGATATTCGGGGTCTTCTTTGGTTCCATACGAAGCGTAAAATTATTTTTTCTATATCTGTGAAGAATGCTGATGGGATTTTAATAGGTATTGCATTGAATCTGTAGATCAGTTTGGGTAGTATAGACATTTTAATGATGTTGAGTCTGCCGATGCATGAGCATGGTATGGATTTCCATCTGTTTACATCCTCTGCTATTTCCTTCCTCAGTGTTTCATAGTTCTCCCTGTAGAGGTCTTTTACGTCGTTGGTTAAGTATATTCCTAGGTACTTTAATTTCTTTGTTGCTATTGTGAAGGGAATTGAGTCTTTGATTTGGTTTTCAATTAGATTGTTGTTGGCGTATATGAATGCCTGTGATTTCTGTGTATTGATTTTGTATCCTGAGACTTTACTAAATTCATCTATAGGTTCCAGGAGTTTCTTGGTTGAATCTTTGGGGTTTTCTAAATATAATATCATATCATCAGCATACAGCTAAAGTTTGATCTCTTCTGCCCCTATTTAGATACCTTTAATTTCATTTTCCTGTCTGATTGCTGTAGCCAGGACTTCCAACACTATGTTGAATAGAAGTGGAGATAGTGGGCAGCATTGTTTGGTTCCAGTTTTAAGTGGGAATGCTTTCAGTTTTTCCCCATTCAGTATGATGTTGGCTATGGGTCTGTCAAATATGGCTTGTATCATTTTCAGGTATGTCCCTTCTATGCCTATTTTCTAAGTGTTCCTATCATGAAAGGGTGTTGAATTTTGTCAAAAGCTCTTTCTGCATCTATTGAAAGAATCATGTGGTCTTTGTTTTTGCTTCTGTTTATGTGGTGAATTGCATTTATAGATTTACGTATGTTTGAACCATCCCTGCATCCCTGAGATGAAGCCCACGTTGTCGTGATGGATTATTTTTTTGATACACATCTGGATTCGGTTAGCTAAGATTTTGTTGAAAATTTTTGCATCTGTATTCATTAGGTATATTGGTCTGTAGTTTTCTTTTTTTTGTTGCATCTTTTCCTGGTTTTGGTATCAGAGTAATATTCACTTCATAAAAGGTGTCGGGGAGGTTTCCGTTCTTCTCGATGTTGTGGAATAGTTTCTGCAAGATAGGTACTAGATCTTCCTTTTAAGTGTGGTAAAATTCGGGTGTGAAACCATCTGGACAGGGACGTCTCTTTTTAGGAAGATTTTGTTTTTTTTAAAATTTTTACATTTATTTTATCTTGAAACACATGAAAATATTTTATCCAGCCAAAAGTTTTAATGGATGTATATACAATTATAGTTATTTATAATGTTAATGTGCTCTTATATTTTCATCCCATTAACTACCAACTAAAGTAGGTATAGCCATGTGGTAGACATAATAATGGCCCCCCCAAAATGTCCCCATTCTGACCCTCAAAACCTAAGAATATGTTAAGCTACACGGCAAAAGGTAATTAAGGTTACAGAGGAAATTAAAGTTGCTAATTAGCTGACCTTAAAATAGAAAGATTATCTTGGATTATCCAGTGGACCCAGTGTAATCACAAGGATCCTTAAAGGGAAAGAGGGAGGCAGAAGAGGAAGGGTCTGAGAAATACAACAACAAAAACAAGGTCAAAGCTACATTGCTAGCTTTGAAGTCAGAGGGAAGAGGCCACTAGTCAATGAATGTGAGCAGCCTCTAGAAGCTAGAAAAGAAAAAGAAACAGATTTTCCCTTAGGGCCACCAGAAAGCAATGCAGCCCTGCTGGCACGTTAATTTTAGCCTCATGCAACTCATGTTAGATTTTTTTTTTAATTTTTTTTTATTTCGGCATATTATGGGGGTACAGATTTTAAGGTTTCAATAAATGCCCATTTGCCCCCCTCCCCCCAAAAGTCTGAGTCTCCATCATGACCATCCCCCAGATGGTGCACATCTCACTCATTATGTATGTATATACCCGCCCCCCTCCCCCCTCCCCCCTGCCCAATACCCTATTACTGTAGTACCTATGTGTCCACTTAGGTGCTACTCAGTTAATACCAGTTTGCTGGAGAATATATCTGGTGCTTGTTTTTCCATTCTTGGGATACTTCACTTAGTAGTATGGGTTCCAGCTCTAACCAGGAAAATATAAGATGTGCTATATCACCATTGTTTCTTAGAGCTGAATAGTACTCCATGGTATACATATACCACATTTTATTAATCCATTCTTGGATTGATGGGCACTTGGGCTGTTTCCACAGCCTTGCAATTATGAATTGTGCTGCTATAAACATTCGAGTGCAGGTGTCTTTTTTGTAGAGTGTCACTGGATCATTTGGGTAGATGCCCAGCAATGGGATTGCTGGATCAAATGGTAGATTCAGTTGTATCGCTTTAAGGTATCTCCATATTGCTTTCCACAGAGGTTGAACTAGTTTGCAGTCCCACCAGCAGTGTAGGAGTGTGCCTCTCTCTCCACAACCATGCCAGCATTTATTGTTTGGAGATTTTTTGATAAAGGCCATTCTCACTGGGGTTAAGTGATATCTCATTGTGGTTTTGATTTGCATTTCCCTGATGATTAGAGATGTTGAGCATTTTTTCATATGTTTGTTGGCCGTGCTTCTGTCTTCTTTAGAAAAATTTCTGTTCAAGTCCTTTGCCCACTTTTTAATGGGGTTATTTGATTTTTTCTTGCTGATTTTCGTGAGTTCTAAGTATATTCTAGTTATCAGTCCCTTATCGGATGCATAGGATGCAAAAATTTTCTCCCATTCTGTAGGTTGTCTGTTTACTTTCATGACTATTTCTTTGGCTGTGCAGAAGCTTTGTAGTTTGATCATGTCCCATTTATTTATTTTTGTTGCTGCTGTAATTGCCTTTGGGGACTTCTTCATAAACTCTTTGCCAAGGCCGATGTCTAGGAGAGTGTTTCCAACTTTTTCCTCTAGAGTTCTAATAGTTTCATACCTTAGGTTTAAGTCTGTTATCCAGCGTGAGTTGATTTTTGTGAGAGGTGAAAGGTGTGGGTCCTGTTTTAGCCTTCTACAGGTGGCTATCCAGTTTTCCCAGCACCATTTATTGAAGAGGGATTCTTTTCCCCAGCGTATGTTTTTATCTGGTTTATCAAAGATTAGATGGCTATATGAGGATGGTTTTATATCAGGATTCTCACATCTGTTCCACTGGTCAATGTTCCTATTTTTGTGCCAATACCATATTGTTTTAATTACTACAGCTTTGTAGTATAGTTTGATATCTGGCATGTTAATGCCTCTCATTTTGTTTTTGTTGCCTAGAATTGCTCTTGATATTCGGGGTCTTCTTTGGTTCCATACGAAGCGTAACATTATTTTTTCTATATCTGTGAAGAATGCTGATGGGATTTTAATAGGTATTGCATTGAATCTGTAGATCAGTTTGGGTAGTATAGACATTTTGATGATATTGAGTCTGCCGATCCACGAGCATGGTATGGATTTCTATCTGTTTACATCCTCTGCTATTTCCTTCCTCAGTGTTTCATAGTTCTCCCTGTAGAGGTGTTTTATGTCCTTGGTTAAGTATATTCCTAGGTACTTTAATTTCTTTGTTGCTATTGTGAAGGGAATTGAGTCTTTGATTTGGTTCTCAATTAGATTGTTTTTGACGTATATGAATGCCTCTGATTTCTGTGTATTGATTTTGTATCCTGAGACTTTACTAAATTCATTGATCAGTTGTAGGAGTTTCTTGGTTGAATATTTGGGGTTTTCTAGATAAAATATCATATCATCAGCAAACAGTGAAAGTTTGATCTCTTCTGCCCCTATTTGGATACCTTTGATTCCATTTTCCTGTCTGATTGCTGTAGCCAAGACTTCCAGCAGTATGTTGAACAGAAGTGGAGATAGTGGGCAGCCTTGTCTGGTTCCAGTTCTAAGTGGGAATGAATTCAATTTTTCCCCATTCAGTATTATGTTGGCTATGGGTCTGTCATATATGGCTTGTATCATTTTTAGGTATATCCCTTCTATGCCTATTTTCTTAAGTGTTCGTATCATGAAAGGGTGTTGAATTTTGTGAAAAGCTTTTTCTGCATCTATTGAAAGAATCATGTGGTCTTTGTTTTTGCTTCTGTTTATGTGGTGAATTGCATTTATAGATTTACATATGTTGAACCATCCCTGCATCCCTGGGATGAAGCCCACTTGTTCATGGTGGATTATTTTTTTGATAAGTGTCTGGATTCGGTTTGCTAAGATTTTGTTGAATAGTTTTGCATCTATATTCATTAGGGATATTGGTCTGTAGTTTTCTTTTTTTGTTGCATCCTTTCCTTGTTTTGGTATCAGAGTAATATTGGCTTCATATATGGTGTCAGAGAGGTTTCCGTTCTTCTCGATGTTGTGGAATAGTTTCTGAAAGATAGGTACTAGTTCTTCTTTGTAAGTATGGTAAAATTCAGGTGTGAAGCCATCTGGACCAGGACTTTTCTTTTTAGGGAGATTTTTTTTTTTATTTTTTTTTATTTTGGCATATTATGGGGGTACAGATTTTAGGGTTTCAATAAATGCCCATTTCCCCCCCTCCCCCCAAAAGTCTGAGTCTCCATCATGACCATCCCCCAGATGGTGCACATCTCACTCGTTATGTTTGTATATACCCGCCCCCCTCCCCCCTCCCACCTCCCCAATACCCTATTACTGTAGCACCTATGTGTCCACTTAGGTGCTACTCAGTTAACACCAGTTTGCTGGAGAATATATCTGGTGCTTGTTTTTCCATTCTTGGGATACTTCACTTAGTAGTATGGGTTCCAGCTCTAACCAGGAAAATATAAGATGTGCTATATCACCATTGTTTCTTAGAGCTGAATAGTACTCCATGGTATACATATACCACATTTTATTAATCCATTCTTGGATTGATGGGCACTTGGGCTGTTTCCACAGCCTTGCAATGATGAATTGTGCTGCTATAAACATTCGAGTGCAGGTGTCTTTTTTGTAGAGTGTCACTGGATCATTTGGGTAGATGCCCAGCAATGGGATTGCTGGATCAAATGGTAGATTCAGTTGTATCGCTTTAAGGTATCTCCATATTGCTTTCCACAGAGGTTGAACTAGTTTGCAGTCCCACCAGCAGTGTAGGAGTGTTCCTCTCTCCGCAACCACGCCAGCATTTATTGTTTGGAGATTTTTTGATAAAGGCCATTCTCACTGGGGTTAAGTGATATCTCATTGTGGTTTTGATTTGCATTTCCCTGATGATTAGAGATGTTGAGCATTTCTTCATATGTTTGTTGGCCATTCTTCTGTCTTCTTTAGAAAAATTTCTGTTCAAGTCCTTTGCCCACTTTTTAATGGGGTTATTTGATTTTTTCTTGCTGATTTTCGTGAGTTCTAAGTATATTCTAGTTATCAGTCCCTTATCGGATGCATAGGATGCAAAAATTTTCTCCCATTCTGTAGGTTGTCTGTTTACTTTCATGACTATTTCTTTGGCTGTGCAGAAGCTTTGTAGTTTGATCATGTCCCATTTATTTATTTTTGTTGCTGCTGTGATTGCCTTTGGGGACTTCTTCATAAACTCTTTGCCCAGGCCGATGTCTAGGAGAGTGTTTCCAACTTTTTCCTCTAGAGTTCTAATAGTTTCATATCTTAGGTTTAAGTCTGTTATCCAGCGTGAGTTGGTTTTTGTGAGAGGTGAAAGGTGTGGGTCCTGTTTTAGCCTTCTACAGGTGGCTATCCAGTTTTCCCAGCACCATTTATTGAAGAGGGATTCTTTTCCCCAGCGTATGTTTTTGTCTGCTTTGTCAAAGATGAGATGGCTATATGAGGATGGTTTTATATCAGGATTCTCACATCTGTTCCACTGGTCAATATTCCTGTTTTTGTGCCAATACCATATTGTTTTAATTACTACAGCTTTGTAGTATAGTTTGATATCTGGCATATTAATGCCTCCCATTTTGTTTTTGTTTCGTAGAATTGCTCTTGATATTCGGGGTCTTCTTTGGTTCCATACGAAGCGTAACATTATTTTTTCTATATCTGTGAAGAATGCTGATGGGATTTTAATAGGTATTGCATTGAATCTGTAGATCAGTTTGGGTAGTATAGACATTTTGATGATATTGAGTCTGCCGATCCACGAGCATGGTATGGATTTCCATCTGTTTCCATCCTCTGCTATTTCCTTCCTCAGTGTTTCATAGTTCTCCCTGTAGAGGTCTTTTACGTCCTTGGTTAAATATATTCCTAGGTACTTTAATTTCTTTGTTGCTATTGTGAAGGGAATTGAGTCTTTGATTTGGTTCTCAATTAGATTGTTGTTGGCGTATATGAATGCCTCTGATTTCTGTGTATTGATTTTGTATCCTGAGACTTTACTAAATTCATTTATCAGTTCCAGGAGTTTCTTGGTTGAATCCTTGGGGTTTTCTAGGTACAATATCATATCATCAGCAAACAGTGAAAGTTTGATCTCTTCTGCCCCTATTTGGATACCTTTGATTCCATTTTCCTGTCTGATTGCTGTAGCCAAGACTTCCAGCACTATGTTGAACAGAAGTGGAGATAGTGGGCAGCCTTGTCTGGTTCCAGTTCTAAGTGGGAATGATTTCAATCTTTCCCCATTCAGTAGGATGTTGGCTATGGGTCTGTCATATATGGCTTGTATCATTTTTAGGTATGTCCCTTCTATGCCTATTTTCTTAAGTGTTCGTATCTTGAAAGGGTGTTGAATTTTGTCAAAAGCTCTTTCTGCATCTATTGAAAGAATCATGTGGTCTTTGTTTTTGCTTCTGTTGATGTGGTGAATTGCATTTATAGATTTACGTATGTTGAACCATCCCTGCATCCCTGGGATGAAGCCCACTTGTTCATGGTGGATTATTTTTTTGATAAGTGTCTGGATTCGGTTAGCTAAGATTTTGTTGAAAATTTTTGCATCTATATTCATTAGGGATATTGGTCTGTAGTTTTCTTTTTTTGTTGCATCCTTTCCTGGTTTTGGTATCAGAGTAATATTGGCTTCATAAAAGGTGTCAGAGAGGTTTCCGTTCTTCTCGATGTTGTGGAATAGTTTCTGCAAGATAGGTACTAGTTCTTCTTTGTAAGTATGGTAAAATTCAGGTGTGAAGCCATCTGGACCGGGACTTTTCTTTTTAGGGAGATTTTTAATTGCTGTTTCTATTTCAGCTGTTGAGATTGGTCTGTTCAGGGAATCTATTTCTTCCTGGTTGAGCCTAGGGAGGCTGTGTGTTTCTAAAAATGTGTCCATTTCCTCCACATTTTCCAGTTTGTGTGCATAAAGATTTTTGTAGTATTCATAAATTGTATCTTGTATCTCTTTGGGATCAGTTGTGATATCTCCTTTTTTATTCCTGATGGAGCTTATTAGAGATTTCTCTTTTCTGCTTTTCGTTTGCTTAGCCAATGGTGTGTCAATTTTGTTTATTTTTTCAAAGAACCAACTTTTTGTTTTATTAATCTCCTGAATAGCTTTCCTGTTTTCAATTTCATTTAGTTCTGATTTGATCTTGTTGATTTCACTTCTTCTGCTGGGTTTGGGGTTGGTCTGTTCTTCTTTTTCCAGCTCTTTGAGTCGTTTCATTGGATTGTCTACTTGTGATCTTCTTGTCTTTTGGTTATAGGCATTTATGGAGATAAACTTTCCTCTCAGAACTGCTTTAGCTGTGTCCCAGAGGAGTTGATAACTTGTCTCTCCATTGTCATTTTCTTCATAGAACTTTTTTATTTCGGTCTTGATTTCTTCATTTACGAAGTAATCATTTAGTAGGAGGTTGTTTAATTTCCATGTTTTTGTGTAGAAATGTGAGTGTCTGTTAGGGTTGATTTCTAGTTTTATTCCACTGTGATCTGAGAAGGTACATGGTATGATTTCTATTTTTTTAAATTTCTTGAGATTTTCTTTGTGTCCTAGGATATGGTCAATCTTAGAGAATATCCCGTGAGCTGATGAGAAGAACGTATATTCAGTGGATTTTGGGTAGAATGTTCTGTAGATGTCTGTCAGACCTAATTGTTCTAGAGTTTTGTTTAAGTCCATTATTTCTTTATTAATTTTCTGTTTGGAGGATCTGTCTCGTGCCGTCAGTGGGGTGTTGAAATCTCCAGCGATTATGGAGTTGCTATTAATCCATTTGCTTAGCTCCAGTAAGGTTTGCTTTATGAATCTGGGTGCACCTAAGTTGGGTGCATATATATTTAAAATTGTTATCTCTTCTTGTTGGACTGTGCCCTTCACCATTATATAATGACCCTCTTTGTCTTTTACTACTTTTGTTGGTTTAAAAACTAAATCGTCTGAAATTAGAACTGCCACACCAGCCTTCTTTTGGCTTCTATTTGCTTGGAATATTGATCTCCACCCTTTTATTTTTAGTCTATATGCATCCTTGCAGGTTAGATGTGTTTCCTGATGACAGCATATACTTGGCCTGTATTTTCTTATCCATTCAGCCAGCCTATGTCTCTTGAGTGGAGAGTTTAAGCCATTCACATTTATTGAGAGAACTGATAGGTAAGGTAGATTACTGATCATTCTGTTGGGTTGGATGTTGTTGCTATGATTTCTGTCTTGAGCCATTGTAATATCTGGCTTTTAATATCTTTGGGTTTTGGTTGTTTTTATATTCGTGGGTTATTATTATGATGTTCCGTGCATAACGCTGTTTTAAGTACTTCTTGTAGGGCTGGTCTTGTCTTGGTGAATTCTCTGAGCCTTTGCTTGTCTGAGAATGTTTTTATTTCTCCTTCATATACAAAGCTTAGTTTTGCAGGGAATAATATTCTAGGCTGGGCATTGTTTTGTTTCAAAAGAGTGAGAATGGGGCCGCAGTCCCTCCTTGCTTGTAAAGTCTCATTAGAGAAGTCTGATGTTATTCGGATTGGCTTTCCCTTGTATGTTACTTGCTTCTTTTGTCTTACAGCTCTTAGAAGGGCCTGTTTAGTTGATACTTTGGTCAGTCTGATGACTGCATGTCGTGACGTCTTCCTGTTTGCGTTGAATCTCCCAGGGGTTCTCTGAGCTTCTTGAACTTGTATATCAAGATTTTGAGCAAGGCCTGGGAAATTTTCCTCTACTATATCTTCAAACAGCTTGTCCAACCCTTGAGTGTTGTCTTCTTCCCCTTCTTGTAACCCTATGACCCTCACATTAGGTTTCTTCACATAATCCCACAGCTCTTGTAGGCTTTGCTCTTTTCTCTTGTTTCTCTGCTCTATTTCTGTGACTGATTTATTTAATTGGAGGGTGTTATCGTCAAGCTCTGAGATTCTTTCTTCTGTTTCATCTACCCTGTTCTTGAGACTTTCCACTGTATTTTGTAGTTCCTTGAATTGATTCTTCATTTCCAGGAGTTCGGCTACACTTTTCTTCAATGTGTCTATTTCTTTTCTCATATCCTGGAGATTTTTTGTGGTTTCTTGGTGTTGGTTATTGAGTTGTTGTTGCAGCTGGGTGAGTGTTCTTATGTTCCACATACGAAATTCCTCTTCTGTCATATTGGTTGCCTGATTTTGGTCGGTGTCCGTTTCTAGGGGGCTGGTGCTCCTCTTTGGGGGTGTGTTTTCCGTTTGGTTCTTCATATTTCCTGAGTTCTTTCACTGATTTCTTCCCATGTCGATCAGTTGTTGTTTCTTTCCTTAGGTTATTGTTTGGGTATTCACACACCTTGTTTAGTTTCTGAGGCGTTAGGTGGTGCCTGTGGGTGAAATTGGACCACTCCCTGTATATTGAGTCAGTGGGTGCCGTGGAAAGGCTGTGCAAGATGCCGTCCCTGTCAGTAGGTGGCGTTTGCTTGGAGGAACAGGCTATGGTGTTGATTTTGAGTCCTGTTATCAGCTCTCCTTCTGGGTGGAGCTGGGTTGGGTAAGCCTGCCCTCAGGCTGTTAGCAGGGGTCAAAGTTCTGTTCTCTGCTTCCAGGGAGGGCTGTCAGTGCAGGGCTGGAATGATCCTGCTCAGCCAGAAAGTCTGGGTGTGGGGGTGGGGCTGTCTGAGACCCGCAGTCTGCAGCAGGCCTCGCTTCTTTCCACCCTCCCCAACTCCGCAGCTACTCCTGGGCCTCTGTCAGCAGGCCAGACCACAAGCCACCAGGCCTCCCCGGACTGTGATGCCGGCGGGGAGATTCCCTGCACAGGAACGCCACCTGGGTTGGGCGCACGGCCTCCTCCTGGGAGGAGGCTTGCCCTCTAGGACGCCGATCCGCCCCTGGAGGCACACAGACCTCAGTAGGCTGTTCACATATAACCCTTCTGTGCCCTGGGCAATGCTAGGCCTCGGTGCAGGGGATCTGGTCTGCAGGTCCGAACTCTGGGTCCCAGAGTTCAAACTGTATTCCTACCAGGGAGAGGATTTCCGGTCCTAATTCACCCACAGGGAGCCCAAGCTGGGTCTATGTCTCTCAGCCTCTGAGTCGGCACCGTTTTCCTGGGAACACGGTGCCAGCAGCACCTGGGAGGGTGGGCGGGGTCCCAAACGGGAAGGTCCCGTTCCCTGGAGGTGCCTCCGGCTGGTGGCTGTATTGTCTCTCTGGGCAGCTGTGGGTAGGGTCGGCGGAGGGGAGGAGGAAGGAATATGGCGCCTGCCGCGCGGCTCGGGTCCGTGCACACGGAGGTGCCCGGAGGAAGTTGGGAACCAGGTGCCACGTCTGCTACAGGCTCACCGTTGGCAGGCAGCGGCAGTCTCTGGGCTGGTGTCCGCAGGTCTGCTCACCCGCTGGGGCTCCCACCAGCAGTCCCGAATGCAGGGGAGGGGAAACGGCAAATCTACCTACCCTTGCCACTGGTCTCCGGGCTGCTCCGGTGGTCTCAGCCTCCAGTTCTCCTTCGCAGCCTCCTCCCGTGGAGTCTCTCGGGGTCTCAGGTACCCCTCCTTCCGGCCCTCATCCGCTGTATGCTCGTCTTTTTGCTTCTTTCCTCTAGTTTCTGCTAGAATCTGTCTTTTCTGCAGGGACCCTCTGTCTGGCGGTGTTATTCGTCCGCCATCTTGCTCCGCCCCCCCTTTAGGGAGATTTTTAATTGCTGTTTCTATTTCAGCTGTTGAGATTGGTCTCTTCAGGGAATCTATTTCTTCCTGGTTGAGCCTAGGGAGGCTGTGTGTTTCTAGAAATTTGTCCATTTCCTCCACGTTTTCCAGTATGTGTACCTAAAGATTTTTGTAGTATTCATAAATATCTTGTATCTCTTTGGGATCAGTTGTGATATCTCCTTTTTTGTTGTCTGATGGAGCTTATTAGAGATTTCTCTTTTCTGCTTTTGGTGAGCTTGGCCAGTGGCGTGTCAATTGTTTTTATTTTTTCAAAGAACCAAGTTTTTGTTTTGTTAATCTCCTGAATAGCTTCCCTGTTTTCAATTTTGTTTTGTTCTGATTTGATCTTTTTGATTTCACTTCTTCTGCTGGGTTTGGGGTTGGTCTGTGCTTCTTTTTCCAGCTCTTTGAGTCATTTTGTTAGATTGTCTATTTGTGATCTTTTTTACTTTTGTTTATAGGCATTTATGGAGATAAACTTTCCTCTCAGAACTGCTTTAGCTGTGTCCCAGAGGATTTGATAACTTGTTTCTCCATTGTCATTTTCTTCATAGAATTTTTTATTTCCATCTTGATTTCTTCATTTATGAAGTAATCATTTAGTAGGAGTTTGTTTAATTTCCACGTGTTTGTGTAGAAGTGTGAGTTTCTGTTAGGGTTGATTTCCACTTTTATTCCACTGTGATCTGAGAAGGTACATTGTATGATTTGTATTTTTTTAAATTTCTTGAGATTTACTTTTTGTCCTAGCATATGGTCAATCTTAGAGAATGTCCTGTGAGCTGATGGGAAGAACATATATTCACTGGATTTTGGATAGAATGTCCTGTAAATGTCAGTCAGACCCAATTGTTCCAGAGCTTTGTTTAAGTTCATTATTTCTTTATTAATTTTCTGTTTGGAGGATCTTTCTTGTGCCATCAGTGGGGCATTGTAAGCTCCGCTGATTATGGAGTTGCTATTAAACCATTTGCTTAGATCCAGTAAGGTTTGCTTTATGAAACTGGGTGCACCTAAGTTGGGTGCATATATATTGAAAATTGTTATCTCTTCTTGTTGAACTGTGCCCTTCACCATTATATAATGACCTCTTTGTCTTCACTATTTTTGTTGGTTTAAAAACTAAATCGTCTGAAATTAGAACTGCCACGCCAGCCTTCTTTTTGGCTTCCACTTGCCTGGAATACTGATCTCTACCCTTTTACTTTTAGTCTATATGGATACTTGCAGGTTAGATGTGTTTCCTGAAGACAGCATATCCTTCGCCTGTATATTCTTCTCTATTCATTCAGCCTATGTCTCTTGAGTGGAGAGTTTAAGCCATTCACATTTATTGAGAGAACTGATAGGTAAGGTAGATTATTGTTCATTCTGTTGGGTTGGATGTTGTTGCTTTGATTTCTCTTTGAGTTTTGGTTGTATTTATATTCGTGAGTTTTTATTTTGTTGTTCCGTGCGTAACACTGTTTTGAGTACTTCTTGTAGGGCTGGTTTTGTCTTGGTGAATTCTCTGAGACTTTGCTTGTCTGAGAATGCCTTTATTTCTCCTTCATATATGAAGCTTAGTTTTTCAGGGAATAAGTTTCTAGGCTGGGCATTGTTTTGTTTCAGAAGAGTGAGAATGGGGTCCCAGTCTCTCCTTGCTTATAAAGTCTCATTAGAGAAGGCTGGTGTTATTCAAATTGGCTTTCCCTTGTATGTTACTTGCTTCTTTCGTCTTACAGGTCTTAGAAGGGTCTCTTTAGTTGATATTTTGGTCAGTCTGATGACTGCATGTTGTGACGTCTTCCTGTTTTCATTGAATCTCCCAACGGTCCTCTGAGCTTCTTGAACTTGTATATCGAGATTTTGAGCAAGGCCTGGGAAATTTTCCTCTATTATATCTTCAAATAGCTTGTCCAACCCGTGAGTGTTGTCTTCTTCCCCTTCTGATAACCCTATGACCCTCACATTAGGTTTCTTCACATAATCCCACAGCTCTTGTAGGCTTTGCTGTTTTCTCTTGTTTCTCTGCTCTATCTCTGTGATGGTTTTATTTAGTTGGAGGGGGTTATCTTCAATCTCTGAGATTCTTTCTTCTGTTTGATCTACCCTGTTCTTGAGACTTTCCACTGTATTTTGTAGTTCCCTGAATTGATTTTTCATTTCCAGGACTTCAGTTAAACTTTCCTTCATTGTGTGTATTTCTTTAGTCAACTTTTGTTCTAGGTTCTGGAGGCTTTTTGTGGTTTCTTTGTGTTGGTTATTGAGTTGTTCTTGCAGGTCAGTAAGTGTTCTTATGATCCACATACGAAATTCCTCTTCTGTCATTTTGGTTGCCTGATTTTGGTTGTTTTCCGTTTCTAGGGGGCTAGTGCTCCCCTTTGGGGATGTGTTTTCCGTTTGGTTCTTCATATATCCTGAGTTACTTCGCTGATTTCTTCCCATGTTGATCAGTATTTGTTTGTTTCTTTTACGTTGTTTGTGTATTCACACTCCTTGTTTAGATTCTCAGCCAGTAAGTGGTGTCTGTGGGTGAAATTCGACCACTCCCTGTATAATGAGTCAGTAGGTGCCATGAAAAGGCTATGCAGGGTGCCCTCCCTGTCAGTAGGTGGTGCTTGCTTGGAGGAACAGGCTACGCTGTTGTTTTTGTGTCCTGTTATCAGCTCTTGTTCTTGTATGGAGGCACTCTAGTGCCTCATGTTGTCAGTGGGGCCCTGGGACTTCCAGGTGTGTCCTTTTCTCCCCGTCAGTTAGGACTATTCTAGGAGAGAGTGTGGGCGGAGCTGGGTTGGGTAAGCCTTCTCTCAGCCACTACCAATGCGGTTATCAGGGGTCAAAGTTCTGTTCTCTGCTTCCAGGAAAAGCTGTCAGGGAGGGGCTGGATGGCCCTGCTCAGGCAGAAAGTCTGCGTGTGGGGGTGGGGCTGTCTGAGAACCTCAGTGTGGAGCAGGCCTCACTTCTTTCCACCCTCCCCATTGCTGCAGCTATTCCTGGGCCTCTGCCAGCAGGCCAGACCACACGCCACCAGGCCTCCCCGGATTTGATGCAGGCGGGGAGGTTCCCTGTGCAGGAACATCACCTGAGCTGGGCGCACGGCCTCCTTTTGGGAGGAGGGTTGCCCTCTAGGACGCTGATCTGCCCCTGAAGGCACATACACCTCAGTAGGCTGTTCATGTATGTCCCTTCTGTGCCCCGGGAAATGCGAGACCTCTGTGCACTGGATCTGGTCTGCAGGTCTGACCTCTGGGTCCCAGAGTTCAAACTGTATCCCCACCAGGGAGAGGAGTGCCGGTCCCAGTTCACCCACAGGGAGCCCAAACTGGATCTATGTCTCTCAGCCTCAGGGTCTGCACCATTCTCTTGGAATCACCATGACAGCAGCACCTGGGAAGGCTTGTTCGTAGGGAGCTCACAGTATGAGTTCCCCTTAGTCAGCTGTAGGGTCCCAAAAGGGAAGGTCCCGTTCCCTTGAGGTGCTTCTGGCTGGTGGCTGTATTGTCTTTCAGGGCAGCTGCGTGTAGGGACAGTGGAGGGGAGAAGGAGGCAATATGGCGCCGGCCGTGTGGCTCAGGTCTGCGCACACTGAGGTGCCTCGAGGGATTTGGGAGCCTGGTGCCACATCCGCTACAGGCTCACCTCTAGTTGGCTGTGGCCGTCTCTGGGCTGTTGTCCGCCGGTTTCTCCACCCGCTTGGGAGCCCACCAGCATTCCCAGATGTAGGGGAGGGGAAACGGCCTATCCACCTACCCTTCCCGCTGGTCTACAGGCTGCTACTTCGGTCTCAGCTTCCAGTTCTCATTCGCAACCTCCTCCCGTGAAGTCTCCCGGGGTCTCAGGTACCCCTCCTTCCAGCCCTCGTCTGCTGTATGCTCGTCTTCTTGCTTCTTTTTTCTAATTTCTTCTAGAATCTGTCTTTTCTGGAGAAGCACTTTGTCTGAGGGTGTTTCTCGTCCGCCGTCTTGATCCTCCCCCCTTGTTATTTTTGCTGGGTTGTACATGCAAAATTTTAAACATCCTCTCTATGGAATCATTCCCTCATCCAAAGACAACTGTTGTTTTGGTTTATATATTGTTCATAATTTATGCAGGAAATAATCCAGCACAGGTTGGATCTTGAAAAATCTCACCAAGCGACTGTCCATTTTGGTGTTATCATTGATATGCCAGAATGTCCATATTTGCTCAAATCTATGGTGACTCATTGTCTGTGGAAATATAGGGGTACAGATCAGAGGATCTGTTGACCAGTAGTCTTTCCAGCTATTTTTTCTTGTTTGACCCATCAGAATATTTAGGCCAAGGAATTTCTTGATGTCCTTCTGTGTAACCGGAGACCACTTTAGTGTTCTAGATGGTGTTTTGCGTTTCATTGCAGTTTGACCATGATAGTTGGACAGCTCTTTGCACAACATCTCAAACAATTCATCACCAAAAGAGAGATTGGTCAGAGAGGGTACAGAGTCACACTGAGACAGAGATGTAGTGACCCCAGCATGACCTTCAAACATTTGTAAGCGTGGTGATGTGTCAATTTCAGACCAACAGTTATCAGTAGCTTCATCAGTGTCAGAATCACTTGAAAGCACTGCCACCTTGCACTTCCATACAGGTCTAATAATTTCACTGTCAGTAGAATCAGTAGAATCGTCTCTGGAATTGTCAAAACGGTCATCCACATCTTTGATCTCACTAGGAAAATTTGATAAATTATCGTTAAATACTTCCGGAAGTGTATCAGTTTCATTGGTTTCCTTCCTTTTTCTGAGAGAGGGCATTTCTAAAAGCACTAGGAACTTGAAGATGAAGACTATTCAAATGTCCTAAATACAATATAACTGCAATGCTTTATGGATTCGTGCAATTATATAGTTTTTCGTAGATTGACCTGCACGGTTTCCACCAATGAGATCACTTCCTTCGATGTGGACAAGACAGTGTGTTGACAACTAAGGTCCATAACAGATGGCGTACGAAAAACGAGAAAACTCGTGAGAGATCCTTAACAGATGGTGCGCGAAACATGAGAAAACTCGTGAGCAGTCCATAACAGGTGACGTGCAAAACACGAGAAAACTCGTGAGTGGTCCTTAACAGATGGCACGTGAAACACGAGAAAACTCATGAGTTGTATGCAATGTGTTAAGATGGATGGAAGTTGAATTCATTGATTTTAGACCTTTCTTCTTTTCTTTTTCTTTTTTTTTTTTCTTTTTTTGAGACAGAGTCTCACTTTGTTGCCCAGGCTAGAGTGAGTGCCGTGGCATCAGCCTAGCTCACAGCAACCTCAAACTCCTGGGCTCAAGGGATCCTACTGCCTCAGCCTCCCGAGTAGCTGGGACTACAGGCATGCGCCACCATGCCCAGCTAATTTTTTCTATATATATTACTTAGCCAATTATTTTCTTTCTATTTATAGTAGAGACAGGGTCTCGCTCTTGCTCAGGCTGGTTTCAAACTCTTGACCTCGAGCAATCCGCCCACCTCAGCCTCCCAGAGTGCTAGGATTACAGGGGTGAGCCACCGCGCCTGGCTCTTCTTTTCTTATGTAAGTGCCGAGTGCTATCAATTTCCTTCTAAGTACTGCTTTAGGTGTATCCCACAAGTTTTGGTATGTGTTTTTTGTTTTTATTCAACTCAAAATACTTTTTAATTTTCCTTTTGACTTTCTTATTAATCCACAAGTTATTTCTAAGTGTGCTATTCAGTTTCTAAATACTTTCAGATTTTCCTAATATTTTCCTGTTGTTTATTTCTAATTTAATTCCACTGTGGTCAGAAAAAAAACTTTATGTGACTTGAATACTTTTAAAATATTGAGAGTGTTTTATGGCCCAGAATATGGTCTATACAGGTGAATAGTTTTGTGTCTTACACTTGAAAAGGCTATGTATTCTGCTGTTGGGTGGAGTATGCTACAGATATCAATTAAGTCAAGTTGTTTTATAGTGTTGTTTAAGTCTTTATCCTTACATATATCTTTGTCCATTTGTCTATCACTTATTGAGAGAGGTGTATTGAAATCTGTGACTATAACTGTGAGTTTGTCTATTTCTTCTCATAATTCTATCCATTTTTAATTAATATTTTCTGAAGCTCTGTTGTTAGGTGTATACATGTTTAAGATTATATCCTTTTTACAAATTGACTTTTTTGTCACTGAAATTACCCATTTTATATATATACCCATATATACATAGACCCATTATATATTATACTAGTTCGCATATACTATAAGAATCTTGCAACATTTTACTTTCATTTCTCCCCTCTTGGCCTTTTTTGCTAGTATGGTCATATATTTTACTTGTATGTAAGTTATAAATGATTAATAATATGTTAGTTAGTTTTATTTTAAACAGTTGATTATCTTTTCAAGAAATTTAAATTAAAAAAAATCTTTCTATTTGCCTTTATAGTTACCATTCTTAGTACTCTTCATTTCTTTCTTCCCATCTGGTATCATTTTCTTTCTTCTTGAAGGACATCCTTTAATATCTCTTATAGTATTGCTGTGTTTATTTATAAAAAATGTCGTTACTTTGCCTTCATTTTTTGAAAGATATTTGCAATGGGTAAAAAACTCAAGGTTGCCTTTTTTTGCTTTCAGAATTATAAAGGTATTTCTCCACTGTCCAAGAAAGTGGCTGTCATGTTTACCTTTGCTCCTCTCTATTTAATGTGTCCCTTTGGGGGCTTCTTTTCAGATTTTCTTTTTATCACTGGTTTAAACTATTTGATCATAGCATACCATGGTATAATTGATTTCATATGTCCTGTGGTTGGGTTTCATTGGACTTCGTAGACCTGTGGATTTGTATTTTCCAACAAATTTAGAAAAAAAAAACTTCAGCTATTATTTTCACCAGCTTTTTCTGTCCCATTTTCTCCTCTCCTTTAGGTATTGCAATTAAACATATATTTGGGCCGGGCGTGGTGGCTCACGCCTGTAATCCTAGCACTCTGAGAGGCCGAGGCGGGCGGATTGCTCGAGGTCAGGAGTTTGAAACCAGCCTGAGCAAGAGCGAGACCCCATCTCTACTATAAATAGAAAGAAATTAATTGGCCAACTAATATATACAGAAAAAATTAGCCGGGCATGGTGGCGCATGCCTGTAGTCCCAGCTACTCAGGAGGCTGAGGCAGTAGGATTGCTTGAGCCCAGGAGTTTGAGGTTGCTGTGAACTAGGCTGACGCCATGGCACTCACTCTAGCCTGGGCAACAAAGTGAGACTCTGTCTCAAAAAAAAAAAAAAAAATATATATATATATATATATATATATATACATACACACACACATACATACATACATACACACATATTTGGCCTCTTGACAATGTATCACAGTTTACTGATACTGTTCATTGTTTTTCAGTCTTTTTTTTCTATCTGTGATTTATTTTGTATAGTTTCTATTGCTGTCTTATAGTTCACTAATCTTCTGCAATGTTTAATTTACTGTAAATCCTACCCACTGTACTTTTTTTTATCTCAGGCATTGTGATTTTCATCTCTAGAAGTCTGATTTGGATCTTTTTTTATTTCTTCCTGTCTGTATGTAACAGGTCCAATCTTTCCTCTAGCTTCCGGAACATATAAACTAGTTATAATGTCCATTTTAATGTCTTTGTCTACTAATTCTTATTACTAAATCAGTAACATTTCTGGGTCAATTTCAAATGATGTTTTTTCCTCATCATGGTTTGGACTTTTCTGCTGCTTTCAATGTTTGGCAATTTTTGATTGGATGCAGACATTGTGATTTTTACCTTATTGGGTGCTAGATATATTTATATTCCTAAAAATATTCCTGGGCTTTGTTTTGAGATACTGTTAAGTTACTAGGAAGTAGTTTTATCTATTTGGATCTTGCTTTTAAGCTTTATTAGGCAAAAACAAAGCAGTGTTTAGTACAAAGTTCATTTTTCCCCACTACTGAGGCAAAACTCTTTTTTTAGTACTATATGATGCCTCTAGAATTCTGAGATTTTCTATTCAGGCTATTGTAAATAATTGCTATTCCTGGCCCTGTGTATATTTTGTGGTCAGTTCCCTTTTATCCCTTTAAGTTGTTCTTTCCATGACTATGGGTAGTTTGTTCACTTACATGCTCTGATCAGTTATCAACTGAATGCTTGAAGAGGATCCTCCAAATATCTCTGGAGTTCCTTCCCTGTGCAGCTCTCTCCTGTACAGTACTTTGCCCTGCAAACTCAAGCTGCCTTGGCTTTCCCAGGGGCTCAGCTCCATCTTCCCAACTCAGGGAGACTGCCAAGCTCAACATGGTGGTTCCTTTTCCTGTGCTGCAGCCTGGAAACTTTTTCTAGTTTACCATGAGTTCTATCTGATAACTCCAATTCCATTCCCATTCCCATACCTTAGGGTTCATTCTAGCAGTCTCCCTTTCCACATTTGCAGCTTTTTTCTCCAACAGAGAGAAACCTTGCTTCTGCTATCCACAATATATTTACTTATTGCTCAGTCTTAAAATATACAAAAAATAGTTTCAGAATTGCTAACCTACATCATTGTGAAAAACAAACCTGCTAACTAGAGATTAAAATTGGTTTACACTTGTTTTTATTAGGTATGATTAATGTAATATACCTAATAAAAATAAAAATACATTTCTTTTTACTAAGTATAATTAACATGCAAAAATTGCACATTCAATGTGTACGTTTTGATGAGTTTGGACATATATCCAAGAGTATATACTCAAAATAATGTGTTCACAGTTATCTGGGTTTGGTCTTTTTTTCTCCACACCACTTTAGTGTGGTTATATTATTCATTTGAAAAACAATTTTTCTTGTCTGTTTTCCATTTTAGGATTTTTTTCTAACCCATACTTCTTTTCTCCCTTTGGAGTATATGAATTAGAAACATGGTTCCAAAAGTCCAAAGTCATAACTATATAGTTTAGAATTTATTTCTAAGATGCTGGGATGGATCTAATTTTGCCTCTTTCCAGATGGTTATCCAACTGACCCAAAACCAATGGTTAAAAAGTTTATCTTCACATGTGTGATTTTAGATGCCACTTTTTCTCATATATGAAAACTGCCTATTCACTTGGATCCATTTCTGGACTTTCTATTCTGTCTTACTGTCCATTTATTTACCAATATGAAATTAATTATAGTGGCTTTATAGTGTGTTTTACTATTTGTAAGGCCAGTCTCTATTTCAGTTTTTCTTTTTCAGGGTTTCCCTGACTATTCTTACAAATTTTGTTTTCCATGTGAACTTTATTATTAACTCATCTAGCTCTATAAAAATATTTTTTGGTATTTCTATTTAGACTACGTTAAATTTATAAATTAATATGTAATTAATATTTATGATATTGCATTGTCCCATCCAAGAATACTGGGTGTCTTTCCATTTGCTCTTGTCTACTTTTGTGTCTTTCAAGAATGTTAAGTTGTTCTCATATAGATTTTGCATATTTCTTGTTGAAATTTATTCTTAAGTATTTTATCTTCTCTTTTGCTTTTGTGACTGTGTTTGTTTTTTCCATTACATCCTCTGTTTTTTGTTTGTATATTTGAAGGCTATTACTTCTGTATGTAAATTTTTACCTTCCAGAATTCTTTTAATCTGTGAGTTAATTTTACCTTTTATTCTGTAGAGCTTTCCAGATAAATATCACATCCGATCTGTAAACAGAAATATTTTTACTTCTTATCCAATTGGTATTCCTCTAATTGATTTCTTATGTTCAGTTACATTGCCTAATATTTCCCTTACAACATTAAATAGTAGTGGAAATAGTAGGCAATCTTGCTTTGTTTCTGATCCTTGTGGAAATTTCTGTAGTATTTCTACATTAAGGAAGACTATATTCAGGTCTAAGGTGTACATACTTTTCATATTAATATCCATAAATTCATACTTTCTTCTTTTATTCTGTGTTTTAATCAGAAATAGGTGTTGAATTTTGTTAAGTTTTCCACTATCTGTGGAGGTAATTATGATTTTCCTTAGATCTATTAATATGGTGTAAGAGATTGGGTGTGGTGGCTCACACCTGTAATCCTAGCACTCTGGGAGGCTGAGGCAGGAGGATCACTTGAGATCAGGAGTTCAAGACCAGCCTGAGCAAGAGCGAGACTCCATCTCTACTAAAAATAAAAAAATCAGCTGGGCAAGGTGGTAAGCGCCTGTAATCCCAGCTACTTGGGAGACTGAGGCAGGAGAATCACTTGAGCCCAGGAGGTTGAGGTTGCTATGACCTAGGCTGATGCCATTGCACTCTAGCCTGGGTAACAGAGTGAGACTCAGTCTCAAAAAAAATAATATAGTGTATTATATTATTAATAATAGATTTATTACTATTGAGCTAACCTTGCCTTCCTAGAAAAAAATTTTAGGTTATGATATATCTTGATGTGATATTGGATTATGTTTGCTAATATTATATTTAGTACTTTTTCATCAATCATAAGTGCTATCTTTCTTTTTTTTCCTCTTTTTTTTTATTTTGGCATATTATGGGGTACAGATTTTAAGGGTTCAATAAATGGCCTTTCCCCCCTCCCCCCATAAGTCTGATTTTCCAGCATGACCATCCCTCAGGTGGTGCACATGTCACTCATTATGTATGTATATACCCGCACCCCTCTCCCCTCCCCCCTCCCCAATACACTATTACTGTAGTACCTATGTGTCCACGTTAGGTGCTACTCAGTTAATACCAGTTTCCTGGAGAATATATCTGGTGCTTGTTTTTCCATTCTTGGGATACTTCACTTAGTAGTATGGGTTCCAGCTCTAACCAGGAAAATATAAGATGTGCTATATCACCATTGTTTCTTAGAGCTGAATAGTACTCCATGGTATACATATACCACATTTTATTAATCCATTCTTGGATTGATGGGCACTTGGGCTGTTTCCACAGCCTTGCAATTATGAATTGTGCTGCTATAAACATTCGAGTGCAGGTGTCTTTTTTGTAGAGTGTCATTGGATCATTTGGGTAGATGCCCAGCAATGGGATTGCTGGATCAAATGGTAGATTCACTTGTATCGCTTTAAGGTATCTCCATATTGCTTTCCACAGAGGTTGAACTAGTTTGCAGTCCCACTAGCAGTGTAGGGGTGTTCCTCTCTCTCCACATCCACGCCAGATTTGTTATTTGGAGACTTTTTGATAAAGGCCATTCTCACTGGAGTTAAGTGATATCTCATTGTGGTTTTGATTTGAATTTCCCTGATGATTAGAGATGATGAGCATTTTTTCATATGTTTGTTGGCCATTCTTCTGTCTTCTTTAGAAAAGTTTCTGTTCAAGTCCTTTGCCCACTTTTTAATAGGGTTATTTGATTTTTTCTTGCTGATTTTCGTGAGTTCTAACTATATTCTAGTTATCAGCCCTTTATCGGATACGTAGGATGCAAAAATTTTCTCCCATTTCATAGGTTGTCTGTTTACTTTCATGCTGTTTCTTTGCCTGTGCAGAAGCTTTTTAGTTTCCTCATGTCCCATTTATTTATTTTTGTTGATGCTTTGATTGCCTTTGGGAACTTCTTCATAAACTCTTTGCCTAGGCTAATGTCTAGGAGAGTGTTTCCAACATTTTCCTCTAGAATTCTAATAGTTTCATACCTTAGGCTTAAGTCTGTTATCCAGCGTGAGTTGATTTTTGTGAGAGGTGAAAGGTGTGGGTACTGCTTTAGCCTTCTACAAGTGGCTATCCAGTTTTCCCAGCACCATTTATTGAAAAGGGATCCTTTTCCCCAGCGTATGTTTTTGTCTGCTTTGTCAAAGATTAGGTGGCTATATGAGGATGGTTTTATATCAGGATTCTCAGATCTGTTCCACTGGTCAATATCCCTATTTTTGTGCCAATACCAGATTGTTTTAATTACTACAGCTTTGTAGTATAGTTTGAATCTGGCATATTAATACCTCCCATTTTGTTTTTGTTGCCTAGAATTGCTCTTGATATTCGGGGTATTTTTTGGTTCCATACAAAGCGCAAAATTATTTTTTCTATATGTGTGAAGAATGCTGATGGGATTTTAATAGGTATTGCATTGAATCTGTAGATCAGTTTGGGTAGTATAGACATTTTAATGATGTTAAGTCTGCCGATCCACGAGCATGGAATGGATTTCCATCTGTTTACATCCTCTGTTATTTCCTTCCTCAGTGTTTCATAGTTCTCCCTGTAGAGGTCTTTTACCTCCTTGGTTAAGTTTATTCCTACGTATTTTAATTTTTTTGTTGCTTTTATGAACGGTATTCAGTCTTTAATTTGGTTCTCAATTTGATTGTTGTTGTCATATACACATGCCTCTGATTTCTGTGTATTGATTTTGTATCCTGAGACTTTACTAAATTCATTTATCAGTTCCAGGAGTTTCCTGGTTGAATCTTTGGGGTTTTCTAAATATAATATCATGTCATCAGCTTACAGTGAAAGTTTGATCTCTTCTGTCCCTATTTTGATATCTTTAATTCCACTTTCCTCTCTGATTGCTGTAGCCAAGACTTCCAACACTATGTTGAATAGAAGTGGAGATAGTGTGCAGCCTTGTCTGGTTCCAGTTCTAAGTGGGAATGCTTTCAGTTTTTCCCCATTCAGTATGATGTTGGCTATGGGTCTGTCATATATGGCTTGTATCATTTTTAGGTATGTCCCTTCTATGCCTATTTTCTTAAGTGTTCGTATCATGAAAGGGTGTTGAATTTTGTCAAAAGCTTTTTCTGCATCTATTGAAAGAATCATGTGGTCTTTGTTTTTGCTTCTGTTTATGTGGTGAATTGCATTTATAGATTTATGTATGTTGAACCATCCCTGCATCCCTGGGATGAAGCCCACTTGGTCGTGATGGATTATTTTTTTGATAAGTGTCTGGATTCGGTTAGCTAAGATTTTGTTGAAAATTTTTGCATCTGTATTCATTAGGGATATTGGTCTGTAGTTTTCGTTTTTTGTTGGATCCTTTCTGATTTTGGTATTAGAGTAATATTCACTTCATAAAAGGTGTTGGGGAGGTTTCCGTTCTTCTCGATGTTGTGGAATAGTTTCTGCAAGATAGGTACTAGTTCTTCTTTGTAAGTGTGGTAAAATTCGGGTGTGAAGCCATCTGGACCGGGACTTTTCTTTTTAGGGAGATTTTTAATTGCTGTTTCTATTTCATCTGTTGAGATTGTTCTGTTCAGGGAATCTATTTGTTCCTGATTGAGCCTATGGAGGCTGTGTGTTTCTAGAAATCTGTCCATTTCCAACACATTTTCCTGTTTGTGTGCATAAAGATTTTTGTAGTACTCATAAATTATATCTTGTATCTCTTTGGGATCAGTTGTGATATCTCCTTTTTTGTTCCTGGTGGAGCTTATTAGAGATTTCTCTTTTCTGCTTTTCGTGAGCTTAGCCAGTGGTGTGTCAATTTTGTTTATTTTTTCAAAGAACCAACTTTTTGTTTTGTTAATCTCCTGAATAGCTTCCCTGTTTTCAATTTCATTTAGTTCTCATTTGATCTTATTGACTTCACTCCTTCTGCTGGGTTTGGGCTGGTCTGTTCTTCTTTTTCCAGCTCTTTGATTCATTTCATTAGATTGTCTATTTGTGATCTTTTTGACTTTTGCTATAGGCATTTATGGAGGTAAACTTTCCTCTCAAAACTGCTTTAGCTATGTCCCAGAGGACTTGATAACTTCTCTCTCCATTGTCATTTTCTTCATAGAATTTTTGTATTTCCGTCTTGATTTCTTCATTTATGAAGTAATCATTTAGTAGGAGGTTGTTTAATGTCCACGTTGTTGTGTAGAAATGTGAGTTTCTGTTAGGGTTGATTTCTACTTTTATTCCACTGTGATCTGTTCTTGAGACTTTCCACAGTATTTTGTAATTTCCTGAGTTGATTCTTCATCTCCAGGACTTTGGTTAAGGTTTTCTTCACTGTGGTGATGTCTTTAGTGAACATTTGTTCCATATCCTGGAGGCTTTTTGTGGTTTCTTTGTGTTGGTTATTGAGTTGTTGTTGCAGGTAGGTGAGTGTTCTTATGATCCACATTCGAAATTCCTCTTCTGTCATTTTGGTTGCCAGGTTTTGGTTGTTGTCTGTTTCTAAGGGGCTGGTGTTCCTCTTTGGGGGTGTGTTTTCTGTTTGTTTCTTCATATTTCCAGAGTTCCTTCACTGATTTCTTCCCATTTCACTCAGTTGTTGTTTCTTTCCTTAGGTTTTCGTTTGTGTATTCACACGTCTTGTTTAGTTTCTGAGCCAGTAGGTGGAGTTGCTCACTGGCGGCAGCTGTCGCTGGGCTGGTGTCTGCAGGTCTCTCTACCCGCTGGGGAGCCAGCAGTCCAAGATGTAGTGGAGGGGAAACAGCCAATTACCCTACCCTCCCGCTGGTGTCCGGGCTCCTCTGGCGGCCTTCCGTCTTCTGCCTCCTTAAATAAACAGGTGGAGATAGATGGCAGGAACGGGAGCAGTTCCTATCTCAGCTCCACCCCCAAGGCAGGGCTAGAAACTTTGGAACCGAAGGCCCAGCCCCAAGTCACCAGAGTGTGTGGTTTGTTATGTCTGTCTGACTTGTATTCACCAAAGGCAGCCTCCCACTAGGCTCGGCTCTGCCCAGGCAAAGTCCAGGGTCTGGACACCGAGCCCAGAAAACCTGTGCAGATAGAGACTGGCCTGAGGCCATCAGGCCCGTAGCCAAACCCACAGATCCCCGAATCCCGTCTTCTGTCTCTTTAATTGCACAGGTGGAGATAAGCGGTAGGAATGAGAAAAGTTCCTATCTCAGCTCTGCCCCCAAGGCGGGGACAGAGACTTTGGAGCCAAAGGCTCAGCCACAAGACACTGGAGTGTGGTGGATGTAAAGTCTCTCTGCCTTATAGCCACTAAGGGCAGTCTCCCATAAGGCTCAGCCCTGCCCAGGCGGGCTCCGCACTCTGGACACAGAGCGCAGGAGACCTGTGCAGTTAGAGACTGACCAGAAGCAGGCAGGCAGTCAATGGGACCCACCCATCCCTGTATTTTGTCTCTTTAATTACACAGGTGGAGATAAGTGGCAGGAATGAGAACAGTTCCTATCTCAGCTCGGCCCCCAAGGCGGGTACAGAGACTTTGGAGCCAAAGGCTCAGCCACAAGTCACAGGACGGTGGTAGACGTAAAGTCTCTCTGCTTTATAACCGCTAAGGGCAGCCTCCTTCGAGCCTAAGCCCTGCCCAGGCGGGCTCCGCACTCTGGACACAGAGCGCAGGAGACCTGTGCAGTGAGAGATTGTCCTGAAGCCAGATCACCGGGCCCCGTCTTCTGTCTCTTTAATTCCACAGGTCGAGATAAGCGGCAGGTATTAGAATAGTTCCTGTCTCAGCTCCGCCCCTAGGCTGGGACAGAGACTTTGGAGCCCAGGGTGGGGCTCCGGGTCACAGGAGAGTGTGGAAGGCAATGTTTCTCTGCCTTAAATCCGCCAAGGGCAATCTCCCCTGTAGTACTGCCCCGTCCAGGCAGGGTCCACTCTCTGAGTTCAGAGTTAGTGCCACTTGTGCAGCAAGTGAAGGTCCAATATCAAATTGATGGAGCAGGAGCGCGTACCAGCGCTCTCTCTGCGCCTCCTCTTCAAACCCCGAGCCCAAGTCAGCACTGGAATGCCAAGTCAGCACTGGAATGCGGGGGCGGGAGCGATGCTGGAGGGGCAGAGGGAGGGGGGTCCTAATGGATCGAGGAGTCTAACTGCTCACTCTGACCTCTCAGTGCTATCCCAAACCTCCTCTATATCCAAAGTCGAAGCCTCCTTCTGTGTAAACTCCCCTTAACCTTGACCTGGGAGTGTTCTGCAGGGAGATGCCCGAGTGGGCTCTGGTTCCTGCTGTGCGGAGAGTGGTTGCTGGGCTCAGACCCTCCCCCTCCTTATACTGCTGCTGCTGTGTGCTCTGGGGAACTCAGAGTGTTCCCTGCTCTAGTCTTCTCTCCACACAGCTTAGTCCCGCGCTGCCACTTCTTACCAACTTCAGGCACCTCCCGGCCTACGTGGAAGTGGAGCTCGGTGTAGGAGGGGGTGTTTCTCAGCACCAGATAGGGCTGGCGCCACTGCCAGCTGGCAGTGGCTTAAACCGCGCCTCGCTCCCTCCCTGTTGTGTGCCTCTGAATCCCCGAGTTTTTGCGGAAGAATAATCAATTCACCTTTGCTTTAGGCTGTAAATGGTCTTATCCCTCCGTTTCCTGTTGGATGTCTGCAGGCTTGTGAAGCTGGTCCCGTGGAAGTGCAGATCGCTCGAGTGTGGCTATCCGCTTTCTTCATTTTTCGCTCTGGGAGCAGAGAGCCAGGAGGGCACCCCTACTCCACCATTTTTTCGTGTCCTATCTTTCTTGAATATTCTTTTTTTGTACTATCTTTATGAAGTTTAGGTATCTATAGTACATCTATATTTGCTTCATTAGAATTGTTTAGTGTTTTCTTTCATTTTCTAGGCTCTGGCATAATGTATGTAGTACTGAAGACAATCTATTCTTTGATAATACCCTTATGCTATCAACTGGGCCTTTTATTTTTTGTGGGATAATTCTTTGATATATTTCTCTGTTTCTGCTGTGGGAATTGATCTGTTTATGCGTTCTGTCTATAATAGGGTCAATTTTGATAAAGTGTATTTTCCTAAGAAATTATTTATTTTACCTGGTTTTCAAATTTATTTACATAGAGATCTGTCTGCCAGATAGTCTGTTATGGTATTTTAAATCTTTTCTATTTCAAAAGTTATCTCTCCTTTATCATTTCATATTTTGTATATTTGTGCATTTTCCTTGGTTATGTTAGCTAGTGGTGTGTCAGTTTTGTTAATTCCCCTGAAACAATAATTTTTATTTAGTTATTTTTTCTATTCCTTGCTTTATTAATTTTTATTTTATATTTATTAATTCCTTATGTTTTATTCTGGTTACTTTTTTGTCCTTTGTCTTCATTTTTGGAGGTTGGAATTTAATATTTTTGGTCTTTCATTAATATTGATATATGTGCTTAAGGCTATGAATCTCTGTTCTTTGTTTTAAATATATCCTATAGATGCTGACAAGTAGTATTTTCATTTTCATTATTTTTAATATGTTATTTAATTTTACTTTCCCTTTCACCCACCCATTGTGCTGCAGTCTTCCTTCCCTTCAATATGGTATCCATGCTGTAGCCTTTATAAAATGGTCCTGCTCCCTAATACTCTCAGAATAAAGCCTCAAATTTGCAGCTTTTCATGATTTTTCTTATTTCTCCAGCTGTGTTCTCTCTCAGTAGTATATATGCTCACTCTGTCTATAGTATCCTTTTTCCTTATACTACCTGGGCAATAGCTACTCAATTTTGAAGATGAAGATCAAATTTAGGAGTCTTTCTATGATACCTCTTAACCACCAATACCACCCTAGTTAAGCATTCCTCCTAGAAACATAATAGAATCCTATACTTCCTTTATCATAATACTTATAACATTATATTTTAATATTTTGTCTTTCTACTAACAATGTAAAATTGTTTCCAGTTTGGGGCTATCATAGATAATGCTGCTATGAAAATAATCCTTATATGTGCCTCCTGTTGCACATGTGCATGCATATCTTTTGGGTATGTACATAGGAGTGGAATTGCTGAATTATCACTTTAGTAAAATATGTAGCACAGTTTCCGAAAGTTATTGTACAAATTCACATCCCTGCCAACAGTGTTTGAGGGTTTTCATGGCTTAACAGCTTCACTGACAATTAGCATTTTCTGACCTGAAAAAATGAAAATTTTTTGCAATTCTAACGAGTGTGCAGTGGTATCTCATTGTGGTTTCAATTTGCATTTCTCCAGTGACTAATTAGGTTAAGTACCTTTTAAAATGTTTATTGGCCTTTTGGATAATCTCTCATGTATAAGTCTCATTCATTATTCTTTAATTTTTTTATCTTTTTAATTTTTTCTTTAATTTTAGTGTATTATGGGGGTGTGTGTTGTTTACTTATATTGCCCATGACCCTCTCCCCGCTCGAGTAAGAGCTTCAAGCATGTCCATCCCCCAAAGGTTGCACATCTTACTCATTGTGGTTGTATACACCCATCCCCTCCTCCCCCCTCCCACCCTCCCGACACCCGATAAATGTTACTCCTATATGTCCACTTAGGTGTTGATCCATTAATACCAATTTTCTGGTGAGTACATGTAGTGCTGGTTTTTCCATTCTTGAGATACTTCACTTAGTAGAATGGGTTCGAGCTGTATCTAGGAATATACAAGAGGTGCTATATCACCATTGTTTCTTAAAGCTTAGTGGTATTACATGGTATACATATACCACATTTTATTAATCTACTCATGAATTGATGGGCACTTGGGTTGTTTCCACATCTTTGCAATTGTGAATTATGCTGCTATAAACATTCAAGTGCAGGTGTCTTTTCATAAAGTGACTTTTGATCTTTTGGATAGATGCCCAAGTGGAATTGCTGGATCAAATGGTAGATCTACTCGTATCGCTTTGAAGTATCTCCGTATTGCTTTCCACAGAGGTTGAGATGCAGTCCCACCAGCAGTGTAGGAGTGTTCCTCTCTCTCCGCATCCACACCAGCATTTGTTGTTTGGGGAATTTTGATAAAGGCCATTCTCACTGGAGTTAAGTGATATCTCATTGTGGTTTTGATTTGCATTTCCCTGATAATTAGAGATGTTGAACATTTTTTCATATGTTTGTTGGCCCTTATTCTGTCTTCTTTTGAGAAGTTTCTGTTTATGTCCTTTGCCTACTTTTTGATAGGGTTGTTTGATTATTTATTGCTGATTTTCCTGAGTTCTAAATAGATTCTAGTTATCAGCCCTTTATCAGATGTGTAGCTTGCAAAAATTTTCTCCCATTCTGTGGGTTGTCTGTTTGCTCTCTTGACAGTTTCTTTGGCTGTGCAGAAGCTTTTTAATTTCATTAGGTCCCATTTGTTTATTTTTGTTGCTGTTGTGATTGCCTTTGGGGTCTTCTTCATAAATTCTTTGCCTAGGCCAATGTCTAGAAGAGTATTTCCAACGTTTTTCTCTAGAATTCTGATAGTTTCACACCTACAGTTCAAGTATGTTACCCAGCGTGAGTTGATTTTTGTGAGAGGTGAAAGGTTTGGGTCCTGTTTCAGTGTTCTACATGTAGCTATCCAGTTTTCTGAGCACCATTTATTGAATAAGGATACTTTTACCCAGTGTATGTTTTTGTCTGCTTTGTTGAAGATTAGTTGCTATATGAGGATGGTTTCATATCTGGTTCCCTGTTCTGTTCCACTGGTCAATGTTCCTCTTCTTGTGCCAATAAAAAGCTGTTTTAATGACTATAGCCTTGTAATATAGTTTGAAGTCTGGTAAATTGATACCTCCTATTTTGTTTTTATTGCCTAGGATTGATTTTGCTATACGGGGTCTTCTCTGATTCCATACGAAGCGTAAAATTATTTTTTCTATATCTGTGAAAAATGATGATGGTATTTTAATAGGGATTGCTTTGACTCTGTAGGTCACTTTGTGTAGTATAGACATTTTAACAATGTTGATTCTGCCGCCCCATGAGCATGGTATATTCTTTCATCTGTTTACGTCCTTTGCTATTTCCTTCCTCAGTGTTTCATAGTTATCCATGTAGAGGTCTTTTACCCTCCTTAGTTAAATATATTCCAGGGTACTTTATTTTCTGTGTTGCTATTTTGAAGGGAATTGAGTCTTTGATTTGGTTCTCAGTTTGACTGTTATTGGCGTATTCTGTGTATTTATTTTGTATCCTGAGACTTTACCAAATTCATTTATCAGATCAAGGAGTCTCTTGGTTGAATCCTTGGGGTTTTCTAGGTATAATATCATGTCATCAGCGAAGAGTGAGAGTTTGATCTCTTCTGCTGCCATTTGGCTTCCCTTAATTCCACTCTCTTGTCTGATTACTGTATGAGGACTTCCAGCACTGTGTTGAATAGAAGTGGAGACAGTGGGCAACCTTGTCTTGGTCCAGTTCTAAGTGGGAATAGTGTCAATTTTCCCCCATTCAGTATGATTTTGGCTGTGGGTTTGTCATATATGGCTTGTATCATTTTTAGGTAAGCCCCGTATATGCCTATATTGTTGAGCATTCTTATCATAAAAGGATGTTGAATTTTGTCAAATGCTTTTTCTGCGTCTATTGAGAGGATCATATGGTCTTTGTTTTTCCTTCTGTTTATATGGTGAATTACATTTATAGATTTGCGTATTTTGAACCATCCCTGCATCCCTGGGATGAAGCCCACTTGGTTGTGATGAATTATTTTCTTGACAAGCATCTGGATTCGATTGGCTAGGATTTTGTTGAGAATTTTTACATCTATATTTATAAGGGTTATTGGTGTGCAGGTTTTTTTTGTTGTTGCATCCTTTCCTGGTTTTGG
Source organism: Microcebus murinus (assembly GCF_040939455.1). Taxonomy (NCBI): domain Eukaryota; kingdom Metazoa; phylum Chordata; class Mammalia; order Primates; family Cheirogaleidae; genus Microcebus; species Microcebus murinus. The sequence continues at coordinate 392,563 of NW_027438951.1, read as the reverse complement.
TATCAGGGTTATGTTCGCTTCATAAAATGTGTTGGGGAGGTTTCCATTCCTTCTCATGTTGTGGAATAATTTCTGTGGGATAGGCACCAGATCTTCTTTGTAGGTGTGGTAAAATTTGGGTGTGAAACCATGTTGTCCAGGAATTTTCTTTTTAGGATTGTTTTTTATGCTGTTTCAATTTCAGCACTGGAGATTGGTCTCTTCAGAAATTCTATTTCTTCCTGGTTGAGCCTAGGGAGTCTGTGTATTTCTAAGAGATTGTCCATTTCCTCCACATTTTCCAGTTTGTGTGCATAGAGGTTTTTGTAGTATTCATATATTATATCTTGTATCTCTGTGGCATCAGTTGTAATTTCTCCTTTATTGTTCCTGATGGAGCTTATTAGAGATTTTTCTTTTCTGCTTTTCATTAGTCTAGCCAATGGTGTGTCAATTTTGTGTATTTTTTCAAAGAACCAACATTTTGTTTTATTAGTCTTCCGTATAGTTTCCCTATTGTCACTTTCGTTTAGTTCTGATTTGATCTTAATGATTTCACTTCTTCTGCTGGGTTTGGGGTTGGTCTGTTCTTCTTTTTCTAGCTTTTTGAAACGCTTCATTAGGTTGTCTATTTGTGATCTTTTCGACTTTGGGATATAGGCATTTATGGAAATAAAGTTTCCTCTCAGGACTGCTTTAGCTATGTCCCACAGGTTTTGGTAACTTGTGTCACCTTTGTCATTTAGTTCAAAGAATCTTTTGATTTCTATCTTGATTTCCTCGTTTATGAAGTGGTCATTCAGCAGAAGGTTGTTTAGTTTCCATGACTTTGTGTAGAAATGAGGACTCCTGTTAGGATTGATTTCCACATTTATTCCATTGTGGTCTGAAAAGATACATGGTATAATTTCTATTTTTTTTAAGTTGTTTTGAGACGTGTTTTGTGTCCTAGGATATGGTCAATCTTGGAGAATGACCCATGAGCTGATGAGAAGAATGTATATTCAGTGGTTTTGGGTAGAATGTCCTATAAATGTCAGTCAGGCCCATTTGTTCTAAGGTTCTGTTTAAGTCCATTATTTCTTTGTTGATTTTCTGTTTGAAGGATCTGTCCTGTGCTGTCAGTGTGGTGTTAAAATCTCCAACTGTTATGTTGTTGTTGTTTATCCATTTGTTTAGATCAAGTAGAGTTTGATTTATGAATCTGAGTCTACCAAGGTTGGGTGCATATATATTTAGAATTGTTATGTCTTCTTGTTGAACTGTACCCTTCACCATTATATAGTGACCTTCTTTGTCTTTTATTACTTTTTTTGATTTAAAGACTAAGTTATCTGTAATCAGCACTGCCATGCCAGCTTTCTTTTGGCTTCCATTTGCTTGAAATATCATTCTCCACCCCTTTACCTTTAGTCTAATTGCATCCTTGCAGGTTAGATGTGTTTCATGAAGCCATCAGATGCTTGGCTTGTATTTCTTTATCCATTCAGCCAGCCTATGTTTCTTGAGTGGGGAGTTCACACCATTCACATTTATTGAGATAACTCATAGATGGGGTAGATTTCTGTTCATTATGTTTGGTTGAACTTTGTTGCTTTGTTTTCTCTCTTGAGCCATTGTAGTGTCTGGGCTTTGATCTTTAGCTTTGATTAGATTTACATTCGTGAGTATTTATTGTGCTGATCCGTGGGTAACACTGTTTTTAGTACTTCTTGAAGGGCTGGTCTTGTCTTGGTGAATTCCCTCAGTCTTTGCTTCTCTGAGAATGTCTTGATTTCTCCTTCGTATACAAAACTTAATTTTGTGGGGAATAAGATTCTAGGCTGGGCATTATTCTGTTTCAGAAGAGTGAGAACGGGGCCCCAGTCTCTCCTTGCTTATAAAGACTCAGTAGAGAAGTCTGGTGTTATTCTAATTGGCTTTCCCTTGTATGTTACTTGCTCTTTCGTCTTACAGTTCTTAGAAGGGCCTCTTTAGTTGATATTTTGGTCAGTCTGATGACTGCATGTCATAATGTCTTCCTGTTTGTATTGAATCTCCCAGGGGTCCTCTGAGCTTCTTGAACTTGTATATCAAGATTTTGAGCAAGGCCTGGAAATTTCCCTCTATTATATCTTCAAATAGCTTGTCCAACCCTTCAGTGTTGTCTTCTTCCTTTTCTGGCAACCCCATGACCCTCACATTAGATTTCTTCACATAATCCCACATCTCTTGTAGGCTTTGCTCTTTTCTCTTGTTTCTCTGCTCTATCTCTGTGACTGATTTTTTATTTGGAAGGTAGTATCTTCAATCTCTTAGATTCTTTCTTCTGTTTGATATACCCTGTTCGTGAGGCTTTCTGCTGAATTTTGTCGTTTCCTGAATTGATTCTTCATTTCCAGGAGTTTGGTTAAAATTTTTTTCATTGTATTGATTTCTTTAGCGAACTTTTGTTCAAGGTCCTGGAGGCTTTTTGTGGTTTCTTTGTGTTGGTTATTGAGTTGTTCTTACAGGTCATTGAATTTTCTTATGAGCCACATTCGGAATTCCTCTTCTGTCATTTTGGTTGCCTGATTTTGGTTGGTGTCCATTTCTATGGGGCTGTTTTATTCTCTGTTTTATTCCTTGATCAGTTTTGCTGGGGATTTATTAAATTTATGAATCTTTTCAAAAGAGCCATAAATGTTACTTTAAGCACTGCCTTAGGTACATCCAGAATTTTTATTTTTTAAAAAAATATGCTTCAGTTCAAAATATTTCCTAATTACCTTTGTGATTTATTTTTTGATGCAGTAGTTATTAAAAGTATATAACTAAATTTCAAATCATTGGATAATTTCACACATAAGATGAACTCAACACATGCTACCCCCATATTTCGCTGAACTCAACTATAAAACCTGAACAGAAGGCTAAGCCTAGCTATTTGCAAACTCTGGAAAGCAAATAACAGGCAGATTGGGGAAGGACCTCAAAATTCAAAATATCATAGAAGTGGGGGTATAAACAAGAGCCAAAGTCTCATAACATAATATCCAAAATAGATGGGATACAAACCAGTATTACTCAATATATGAAGAACCACAGAAATCTCATCTTGTATGGGAGAAGATAATAAACAGACACAAAAGGCAAGATGACACAAATGTTGGAAATATCTAACAGGACTTTAAAAGCAGCCATTGTGAAAATGCACAATTGATTTATGTTCAATTGATTTTCAACAAGTATACCAAGATAATTCAACAGGTAAAGAAAAGGCAATTCAGCAAATGGTGGTGGGACAACCGGATATCCACATGTAAAACAATGAATTTGGACCCCTAACCCATCCAATATATAAAAATTAACTTAAAATGGATCAGTGACATAAATAGAAGAGCTAAAACAGTAAAACCCTTAGAAGAAGACATAGGAGTAAATCTTCACAACCTTGAATTTGGCGGTTTCTTCAATATGTCACCAAATACATAAGACACAAAAGAAAAAACAGATAAATTGGACTTGATAAAAATGTTTGTACATCAAAGTACATGATCTCAGGTGAAGGAAAAGCCTACAGAAAAGGGAAAATAATTACAAATTATATAAAGCAGTCCTCCCTTATCTTTAGGGGATATATTCCAAGATCCCCAGTGGATTACTGAAACCATGGATAGTACTGAACCCTATTACACCATGTTTTGTCTAATCCATACATACCTATGATAAAGTTTAACTCATAAATTAGGCATAGTAAGGGATTAACAACAACTAATAATAAAATTGAAATCAAATATAACAATATACTTTTCACAATTTCAAGAATAGAAGATTCATTCTTACTATAGATAGATCTTAGCAACCTCAGCATATATTTTCTCTTTCCCAATTAAGTCAAAAAATTTCACCTTTTCACTTCAAGGAAGCACTTTATGGCTTCTCTTTAGCATATTTGAACTGCTAGCATCACTATTTTGTGTCCGGATGCCATTATTAAGTAAAATGAGGGTTACTTGAACATAAGCACTACAATACTCTAACAGTTGATATGATAACCAAACAGCTGCTAAGTGACTAACGGGCAGGTATCATATGCAGCATGACTGTGATAGACAAAGGGGTGATTTGTGTCCCAGGAAGGTTGGAGTGGGACAGTGTAAGATTTTATCACACTATTCAGAATGGTTCTAAATTTTAAATTTATGAATTGTTTATTTCTGGAATTTTCCATTTAATATTTTTGCACCATGGTTGACTGCAGGGAACTGAAACCATGGAAAGTAAAACTGAGGATAAGGGAGGATTATGTATATGATAAATAGTATGACATCCAGAATATGTGTAGAACTTTTACAACTCAATAATAAAAAGACACACACCTCAATTTAAAAATAAGCATTCAACACAGGACAGGAATTCCTACCCAGAACAATTAGGCAAGAAAAAGAAATAAAAAGCATCCAAATTGGAAAGGAAGCTATAGAATTATCTCTGTTCACAAATGATATGATCTTACATGTAGAAAACCCACAATAAAAACTGTTAGAACTAATAAATGAATTCAGCAAAGTGGCAAGATAACAAAAATCAGTTTTATTTCTATGCACTAACAATGAATAATCAGGAAGGGAAAGTAAAATCTCATTTATAATATCAAAAATAACAAAATACTTATGCATAAACTTAACCAAGGAGGTGAAAAAGTTGTACATTCAAAACTATGAAATGTTGCTGAAATAAATTAAAGATACACATAAATGGAAAGACATCCCAAGTTCATGGATTGGATAACTTAATATTGTTAAGATACTATACTACCTAAAGCTATCCAGATTTAATGCAATCACTATCAAAATCCCAGCAGCAATATTTTTTTTTTGCAAAAATAGAAAAATCCATCCTACTAAAGTTCATATAGAATCTTAAGGGATCCCAAATAGGCAAAACAATTTTGAAAACGAACAAAGCTAGACAATTTACATTGCCTGATTTCAAAAGTAACTCCAAAGCTAAAGTGTGGTACTGGCACAAAGACAGACATATAAACCAATGGAACAGAATAGTGAGCCCAGAATTAAATTCTCACATGTATGGTTAAATAAACTTCAACAGGGGTATCAATACCACTAGATGGGGAAAAGACAGTCTCTTCAATAAATGATGTTGGAAAAACTGGATATCCACATGCAAAAAAAAGAGTTGGACCCTTGTCTTACACCACATACACAAATTAACTCAAGATGGATTAAAGACCTAAACATAAGACCTAAAACTGCTAAACTCCTAGAAGGAAACATAGGGAGAAATCTTCATGATATTAGATTTGGCAATGACTTCTTGCATATGACACCAAAAGCACAGCTAACAAAAGCAAAAATAGTCAAATTGGACTACATAAAACTTAAAAACTTTTATGTATCAAAGGAAGAAACTGAGTGAAAATACAGCCTATGGAATGGGAAAAATATTTATAAATCATATATCTGATAAGTGGTTGATATCTGGAACATATAAAGAACTGCTACATCTCAATAAAGAAAAAATAACTTGATTTAAAAGTAGGCAAGACTTGAATACACATTTCTCCAAAGATGATGTGCAAATGGCCAACAGGTATATGAAAAAATGTTTGACATCAGTGGTCATCAGAGAAATGCAAATCAAAACCACATTCTTCACAGATATAGAAAAACTAATTTTACGCTTCGTATGGAACCAAAGAAGACCCCGAATATCAAGAACAATTCTAGGCAACAAAAACAAAATGGGAGGCATTAATATGCCAGATATCAAACTACACTACAAAGCTGTAGTAATTAAATCAATATGGTATTGGCACAAAAATAGGAATATTGACCAGTGGAACAGATCTGAGAATCCTGGATATGGATTGGATATAAAACCATCCTCATATAGCCATCTAATCTTTGACAAAGCAGACAAAAACATACGCTGGGGAAAAGAATCCCTTTTCAATAAATGGTGCTGGGAAAACTGGATAGCCACCTGTAGAAGGCTAAAACAGGACCCACACCTTTCACCTCTCACAAAAACCAACTCACGCTGGATAACAGACTTAAACCTAAGGTATGAAACTATTAGAACTCTAGAGGAAAAAGTTGGAAACACTCTCCTAGACATCGGCCTAGGCAAAGAGTTTATGAAGAAGTCCCCAAAGGCAATCACAGCAGCAACAAAAATAAATAAATGGGACATGATCAAACTACAAAGCTTCTGCACAGCCAAAGAAATAGTCATGAAAGTAAACAGACAACCTACAGAATGGGAAAAAATTTTTGCATCCTATGCATCCGATAAGGGATTGATAACTAGAATATACTTAGAACTCATGAAAATCAGGAAGAAAAAATCAAATAACCCCATTAAAAAGTGGGCATAGGACTTGAACAGAAATTTTTCTAAAGAAGACAGAAGAATGGCCAACAAACATATGAAGAAATGCTCAACATCTCTAATCATCAGGGAAATGCAAATCAAAACCACAATGAGATATCACTTAACCCCAGTGAGAATGGCCTTTATCAAAAAATCTCCAAACAATAAATGCTGGCGTGGTTGCGGAGAAAGAGGAACACTCCTACACTGCTGGTGGGACTGCAAACTAGTTCAACCTCTGTGGAAAGCAATATGGAGATACCTTAAAGCGATACAAGTGAATCTACCATTTGATCCAGCAATCCCATTGCTGGGCATCTACCCAAATGATCCAATGACACTCTACAAAAAAGAGACCTGCACTCGAATGTTTATAGCAGCACAATTCATAATTGCAAGGCTGTGGAAACAGCCCAAGTGCCCATCAATCCAAGAATGGATTAATAAAATGTGGTATATGTATACCATGGAGTACTATTCAGCTCTAAGAAACAATGGTGATATAGCACATCTTATATTTTCCTGGTTAGAGCTGGAACCCATACTACTAAGTGAAGTATCCCAAGAATGGAAAAACAAGCACCAGATATATTCTCCAGCAAACTGGTATTAACTGAGTAGCACCTAAGTGGACACATAGGTACTACAGTAATAGGGTATTGGGCAGGAGGGAGGGGGGAGAGGGGCGGGTATATACATACATAATGAGTGAGATGTGCACCATCTGGGGGATGGTCATGATGGAGACTCAGACTTTTGGGGGGAGGGGGGGAAATGAGTATTTATTGAAACCTTAAAATCTGTACCCCCATAATATGCCGAAATAAAAAAAAAAAAACTACAATGAGATATCACCTCACACCCATTATGATGGCTACTGTGTTAAAAAATCAGAAATGACAAATGTTGGTAGGGATGTAGAGGAGTTGGAACCCTAATGCATTATTGCTGAGATTGTAAAATAGTGCAGCCTTTATGAAAAACAGTATGAAGTCCCTTTTAAAAATTAAAAATAGATCTACCATATGATCTACTTCTGGGTATATATCCAAAAGTATTGAAAGCAGGATCTCAAAGATATATTTTCTCCATTCCTTCATCCATTTTGCCCATCTTCCCCTCTAATTTTTTTTTAAAGAATAGTACTTTATTGAATAAGTTTTATTCACAGAAAAATAAGCTTTAATCTACAATGAATGGCAGATTATACAGCAGAAAGCAATTTTCTTAGTTTTCCATATTGATAGAAAGGTTCCTACTAAATTAAAAAAGCCATAAAATTATATTCACAAATATAGTACTCTATCTCAAACCATTTCACAGGATTATTCACAGTACTAATACCATGACATAATAATCAGTCATTCTGTCAGGTTAAAGTATAACAGTAATGAAAAAAATGCAAAATCTAACAGAAATTACGGCCTCTGTTATATCAAATCAAAAATGCAAATTTGGTACTAAGTATATACAAAATGGTAAAATATATAGTAATTTTAAATGTTACATTAATGATATATAATAGTAAATTCCAAAAATCTATATGCATATCTGAAAACTCTAGACTTCAAAATAGAATCTTACCACCCAAACATTAATGTCATATTGTCCAATTTGAAGATATAGTCGTCCCTTGGTACCTGCATGGGGTTGGTTCCAAGGACTCCCCGGAGATACCAAAATCCTGGGATGCTTAATCACTTTGCATGTAACCTATGCACATCCTCCCTTAAACTTTAAATTATCTTTAGATTATTTATAATGCCTAATACAATGTAAATGCTATGTAGATAGTTGTTACACTGTATTGTTTTTTAACTTATATTTTTTATTGTTGTATCGTTTTTTATCATTTTTTCCCAAATATTTTCAATCCTTAGTTGGTTGGATTCTCAGATGCAAAAACCTGAAGGGCTGGCTGTATATGTATTTAAGATTGTCCTATTATATTAGTTATAAAGTGTCACTTAACATGTAGTGAAAATTATGGCATAGTGGAAAGAATAGTGGAAAAAATAAACATGTGAGACCTTCCAGGAGAGGTAGCTTGGTGAAATTTTTCACATTCAAACTATGTCCTAGTCAAGGCTCTGCCACTAATTAGCTATTATATCTTTGAACAAATTACCTCACCTTTGAGCCTCAGTTGCCTCACCTGTAAAATGAGGGGGATGAATTAGATACTCTCTAAGGTCACTTCCAGCTCTGACATTCTATGATTCTATTATGCTGAAAAAGAAACACTATGTTAAGTGTATTGAAACTGACTATTACAGTATAATTGAAACTGATTATGGACAGGGGAATAAGCCAATTGTTTCTATTGAGAGCTCAACTAAATTTGAGAATAATTTTTTTCAGATTTTTTAAAAAATAAATATTTTTAAGGGTCTGACTTACTTATTTATTGCAATTTATGTCTTAACTATGAGAAATACCAAAGATGAATGGGAGTCACTGAAAGAGTTACTAAGAATTTCTTCTAAATTTTAGCTCAAATTTCCAGGTCAAGGTAAAACCCACAAAGGGGTAAGAGGGTATTAGCATGGGAATTAACATTTATAGCAGAAGCTTTACATATATGATCTCCTGAACTCTCATAACCTTGTAAGATAGGTATTAGTCTCATTTTACAGATGAAGAAGTTTGAGTTTTCTTTTTAAGCTTTATTTTACTTTCTTTTTTTAGCTCCAGTTAATGGAAGAGAAGTTTGAGTTTTTTATATTCCTTCCTATTTTCTTAGTTCTCTAATAGCAATGATATGCAACCTATCCCATTTCTCCTATACCCCTTTCACCCTTTCCTCATTCAACACCTGGGTAATCAGGAAATAAAACAATAATTTGGATCTAAGGGGCACAACATATTCAACTAATGCTGGGGTGGTAATCTTCATTCAGAGAGTTCAAAATACAATTTGTATCCACTAAAATGAAAACAGAAAAAAACTACCAAATTTAAATAACATAACAAGCACAAAATATCATAATATACAGGGCCAAATCAGATTATATACACTCACTACACCTACCCTAACCCATGTCACCCACCCCCCAACCAAGGGGAAGAGGGAAAAACCAATTCTATCAGGAAAAGCAATACAAAGCCATTAATTAATAAACTGGAATTTACTCTATAAATGCTAAACCCATTTCTCAAAAAGTAAGACAAGGCTTTTCAGCACACTAAATCATTACAAATAAAGATAACTATTACAAAGCAACTTGAATCTTCACATGACCAAAATGTAGTCAAATAGGTGGTTGCTTGAAATCTTAGTCAACTTTATACAGAAAAGGAATGTCCACATGTAGATACTGAGAGTTGTTGGGGAGGGGGGGCACACAGTTGGATCTGATTATATTTTTTAACCTTGCAAATGATCAATTTTTACTTGATTATATGGAAAGGATTTGGTGCTTTTTATAGTGGGAGCATAGACAAACACTGGTAAGTCTCCAAAAATTTGATTAGAAGTTGGAGTGCTGAATGATTTTAAGAACCCAAAGCAACAGCATTTCTAAACAATTCTTAAAATAAACTTGTTAGCCACATCAGCTTCATGCATTAAATTTCACAACTCATGGAGAGAGAAAAAAAGTCTTGCTTAACTCTAAACATGTAGGTCTTAAAAAGAAGAATTTTAATGAACTGAGGCTCCCAAAACAGGAAAAGTCTTAGGTTAAAACAATTCAGTCTTTGATTTCTTGGCTAACAACTAGATTGAACTACCTATCTGACCTGGAGCTGTAGTGTCCTGGAAAACATAACTGAAAAATTTTAACACTTTTCTTACCTTGTAGGAAGCTTTAAATTTAAATCTTAGGTTATACAAGTCAAATTCAACTTAATGACTACATAATTAAACCTAAGTGGAAGACACTGCAAAGGTGAAGAACTGAGGATTTACATAATAAAACAGAAACAGGGCAGTCATTATTTAATTTTAAAAATTCTCATTTAAATTTGCAATGCTTTAAATGAATATCACTTAAAGTAGTAATCAACAGAGGTTAGGAGAACATAACAATACTCCTTCTCTTAGAAAATACAACAAAAATATGGTTTCACTATCAAACTTTTCTCTGCAGTAACATGCCTCACTCACCTCTACAATAGGTCTGCTGTGAGAGTCTTGTAAACCCTGGATGTTCCTTGAAGCATTTTCAAACTTACATTTTTTTACCCATATTGACTCTTATTCAAATGTTTTTAAAAAATATTTAAACAACTATTCTTGTCTTGCCAATATTTTATAATTTTCAAGAGGTTTTAAGGATCTTGAGAGAACATTTCAGAAATATCTACTACTATTACTAGTCAAGAAAACAATTTAGGTAAAGGAAAAACTTAACATTTTGTCCTATATACATCTTAATCATCCTAACAGTAAAAACTCACATGAAACTTTAAAATACAAGATAATATGAGAATCTCAACATGGAAAGCTGTCACTATAACTACAAGCAGTGTACAAACATGCTTCTACTTTTACCTACGTAAGCTGACAGATGTTTAAAATACTGGGTTAACAAAGATCTTTTAGTAAAGTGACTTAGGCAGGCTTAAACTAGCAAGGATTAAGGATGAATCCTTACTAATTAATTGGAAGATCTGAGACATATTTTATATTTCATTTTACAAAATCAGAAATATTTATTTTGAAACAAGATAAGAAGACATGGTCTACCTGTCAGAAAACTACCACTCAGAAATATTTCTCATCCACAAGGCAGGAAAAACATAAAAACATTTAAATTTCACATTGGCACCAAAAAGGTTAACTGCCCTGCCTTCTAGGATTAGAAAAACTTAAATTGAGCAATAAGTAGTTTTGCAGGCGTTTGAACATGCCTAAGCCTTTAAATCAGTAAAATACTTTCTAAAATTTCTGATTACCAAAGTAATACATACTTATAAAAAACTGAAACAGAACAAAATAAAAAAAAAAAGTGAAAGGCCCCTGGCAAACCCCCTCTGGGACCTACCCCTCACCCCCCACCAAGAGAAACCACATTTAACAATTTGGTGCATATCTTTCCAAATCTTTTGTTCTATACATATACAAAACACACACACCTTGATTTGGCTCATACTATACATAGTGTTTTGCCACTTGCATTTTATACTTAATATATCTTTGACATCTTTCCATGTAGTACACGTTGGCTAGATGGTATTCTATCATTAAATACCCTTTCAAAGATGGCAAAATTACTTTTTAAAAATCATTCATACATGTTTATAATTTTAAAAGAAAATGGACAGAATCCTAAAACACAAAGATAAACATCTAAAAATAATCTCTATCTTTCCACCAATGTGGAACAGTTCATTCCTTTTTCACGCATAACAAATTATGTGATTGGGGAGATTAACTCTAATCTCCACGTTTCTACAGAATGCTCCATTTGTTAAGCCTATCTGAAAAGAACAAAAAATTCAGATGATTAATTCAGTTACACTTAGAAACTAAGTCAGTATACTACAAATACACATTGTGACCAGTTATAATATCCTGTTTCTTAGTCTAGGACTTCAATTAATTAACAGTAAAAGAAATTGGATAAATAATACAGATAATACCCTGAAAATCCAGAAATTCAAAGTTTAGATTGCCAACTAAGACATTGCCATTTACATTTTTTTTATACTTGGCAGCAAATGCTAATGGAATTCAATGCTGATTACTTAAAGTCGGTTCACATCACACAGTCAATCAGGATAATAAGAAGAACATAACATGCCTACTGTGGAGTCAGATCAAGACATAAAAATTTTTTGCTTGAAAGTAATGATTGTGTAGCACATGGGGCATTTGTCAACTGCTTCAGCACATTGTTTACAAGTGACCAGATGTCCACAAGGAATAAAAACTACAGCAATATTTCTATCCATACAGATTTTGCAAAACTTCTCCTCTTGCAGGCGCCTTAGCTGCTCTTCAGTACTAATCTCTTTATGCAATGAAGTCTGACTTGATTCATCTTGTGTACTGTCTTTCTGAGCACTCACTAGATCTGCAATCAGAACTTCAAATGATTTATAGTTGCTCCCAGATGTCTGAATTTTTTCTTCCATTATTTTCTTAATGTCCTTGAAACTGAATCCCATTCGTATAGCTTCTTGTACCATAGGATTTGAAAGATAGTATCATCAATTCTTTTAGTTAGTGACGGTGTTTTTTCAGCAGTTGTTACCAGAGACTCCTCAAGTGAATGGGTTAAATGAATATTGTTTATATATTCTTGTCCTTTCTCTTCTAACAGATATTTACACCCTGGATACCACTTAGCATGTTGTTCCCAAGGGTCTTCACTGGGCTTCCAATCAGTTAGCCCTCTTCCACAGTGAAAGCACTTTACTTTATCACCTTCACCTAAAGCATAAAATCCAGCTCTTGCAAGCTGCTCCTTGTTAACTGAGTATATCCACGTCCCAAAAGTAATGATCCGTGCTTCATAATCTGCCATGGATGGATTTCTTGGAAGATTTGTTGAATTTGGGAAATTCCTATCAGAACTCACAACATCAGATTCACTTTGAATATTAATGCTCCGGCCCAAAACAAAGAAGCAATTAGGAAAGTGTCGCCTATGCTCTGACCAGGCACAATCACAAGGTTCCCAATTTTTCAGTTTTCCACCACAACAAAAGCACTGCACTTGATCATCAATACCTGTGTAGTAGAGTCCAGCACTAGCTAACTCTCTTGGGGTTAAGTGGGCATAGTCTGGCCAATTCTGAAATGACTTTAATCTAGCTTCTTCACTACACATAGCAGGGTTCCTTGGGTAAATGGTGTCTGATATATCTACAACCTGTCCAGTTCTCAGAAGATAGTCTGCATGAGTTTCAGATGGCCTGTCTAAAGCAAAATAATTTCTGTTTCCCAGATAGTTTTCAACTTTGTACTGACCATTCTGGACACCAGGATTTGTAGGTTGCATGGCACTATTTTCAAAATAAAAGCTGTTGATAAATCTGCAATTTGGGGATACTTTCCTGTGTCTTCCAACTGCTGAGTCTCCATATTGCCATCTATCTACTGCTGCATGACAACTAAAGCACCGCACGGTATCTCCTTCACCAGTATAAAGAAAACCTGCTCGTGCCAGTGTTGATGCTGAAACAGGACTACTACTTGGAAAATTAGCAAAAGTTTTTAATCTATTAAACTCTTCTACAAATTCTTCATCCTTATTGATGTCTGCAGGTATACAAGTTTTAGATCCTTCAAAAGTGTTAAAGGTTATCTTCTCTTGAAAATAGGACTTGTCCACCTTTTCGTGCCAAGAGAGCTGGCCCCAACCGCCCGCGGCGATCGGCTCGGTCCCGAGGGGAGGGTCCTGAAGGAGGGGCGGGCTGAGCCCCAGTCTGGAAAAGCCAACTCTGCTCTTCGGCAGGGTCTCTGCCTAGGTGAAGGAAACGGAAGTCCCTGCGTCTCCCTCACGCGCTTCCACCAGCCGGCCCTGGAGAAACCCCGAGTCACTTGGGCCCAGGCGTCGCCTCGATTAGAGCCGCCCCGCTCCGGGCGCTGCCAAGGTCCCGCCACTTCCCCGAGCCGGAAGGGGGCAGCAGGAAAAGCCTCTCTAATTTTTTTAATGTATTTTAATAGTTACTCTAAAGTTCCTTGTCTATTAATTCCAATATCTGTGTCATCTGTAGGCCTTTCTCTATTGACCTTCTGTTTTGATCATCTGTCATATTTTCTTATTTCTTCACATGTCTCGCCTTTAAAAATATTATGTGTCACTTATTAAAAAGAACCATATATATTGGACTAAATATTATTTCCTAGGGAGAAAGCATGCCCATCCCTGTATCAAGCAGCTAGGGTAAAAATCTTAGTACTTCCATCCAGTCAGAAGCTACCTGCGTCAGCTCTGTTGCTACGTTAGTTATTCTCTTTTACTTTGGTTTGCCAGGCTTTGAGCACGGGGGAGATCTGCCCTATAAGTATTCCATTTCCCACTTCCTAGTAGGAATTTTAGATTTAAGAAACATGAAATAATGAAGATCTCTCTGTTTTCAGCTCAGGTCCCACCTTCTTATGCCTCTATATTCTTAGCAAGTCCTATAGGGTAAAGTCAGCAGGAGAAGAGAACTAACTCCTGTGGGCTTCTATAGATTTCAGTCTGTCACATCAGCCCACTTGATTGTTATGAGCCTCATTGGTTTCTCTTTACCCCAGCAAAGTTCATCTTTGTATGACAAGCTCCATCCTTTACCTTTCTACACTTCCAGACAGGACAGATGCTTCTGGGAGAAGAGTGGCCAGTGGTCTCTACTCATTTACTCATTGTCTCTCTCTGGAATATAGTTCATTTAGACTTATCTTTGTATCCACAGCTCTCCGGTCTCTTTTCTTTAATCTATAATTTTTGTTTTATCTATTGTTTTCTTATTATTATGGTGGGAGCAATGGTCTTTGATGATCTTCTATGTCCTAACTGGTAGCAGAACTACTGGATCACTTTAATCCAGTTAGGAATTGAGATGAATCAAAGTTGGGCTTCCAGTCCATGTATGGGCTTGTCTTTTTTGTTACTCCAAAGGGCCTTTTGCAAATCAGCAACAACTATGGTATATTCTTTCATGAATTCTTCCCTGACTACTTGGGTATGGAGAGGGGGAAGGGGCTCTTATAATTCCCTATCAGTTGTGTTCCATCTGGGTTGTGGTATGGGGCCAAGACATACTCTGGTGGGGAAGAAAGAATGGGGAACTAGATCTTATACTATTTTACCACCATGGCCAGTGGGGCCTCATGGTGCCAGGGGCCCTCAACCTGGATTCTCCCTGAACTCAGTATTAGGTAGAATTTAGGTGTATTAAGGTAAGAAGTGGGTAAAGGTAGATTGGTTGGCCTTAGTAACAAGCATGTCTGTTTCTCCCATTATAGCATGAAAAAAACAAGTATTTGTGAATTTCTTACCTATTTCCCCCCAGGAGAGAGAATGGGAAGTGGGGATCACTGGTGAACACATAGTTAGAACAAATGAGCATTTATTTGAGTAATCCCATCTACATAATGAATCTGATAGAGTCATTGAAGAATCTGCAATGCCTTTTCTCTAGACTTTTGTGATGCCTCTTCTTCAGAGTTTGTGATTAATTTGTTCAACCTCACTGGCAGCTTCCTAACTGAAAATAATATTAATTAGCTATTCCTCTTGTCTTGGGAGCAGACATAAGGACCTTGAACTCCCAAAGCTTCTGTTAGCATAAGTGGCCTCAGATTCTCTATGGGAGTATTAGCTCTGCAAAGAGGCTTCCAATTTTCTCTCCAGATGAACCCAGTTTGAACTCTGTCCACTTTTAAGTTGATCCATTAAATGAATTATAAGAACACTTAATCTTTGAAGTATGTTGTATCCCAAAGATTCAATTAAAACTACAGAGAACTTCTGATTATGACAACTCACGGTTTAAAAACTGACCTGAACTGATTTCCTTGCAGGTATGAGAGAATTGAAATCCCAATCCATATTGTACCTCATGTCACCATTGGGAAAGTGTGCCTTGAATCAGCAGTAGAGCTGCCCAAGATCCTGTGCCAGGAGGAGCAGGATGCGTATAGGAGGATCCACAGGTAGAGACCCTCTTTTGTCCTTTTATCTTTAGCAACTTTTGAGCCACCTTTCCTTTCACCTCTCTGGGAGAAAGCTTTATAGCAGTATCCAGTCATACTGTATGATAACAATCTCTTTAACATTGTTTTTCTCCTGCTATACTTTGGATCCTTCAAGGACAAAGACACTTTATTCTTTGGTTGTAAAAATAAGATAAACCACAACATCTTAGTAGTCTGTTGCCTGCTCAACACTAGATCTTGCCCAATAAATGCATACTATGTGAAGGCTTTGGTGAGAGACAGTACTTTCAAAATTATCTCTTGAATTTTTGAATAAAATCATATATCCCAAATCATTAAAAAGTTAATAATAATGGGAATTTAAATCATACATATTTGTCTAATTCAGTTGGCAAAGGTCTGATGCAGTTAATTGTTTTGTTATCGTCCATGACCATTTTATTTTCCCTTCAGTGCTATTTTGCTATTAACCTAAACTATTTTATCCCTTTAGCCTTACACATCTGGACTCAGTAACCAAAATCCATAATGGCTCAGGTAAGATTTTTTTTCCTTGAATATAGGCAGTGATCCTTGAAATACTCAACTGACAGAGGCAAATTTAGTTTAAGTAATTGAAGTGATGGGTACAAGTTATCCTTGGGTTTCCTTTTCCAAAAGCTTTATGATCCTGCTCCTGCAATTTCTTCTGAACCCTGGGGACCCGTGAATGCTATAAATGCAACCTAGAGTAAGAAAGGAGGAAAGACAGGAAAGAGCTTTATGGTAGACCTACGCAGTGTTGTGTTGGCACATGCTTAACAACCAGTTCTCAAGGAACAGGGAGGGCCCTGGTTTGTTCTGTTTGACAGTTTCCAGGGCATAGTATCCCTAGCATGACTGATTTCAAGTAACTAACAGGACATCAGTTTCTTAAAATTGAAATAATTGCCCCTTGTGATCCAGTGATGAGCTGGTTCTAGCACACCAGTACCAGCCTATTGTGGTGAGAATTGAAAGAAATGACAGATAGATAGAAGGGAAGGCATGAGGGAGAAAATCCTATCATGTCAGTAAATACAGAGGGAATTCCTATACAAGGCAATGGAACAAAAATCTCAATACTATATATATACACTAACTCACTTTTCTGCCAACATACACATATCCCCAGACACACTTTGACTAACCCTGACTCCCTGGTCATTCTTGTCATTCTGTGCAATCTTTCCCTATTACTGGCAAGGTCACTAGTGAGGACAAAGGGAGAAACTTTCAAGTGTTATAGGCAATTACTTTTTGAAGAAAAAAAGGGAGAAATAGCTTGGTCTGTCTGTCTCATCATTTTTTTTTTTAAATAGACTTTTTTTTTATTTTTTTGTTTGTTTGGTTTTTTTGTTTCTTGAGACAGTCTCGCTCTGTTGCCCTGGCTAGTGTGGCATGGTGTCATCCGAGCTCACAGCAACCTCACACTCCTGGGCTCAAGGAATCCTCCTGCCTCAGCCTCTCGACTAGCTGGGACTTCAGGTGTGCGCCACACCTGGCTAATTTATTCCTATTTTTAGTAGAGATGGGATCTCACTCTTGCACGGGCTGGTCACAAACTCCTTGACCTCAAGTGATCCTCCTGCCTCAGCCCTCAGAGTGCTGGGATTATAGGTGTGAGCCACCATGCCCAGCCTGTCTCATCATTTCTGTCTGGGGTGAAATAGGACAAAGAATTAAAATTTAGTAATATATATGACCATACTCTAAAGCTACAGTAATTTAAAAAGTATAAGTAATAGCTCAAAATGGACAAATAGATCAATAGAACTAAACAGAGCCCAGATATACCTCCATGTATGTATAAGAATTTATATTTAATAAAGGTATTACTTCAAATCAATGTAAAAAAGGATGGATTGGGTAGTATTGGGACAGTTCATTTGGTTGTTAGTTCATTCATTCAGGAAACATTTGAGTGCCTCTTTGCTGGCACTGTTTTGCTCTATAGTGCTGAGCAAAGCAAAAGGGACCATCTTAACCTACATGGACTTACATTTTATTTCCATTTGGGGGTGAATAGATTCTTACCTAATACCCTACACAGAAATAAATTCCAGATGTATTTAAACTTTTACTATTAAAAATGGTACAACCACTTTGGAAAAGTGGTTGGCAATTAAAATTGCCAAATGTCCCACTGTTTCCATTCCTAGGGATATACCCAAAAGAATTGAAACAGCTATTCAAATAAAAACTTGTACACAAATGTTCATAGCAGCATTATTCACAATAGCCAAAAGGTGGAAAGAACTCAAATGTGCATCAGTGGGTGAATGGATAAACAAAGTGTGATATAGCCATACAATGAAGTACTAGTCAGCAACAAAAAGAACAAACTACTGATACATGAATAACTTGGATGAGTCTCATGAACATTATGCCAGGTGAAAGAAGCATCATTCAAAAGGCTACATATTCTAGAGTTCCAAATTCAAGAATAACTAAGCTGCCTGAGGCCAGAGGTGAAGGGGTATTTAACTACAAAGGGAACTGCAGAGGGGATTCTTTGGGGTGATGGAAATGATCTATATCTTGACTTGAAGTGGTTATACAGGCTTTCCTAGCCATTAGGTTACTATAAAGTAATACCTGAGGCTAGTTAATTTATTAAGAAAAGGTCTTTTTGGCTCACAGTTCTGCAAGCTATTCAAGAAGCATGGTGGCAGCATCTGCTTGGCTTATGGTGAGAGCCTCAGGCTGCTTCTACTCTTGGCAGAAGGGGAAAGGGAGTTGGCATGTGCAGGGATTACATGGCATGAGAGAGAAGGGGAAGGTGCCAGGCTGTTTTTAACAACCAGCTCCCGTAAGAACTATTAGAATGGGAACTCCCTCATCACCATGAGGAGGGCACAAAGCCATTCCTAAAGGATCTGCTCCATTAGGCCCCACCTCCAACATTGGGGATCAAATTTCAACATGAAGTTTGGAGGGTCAAATACCCAAACCATAGCACAGAATATACATTTGTCAAAACTCATAGAACTGTACACTTTAACTTAGTTCATTTTATCATCTGTAAATTACTTTCCAATAAAGCTCATTTTAAAAGCTAAAAAAATACAGGAAGAAAATATAAAAGAATATTTTTCAAACTCTAGGAATGTCATGGCCTAAGTATAATCTGAAAACCTGAACTCACAAAAGAAAAGTCTTACTAAATAAAAATTAAAGACTTTTATAGGCGACTACGAAAAAATTTAAAATGTTAATTATAATCTTGAAAAGAAGTATGGATTAAGATAAAATTACCAGTTTTTCATCTTTTCTTTTGGCAAAGATTAAACTGAGAGATAAGTAAGGATGTAAGGGAAGTGAACAGCCCCCTGTTCCTGGAGGTATGATTTGGTACCATCTGGAAAATACTGGATAATTGGTTTTAAAATGTAAGTGGACTTAGGTCTAGCAATTCCACTTATTCACAGTCTTTATAATAGCGAAAAATTGGATGCCACTGAGATGTCCATCAATAAGGGAATTATTAAATTGGTCCATTCATTCAGATGAATATTCTGCAGCCCTTAAGAAGGAAAGCTAGATCTTTATTGATCTTTATTGTCTATCATTTATTGCTATGTAGGAGGAAAAGTAACACCCAAAATAATATGGTTTTTATTCAAAAGCATATACATATATGTATACATATGTCTGATAAGATATGCCTCACAGTATTACAGTGGTCATTTCAATAAGAGTCACATATTATGCGACAGAAAATATATTTCCATGAGGTGGAATTTATTTTAAAAGAGTGCCATGAAGCTAAACATTCACAGTAAGGCATTAAAGTCAATAACTCCCTTACTCTTCATTCCTCTGCTTTTTTCTCATTTTAAAGGAAGAGCTCTTAAGTTAATATGTTTATTTCTTCAATATATATAACATTTAATAAGCAATTTTCCTATAGGGCTCTGTGGAAAACCAAGTTGCTGAAGGCAGAGTTCTAGCTGTTTAGGAGATTATGGTGGTTCCCTCCTATGGTTTAGGAGGGAATGTCTGAGGGGCGAGGGAAAGGAACCTTTCCATGGCTCTTAGCCCTTTTGCCTAATAAAGAGCCAAACCTCCCTCTGGCTTATGGTTTCGGGAGTGTTCACAATGGCCTCACAATAAGTATCTTCTTTGCTTAGCTCTTTTGTCTTTACCCTGGCTGGGCATAGAAAGTTGTTTACCAGTCCTACTTATTACACCTTTTGTACTTCCTCCTCCAACCCCTTCTTTCTGTGCTCATGGTTGGGTTGTTAGTGGTGGAGTGGGAACATGCTAGTGGAGCGCTTTTCCACAGTTATCTCATGTACGTTTTTCCTATTGAAGTGTTTACCAAGAATCTGTGCAGTCAGATGTCAGCAGTCAGTGGGCCTCTTCTACAGTGGTTGGAGGACAGATTGGAGCAAAATCAACAACATTTGCAGGAGTTACAACAAGAAAAGGAAGAACTTATGCAAGAACTTTCTTCTCTAGAATAAAGCAGGAGACAAAGTGGGGTAAAAAACTTTTTTCAATTTGTGTACTAAATGTGACCTGAAAATGCACATAACTCATGTGCAGGTAGACAATGGAGTTGTTCTTTTTATATCCTAATGGATAAGTTTTTCACATGTAATAAACATAAGATATCTTCCTAAAAGTTTCATTAGAACTTACTGAACCCTTCTACCCATAACTGCCCTACAAAAAGCATATGCAAGATGATGTAAGCAGAATATGAAAATTATTTTTTAAAAAGGCTATGGGAAGTACATTGGCAAGGAATATCTTGGAATAAAATGTCTGGGAGTGTATTTTAAATGTTTGCTTTGCCTTTTTTTTTAACTTAAAGTCTTTATTTTCATTTTCAAATACATCCACTGCCTAGAGTAAGTTAAAGGAAGAAGAGTATTTCATATTTTGATTTCATATTTGTAGTTATGATGTTTATGCTGAACAATTAAATAATAAGTACACTAGGGTTAATGCGAAGTGTAGGTGGCTCAATAGCACTCCACTTCTATTATTTGCCCATTCAGAGGCTTGTCTCATGTCTTCCTTCTTGATCTCTAAAATAGGTATTCTGAGATACCTATCTCTTGAAATCTATGTGGGTGTCCTCTTTAAACAAACAGAGGAGTTCTAGCATATTTGACTCTGAAGTGAATTCTTATTGAGCAGATCCTATCTGCCTAGGAATTTCCATTATAATACAAATGTGTTTTTCCAGAAACATTTAGGATTTAGAATGTAATAAAAATCATGCTTTAAAAAGTTCAGTTGCCTTATTCTTACCATGTGTAACCTGAAATGGTAAGTCTGTTTTCAGAAGAATCAGAATTATTGCATACAAGAAATTAAAGTAATAAAGATTATTTTCAATTTTTTTCTTTCTGTTTCTCCCTAGATATTGTTTTCCAAATTTCAAAGTGTAGTCCAGATCCACCTCCATCAAAATCACTTGGAGGTCAAGCTCTGTCTTTGGGGGTAGAACCTGGAAATCTGCATGAACTGCCCAGCTGATTCTGAGGCATACTAACATTTGAAAAGTACTACCGTAGGGCATGTGGAATGTCAACATTATATTTTCCATAATTCCCCACAGAACCAGTTCTTCTCTATTCTTTTCCTTTCCCTATAGGAAAGATGAAAATATCCAGTGTAAAATTAATTAAGCTAAATCAATTTTGAAGAAGAAAATGTTGGAGGACTCACATTACCCCGCTTCAAGACTTACTATAAAGCGGTAGTAATCAAGATAGTATTGGCAAAAGAATGACATATAGATCAATGGCACAGAAGAGAGAACCCAGAAATAGACCCACATAAATATGCCCAGCTGATTTAAACAAAGTGCAAAAGCAATTCAGTGGAGAAGGGATAGACTTTTCAACAAATTATGCTGGAGTAATTGGACACCTATAGGCAAAAAAGAAATGAACCTTGACCTATACCTCTCATCTTATATAAAATTTAACTCAAAATGTATCATGGACTTAAATGTAATATGTAACTACAAAACTTAGAAAAAAGTCATAAGCGAAAAATCTTTAGGATCTCTGGCTAGGCAACAAGTTCTTAGACTTCACCACAAAAACACAATCCATAAAAGGAAAAAATTGATATATTGGACTTCATCAAAATTAAAACCTTTTATACTGTAAAAAATTTAAGTAGAGGAAAAGACAAGCTACAAATTGAGAGAAATTATTTGCAAACCACATGTCTGATCAATCTAGAATATACAAAATATGCTCAAACTCAATAATAAACAAACAATCCAACTAGAAAATAGGAAAAAGACATGGACATTTGACTAAAGAGGATATATGGATGGCAAGTAAGTACATGAAAAGATGTTGAACTTCATAAGTCATCAGGGAATGTGAATTATGACCACAATAAGATAATGATTTATCAGAATGGTAAAAAAATGTAAAATGATACAGCCACTCTGGAAAAGAGTTTAGAAATTTCTTATGAAGTTAAACATATACTTACTATATGACCCAGCAATTGCACTTCCAGACATTTATTCCAGAGAAATGAAAACCTATGCTCGCACAAAAACCTGTACACAAATGTTCATAGCAGCTTTATTTTTAATAGCCAAAAACTGGAATCAACCCACATTTCCTGCAATGGGCAAATGGTTAAACAAGTCATCCATACCTTGGAATCCTACTCTGCAATGATAAGGAACTATTGATATAACCACTTGGGTGTACCTCAGGGTATTATGGTGAATGAAAAAAGCCAATTTCAAAAGGTTGTATACTTTATGATTGCATTAGTAACATTCTTGAAATAACAGAATTATAGAAATAAGGAACAGATTAATGGTTGCCTGGGATTAGAGAAGATGTGGGATATGTATGACTATAAAGGGAAGACACAAGGAGTTCCTTTCTGTTCACGGAACAGTTCTGTATCTTGATTGTGGTGTTAAGTACATAAATCTATACCTGTGCTAAAATTGTATAGGCCTACATATACACAAATGAATGCATGTAAAATCTGGTGAACCTGAATAAAGTCTAGTCTATACTATTGTCAATATCTTGGTTATGAAGTTGTACTACAGTTATGTAAGACCTTACCACTGGGGAAAACTGGATGAAGGGTACATGGAACTCTCTGTACTATTTTTGCAACTTCCTGTAAGTCTATAATTATTGCAAAATAAAAAGATAATGGAACTAGAAAGTATGGTACCTATTTTATGAAATCAGAAAAGGATGATAGGCTGGGCGCAGTGGCTCACCCCTGTAATCCTAGCACTCTGGGAGGCCAAGGCAGGCAGATTGCTCAAGGTCAGGAGTTCGAAACCAGCCTGAGCAAGAACGAGACCCTGCCTCTACTATAAATAGAAAGAAATTAATTGGCCAACTAAAAATATATACAAAAAATTAGCTGGGTATGGTGGCGCATGCCTGTAGTCCCAGCTACTCGGGAGGCTGAGGCAGGAGGATTGCTTGTGCCCAGGAGTTTGAGGTTGCTGTGAGCTAGGCTGACGCCACAGCACTCATTCTAGCCTGGGCAACAAAGTGAGACTGTCTCAAAAAAAAAAAAAGAAAGAAAAAAGAAAAGGATGATAAAAAAATCTGAGGGGAATAAAATGCTTTTAGTATTTTTTTATAGGCCAACCTTGAGCACAAGTCCCTTTCCCTTTCATTCTCTTTGGATACAAAATGAAGATGAAAGTAGATGATCACCTAGGTTCCTTTTAGCTCAGTGTTCAGTCTTTGAAAGTATTGAGCTTGGCTGAGGAGCCAATGGGGTGAAGCTACCATCTGTGGGATTATGACGGAACAGCTCTAAGTTAGAATCCCACCCTGGCAGAACCATACGGCAGCGCCAGGATGCCTTGGTTGGTCGCCCGCCTGTCCCTGCTGGTGGACCCCCGCTACGCCCCAGGACTGGGGTCCATTGCTGAGTACCACTCGTCCTGGGAAACGGGGTGTGGCCGGAAGGGCGGCCACCCCCTCACCCATCACGCAACTGCACCTTCGTGGGGAACCTGGCGCTAAACCATTCCTAGACAACGTGCTTCTGGGTGGGTGCTGTTCCGTACCTAGCAGAGCAGCTCCCTCACTGAGATCTGTTGAAAGTCAGCCCTTGACACAAGGGTTTGTAAACATAAATAAATAAATAACAAAAAAAAATGTAAAAGTATTGAGCATCACAAGGAACAGTGATGTGAACAAGACATATCTTTATTTTCCCAGCTGTACCAATTTGGCTTACCTTTACACAAAATATTGCATTCCACACATAACTCTATACCCCTTCCTGGACACCAGATTCTTTATTTTCAGTCATAGCCAAGACTCTGATGGGAACAATATATACTTGTTCTCTGTTTTCTTATCTCCTATACCAGGTGTCCTCAAACTACCGCCCGTGGGCCACATGTGGGTGTTTTTACCCATTTGTTTTTTTACTTCAAAATAAGATATGTGTAGTGTGCATAGGAATTTGTTAATAGTTTTTTTTAAACCATAGTCTGGCCCTCCAATGGTCTGAGGGACAGTGAACTGGCCCCCTGTTTAAAAAGTTTGAGGACTCCTGTCCTATACAGTTAACTCATTGCATTCTGACATCTGCTCACATCACTCCATTGAAACCACTCCTGCCAAAGTCACCAATGACCTCCACATAGTTAACCACTTTGGTAGGTGCTCACCGGCCATGAAACCTTGCCCACAGCCAGCACTTATAGTCCACATGATAGTTTGTGCTGTGCATTGACGATGAATCCGTTTTGCTCTTGTGTGGTGAGGAAAGATTTAAAGCACTGAAAGCTTGTTTTACTTTACAGGCAGCTTTTCTTATAATGTAAATCAGAATAGGTAACATATACATATATGTTTTCATTATGTTATTTTTAAATGTTCACAATTTTATTTAGATAAATGAAAAATTAGAAAAGTCATTATCACGGCTGTCAGCTAAAGTCGATGCTCGGCTGTGTGCCTTCATATCATGGCTGTCAGCTAAAGTCGCTGTGCGTGTTCATCTGAGGCTATCGACTATAGTCAACGCTGGGACCGAAGTGGTTAAAACTGCTCAGATATTGTGCTGAATAGTTTTCTTAATGCACTCCTGTTTGTACTAGCTCTTACATTATTATACTGACTTTTACTTCCTGTAGCACCTCTCCCTCATTCTCTTTCCCTGGGGACTTTGGCTTGAGGTTTGTGAAAATGCCTGGGCTTGAGTCATAGATAGATCAACTCACTTAAAGACAAGACTGGGCCTCCTACTGTCTCCCAACCTCATAATTATTTAAATGGGAGACATTTTTCCAGAGAATTGGCTCATTTACAGCCCCAACTGCCTTCTTCTTCTTTTTTTTTTTTTTTTTTTTTTTTGAGACCGAGTCTCTCTCTGTTGCCCATGCTTGAGTGCCGTGGCATCAGCCTAGCTCACAGCAACCTCAAATTCCTGGTCTCAAGCAATCCTACTGCCTCTGCCTCCTGAGTAGCTGGGACTACAGGCATGCACCACCATGCCCGGCTAATTTTTTCTTTATATTTTTAGCTGTCCAGCTAATTTCTTTGTATTTTTAGTAGAGATGGGGTCTCACTCTTGCTCAGGCTCGTCTCGAACTCCTGATGGGTGATCCTTGGGTGATCCTCCCACCTTGGCCTCCCAGAGTGCTAGGATTACAGGTGTGACCCACCACGCCCGGCCCCCAACTGCCTTCTTTAAGTGTATGCTGCACCAAAACTCAGTAGTCCAGTCATCTTTTTTTCAGTACTGAGCAGTGCAGCCCCAAAGAAAACTTATTAAAACTGCATGGAAAAGGGAACTCTGCACAATAGGCAGAATTTATGTGGTGCTTAACCTTGGACCCTCCCCCTTGCCCCACCACCAGATGCATTCTGTTACATTTTCACTGCCTCATGGGCAGCAGACATTATTGAAAGATGGTATAGACTCAAAGGAAAAACTGAAAAAGGCAACTGAATGACCAAGGGTCAGCTTCCAGTGTAGCATACATTTCTGACAGTCAGTCTGAGCTATAAATGTGGCAATTCTTCAGAAGGATACTTCCTATCAAAATAGAACCTTTAATTATGATGTAGGGAAGGAAGAAAAAGCTTAGATTGCCTGTAAGAGATACAAACTACATAATTAATCCTTCTCACTCCACCTTTGCTCCTCCCTTCCCTACCCCTGGGACCCAGGGACACTGGAATTTAGGAGTAACAAAAAGGAGCCAGCGGTGGGAGATTCTAACTTGGTACACCTTTTGCCAGCTGGGTATGCTTGCAGGATTTGGATACTTATGGACATTGATATTATCATGAATATGAAATTATGACTCTTAAGGTGATCTATGCATCAGAGGCAAGAGATGTTATAGGTGTAAGGATTACAAAGAAGAACCTACTAGGCAACCAGGGACAAGTTTGAGAGCAGGGTAAGCCAAGGAGAGGACTGGAAAAGGGTAAAGTGACTGCTACAGGGACTGGTCAAACCAATCATGTGGTTGTGGAAGGAGGGGAACAGTTGTGGCTGGTGGCATGAGCACACCTTAAATCCTGGGAGGTCAGAGACGGGGGTGGGGTGGGGTGGGGGGGAAGGACCACCAACATCTCTCTCTGCTGTTGTCTGAAGAGCATTTGGACAATCTAGCCCAGACTGCTACCACCACTCTCAACTTGATGGCTGGCCAACAAATCTTAATCTAAGGACTCGACAAAACATCCTAGTAGCTGCTAACTCAAAGAGTTAACAGTCTCTAGTCAAGATGATAGAACAAGATTAAATTTGTGGAAACAAAACTCTTTTGTACAAAAACTTAATAGAATTGGACCCTGATCCAAGCTGATCCAAGCTCAGCACAATGGCACTGTTGAAGTCACACAACTTATATGAATGTCAGGCCTATACTAACCTGCCACACACAAACTGGTGTATAATCTCCAATGTAAGTGGTAATGGACAATATAACACATTGCCCTGGATTTCCTGCTGGTCAGTCAAAGCAGGTTATGGGCAACTGTCACATCCCTTACTGCACCTGGATTGATGAAATATTTAACTGGCTTGGCTCCAGTTGGGGAGCCTGGCTGAAATGTACCCTTCAAGTGGACCTGATCACAATACTACAGAATCATAGTAACAGTCATTCTCATCCTATGTTCCCTAAAACAGAATGTATTTGGTAAAGGCCCCTATAAGCGCAATTAATTAAAGTGCATCTGATGGGGTGGTCTATGCTCTTGAGAATTCTTAGCTCAATATTTGAAAAGTCAGAGTTGGATTTGTAGAGAATGGGTCTGCCATGGCGCCCTTGTGACTTTGCATGCATATATCCATGCAAGCAAAGCTTGAATTGCATATTATCTGAGTCTGGGCAGGATGTCTTGTGATCCTCTTAGAACGCAAGAGAATGGGAGGCTTGTGAGGTGCTTCCTCAAGGCCATCTCACTCTGACCTCCTTATCTCCCCTGGGAGCCTGTCATGAGACAGTTTCTCATCTCCTTCTGGATTCTTTTTTTTTTTTTTTTTTAATTTCTGAACATTTCATTTCATTCTTGTACAGTATCTTAACTTTTTTTTGAGACAGAGTCTTGCTTTGTTGCTCAGGCTAGAGTAAGTGCTGTGGCGTCAGCCTGGCTCACAGCAACCTCAAACTCCTGGGCCCAAGCGATCCTCCTGCCTCAGCCTCCCGAGTAGCTGGGACTACAGGCATGCGCCACCATACCCAGCTAATTTTGTGTATATATTTTTAGTTGGCCAATTAATTTCTTTCTATTTATAGTAGAGGCAGGGTCTCGCTCTTGCTCAGGCTGGTTTCGAACTCCTGAACTCGAGCAATCCGCCCGCCTCGGCCTCCCAGAGAGCTAGGATTACAGGCGTGAGCCACCGCGCCCAGCCTCCTGGATTCTGATGAGGTCTGAGGCTCTCTGCCCTGCCTCACTCAGTGTATAGCTACAGAATATAAAACTGTTAGCTGCAGTCTAGAAGAGGCTCCCTGGCAATGGGGTATCTCACAATGGGTGCAGTATTAGGGGCATCATATCTGTGGCTTGGCCCCAAATGGTTCATAAAAAGCCTAATGACAATGGTGATACACACATAAAGCAGAAATGTGGTAATATATTATCAATTGAATAATCTGAAGGGTACATGGAAGTTCTTTCTACTATTCCTCCAACATTTTTGTAATTTTAAAATTATAACAAACTTTTAAATTCTACAAATAATGCACACTTTCTGGAAGGCTACATGAGAAAATGATAAGTGGATAATAACCTTTGGTGACTGAGATTAAGGCCAGGGAGAAGGACTCTTATTTTTTACTTTGAATTAATCTATAAACTATTTTTTGAATTTCTAAAATGAACATATATTACCTTCATAATACAAAACTAAAACAAAATGTCTAATTTTTAAATCCAAAAAAGTAGGGAGGGGCAGAGCAAGATGGCCAAATAGAACCCTCCAGTGATCAACGCTCTGCACAAACACCAAAATGAACACCTATTCACACAGGCAAACGCCTTCAGAAGAACAGAAAATCAGGTGAGTGATCATGCTACCTTGTTTTAACATTGTATCAAGGAAGGAGGCACTGAAGAGGACAGAAAAGAAAATCTTGCATTGCCTACACCACCCCTTGCCCAACCCCTAGCCATGCAGTGTTAGCACACCAAATGGAGAGAGAATCTGTGTGCTCAGGAAAGGGAGGGTGGAGTGATCATGGGGCTTTGCATTGAAACTCAGGACCACCCTGGCACAAGGGAACACAGCACAGGGAATAATTCTGCTGGTGCCCACAGAGGAAGCATTTAGACCAGCCCAGCCACAGGGAAATCTTCTGCCCACAAACCGAATTTCTGGCTACTTCCACCACAGGCTGACAAAAAGCAGCCCGGAGCCTGGACTAAATTCCTAAGGCAGTTAGGCCACAAAGGCTGCAGTCCTAGGGCAATTCCTGTAGCTGTGCTGGCTCCAAGACAGTGGACTTGGGGTGCATGTGACCCAGTAAGACATCAGTGGTGGCCAAGCCAGTGCCTATGTCACCCCTCCCCAAACTCCAGGCAGTACAGCTCAGGGAGAGTCTTCTTCCACTTGGGGAAAGGAACGGGAAGAGTTCAGAGGATTCTGTTTTGCAACTTGGGTACCAGCTGAGCCACAGTAAAATCAAGTACCAAGAAGACTCCTGAAGTCCCTGAATCCAAGCGTGGTTCCTGGATGGCATTTTCTGGACCCACCCTGGGCTAGAAGGAAACATGCTGTCCTGAAGGGAATTCATCCAGTCCTGGCAGGATTCAACACCTGCTGACTAAAGAGCCCTTGGGCTTGGAATAAACATCAGAGATAGCCAGGCAACAGTCCCCACAGGCTTTGGGTGAGACTGGGCTGGCTTCACATCTGGCTTGGCACTGCTGGCCATGAGGGAGTGCCCACATCACCATTTCTCTGACTGTAGCAGCCCAGCACAGAGAGTGAGGGGAAAGAGTGAGAGACTTTGCCTGGTAATCCAGTGAATTCTCTGGTATCTTACCCAAATCCCCCAAGGCAGTACCACCAGGAGTCTGCAAGAGTCAGAGCATTACTGGGCTTGGGGCATTTCCAGTGCCGATCTGCAGTGACCAAAGACTTAGATCACAACACTCAATTCAGTTTGAATACCTGGCAAGCCTTCTCAAGAAGGATGGGTTCTATAAAGATTAAAATAAATACCTAAGTCTTCAATGCCCAGACATTGATGAATATCCACAAGTATCAAGAACATCCAGGAAAACATGAGCTCACCAAACAAACTAAAAAAGCTACCAGTGACCAATCCTGCAGTGATGGAGATACATGAGCTTTCAGACAAATAATTCAAAATAGCTGATCTGAAGAAGCTCAGTGAACTTCAAGAGAACACAGAGAAGGAATTCAGAAGCTTATCAGAAAAATTTAACAAAGAGATTGAAATAGTAAAGAATAAATCAATCAGAAATTCTGGAGCTTAAGAATTCAACTGAAAAACTGAGAAATGCATTAAAGTCTCACATCAGCAGAATTGACCAAGCAGAAGAAAGAATTAGCTTAAAGACAGGCTATTTGAAAATACACAGTCAGAAGAGAAAAAAGAAAAAAAAATAATAAGAATGAAGCATGCATATAAGATCTAGAAAAATAGCCTCAAAGGGGCAAATCTAAGAGTTTTTGGTTTTAAAGAGGAGGTAGAGAAAAAGATTGGGGTAGAAAATTTATTCAAAGAAATAATAACAGAGAACTTTCTAAACCTAAAGAAAGATATCAATGTTCAGGTACACCAAGAAGACTTAACCCAAACAAGACTACCTCAGGGATTTAATATTCAAGCTTATAAAGGTCATGGGTAAAGAAAAGGTCCTAAGGGAAGCAAGAAAAAAGAAAAAAAATAACATACAAAGGAGCTCCGATAGGTTTGGCAACAGAGTTCTCAATGGAAACTTTACGGGCCAGAGGACAGTGGCATGACATATTCAAAGTGCTAAGGGGGGAAAAAAAACAAACTTAACCCTAGAATATTATATCCTGCAAAAATAACCTTCAAACATGAAGGAGAAGTAAAGACTTTCCAAGACATACAAAACCTGAGGGATGTCATCAACACCAGACCTGTGCTATAAGAAATGCTAAAAGGAGTTCTCCAATTTGAAGAAAATAATATTAATGCACAATAAAAAATCATCTGAAGGTACACCACTCACTGGTAACAGTAACTACACAAATATACAATACTCTATTGCTGTAACGGCAGTGAATAAACAAACCACTCAAAAATAACTTTTTTGATACAACAACTTTTTGAAAGATAGATTGTATAAAAAGATATGGATGGAAACAATAAAAAGTTAAAAAGTAGGGAGTGGATGGAGATAAAGGGTAAAATTTCCATTAGATTTCTCTTTGCTTGTTTGTTTGTAAGCAGAGTTGTCATATGTTTAAAATAATTGGTTATAAAGTGTTTTTGCAAGCTTCATGGTAACCTCAAATAAAAAAACCTACAACAGATACACAAAAAATAAAAAGCAAGAAATTAAAACACACTACCAGAACAAAAAAATCACCTTTAACAAAGGAAGAAAGGAGGGAAGGCAGGGAGGGAGGGAAGGAGGAAAGGAAGACTACAAAACAATCACAAATCAAATAACAACATGGCAGTAGTAAGTCCTTACCTATCAATCATAACATGGAATGTGAATGGACTAAACTCTCCAGTGAAAAGACATAGAATGGCTGACTGGATTAATAAAACAAGAGCCAATCATGTGTTGTCTGCAAGAAATACACTTCACCTGTAAAGACACACACAGACTGAAAACAAAGGGATGAGAAAAGATACTCCATGCAAATGGAAACCAAAAAAGAACAGGAAGGAGTAGCTACACTTCTATGAGATAAAATAGCTTTCAAGACAAAAACTGTAAAAAGAGACAAAGAAGGTAATTATATAATGATAAAGCGGTCAATTCAGCAAGAGGATATAACAATTCTAAATATATATACACCCAACACTGGAGCACCCAGATATATAAAGCAAATATTATCAGAGCTAAAAAGAGAGACAGACACCAATACGATAATCATTGGAGACCTCAACACTCCACTTTTAGCATGGGACAGAGCATCCAGAAAGAAAATCAATAAAAAAAACACACTGGATTTAATCTGCACTATAGACCAAATGGACCTAACAGATATTTACAGGACATTTTATCCAACAGCTGCAGAATGCATGTTCTCCTCACCTCATGGATCATTCTCAAGGATAGACCATATGTTAGGCCACAAAACAAGTCTTAAAGAATTAAAAAACACTGACATCATACCAAGTATTTTCTCTAACCACAATAGAACAAAACTAGAGATCAGTTAACAAGAGGAACACTGGAAAATATACAAACATATGGAAATTAAACAATATGCTCCTGAATGAACAGTGGGTTAATGAAGAGATTAGGAAGGAAATTAAAAGTTTCTCGAAACAAATGAAAATGAAAGCACAACATATCCAAACCTGTGGGATACAGTAAAAGCAGAACTAAGAGGAAAGTTGATATCAACAACTGTCTACATTAAACAAGTAGAAAAGCTTCAAATAAACAATCTAGTGATGCATCTCAAAGAACCAGAAAAACACCAAACCAAAATTAGTAGAAGAAAAGAAATAATAGGCCAGGCATGGTAGCTCATGCCTATAATCCTAGCACTCTGGGAGGCCAAGGCGGGTGGATTGCTCAAGGTCAGGAGTTCAAAACCAGCCTGAGGGAGACCCCATCTCTACTAAAAATAGAAATAAATGAATTGACCAACTAAAAATATATATATAGAAAAAGTTAGCCAGGCATGGTGGCACATGCCTGTAGTCCCAGCTACTCAGGAGGCTGAGAGTGTAGGATCGCTTGAGCCCAGAAGTTTGAGGTTGCTGTGAGCTAGGATGATGCCATGGCACTCACTCTAGCCTGGGCAACAAAGTAAGACTCTGTCTCAAAAAAAAAAAAAATAAATAAATAAAATAAAAAAAAACAAAAAACAGAAAAGAAAAGAAATAATAAAGATCAGAACAGAAATAAATGAAACTGAAACCAAAAAATACAAAAGATAAACAAAAATAAAATGGATTTTTTGAAAAGATAACCAAAATTGCCACACTAAAAAAATAGAGATGACTCAAATTAATGAGTTCAGAGTTGAAAAAGGAGACATTACAACTGTTACTGCAGAAATTCAAAGGATCATTAGAGACTACTATGAGCAACCGTAAGTCACTAAGTTGGAAAACCTAGACGAAATGGATAAATTGCTAGACACATAAAATCTACCAAGATTGAACCAGGAAGAAATCCGAAGCCAGAATAAACCAATAATAAGTAACAAGACAGAAGGAGTAATGGAAAGTCTCCCATCAGAGAAAAGGCCTGGCCGCAATGGCTTTACTGCTGAATTCTACCAAGCCTTCAAAGAAGAACTAATACCAATCTTACTTAAACTATTCCAAAAATTCCAGGAGGAGGGAATACTCGCAAACTCATCCTATGAGGCCTGTATTACCCTGATACCAAAATCAGACAAAAAAAAAACCCCAACAACAAAAAAAGAAAACTACAGGCCAACATCTCTGATGAACATACATGCAAAAATTCTCAACAAAATGCCAGCAAAACAAATTCAACAACACATTAAAAACATTACTCATCATCATCGAATGAGATTCATGCCAGGGATGCCAGGATAGTTCAACATATGCAAATCAATCAATGTGATACATCATATCAACAAAAGGAAGGACAAAAACCATATGACTTTGTCAACAAAATTCAACATCACTTCATGATAAAAACTCTTTAAAAAACTGGGTATAGAAGGAACTTAACATAATAAAAGCAATATATGACAGACCCACAACGACTATCATACTGAATGGGGAAAAATGGAAAGCCTTTCCTCTAACATCTGGAACAAAACAAGGATGTCCACTTTCACCCCTGTTATTCAACATAGTACTGGAAGTTCTAGCTAGAACATTCAGACAAGAAGAAGAAATAAAGGGCATCCTAATTGGAAAGGAACTCAAATTACCCTTGTTTGCGGATGATTTGATCTTATATCTAGAGACACCTAAAACCTCTACACACAAAAAATATTATTAGAACTGATAAACAAATTCAGTAAAGTTGCAGGATATAGCATCGACATACAAAAATTAGTAGAATTTATATATGCCAACAGTAAACAATCTAAAAAAGAAACTGAGAAAGTAATCCCATTGATGATAACTACAAATAAAATAAAATATCTAGGAATAAACTTAACCAAAGAAGTGACAGATCTATAATGAAAACTATAAAACATTGATGAAAGTAATTGAAGATGACACCAAAAAATGGAAAGATATTCCATACTCATGGACTGGAAGAATTAATATTGTTAAAATGTCCATACTACCCAAAGCAATCTACAGGTTCAATGTAATCCCCACCAAAATACCAATGACATTCTTCACAGAAACAGAAAAAATAATCCTGAAATGTATATAGAACCACAAATAAAGATCACTGGTAAGGGTAACTACATAGACAAATATAAAACAAATATTAATATATTAAATCTCTAACCTAGAAATATTAATGTGATGTATTTTTGTGACATTTTTCTTCTACCTAATTTATTAATAGAGGACAGATCCATAAAGCAATAAATATAGTATGTATTGATGGGCACATAATGTAAAAATATGTAATATGTATAACAATAATACCTAAAAGGGGGGTAAGGGAATAGAAGTTTATTGTAAATTTTTTATATATAGTTGAAATTATATTGGTATTAAAGCTAGATGATTTTAAGATAAGATGTTAATTATAATCACCAGAGAAACCACTAAAGAAATAATTCAAAAATAAATAAGAGAATTAAGGTGGTACACTGTAAAATATATAACACAAAAGAAGGCAGTAATGGAGGAATATAAGATCAAAAAACACACAAGACATAGAAAACAAAGAGCAAAATGCTAGACATCAATCCTAGCTTATCAGTAATCACATTAAATATAACTGAATTAATCAAATCAAAGGGAAGAAATTGTTAGAATGCATAAAAAAGATCCAACTGTATGCTTTCATAGGACACACTTTAGATTCAAAGATACAAATAAACAGAATAAAAAGACAGGAAAAGATATACCATGCAAACAGCCATCAAAGCTGAAATGGCTAAATAAATATCAGACAAAATAGACATTTAAAAAAAAGAGCACATTTTATAAATTTAAAATGGTTAAAATGGTTCATTTAGCAGGAAGATTTAACCATTATAAACATATGCACGTAACAGAGCTCAAAATATATGAAGAAAAACCTGACAGAATGAAAGAAAAAATAGTTCAACAATGAGTATTGGAGATGTTAATACCACACTTTCAACAGTGGAGAGAACAACTAGGTTAGAAGATCAACAAGGAAATAGAAGAAGTGAATAACACTATCAACTAGACCTACTAGACAACTTCTAAGATAATCCAACATCAGCAGAATACACATTCTCCTCAACTACACAAGAAATATTATCCAGGTTAAACCATATGTTAGGCCATAACAAAAAAGCCTCAATCAATTTAAAGGATTGGAATCATACAATGTATGTTCTCTAGCTACAATGGAATAACATTAGAAATAAATATTAGAAGGAAATTTGAGAAATTAACAAATTTGTGAAAATGGAACACATTCCTAAATATCCATTGGGTCAAAGAAGAAATCACAAGGGAAAATGGAAAATACTTTTGAGATGAATGAAAATGAGCACATACCAAATTTATGAGATTCAGTGAAAGCAGTGTTGAGAGGGAAATTTATAGCTATAAAATGCCTGGAGAGAAGAGAGAAAAGATTTCAAATTAATAACTCAACTTTTTACCTTCTTTAATACACCATATTAAAAGAATAAAGGCCAAAAACCACACAAACGACTGGAAAAAGAAGAGCAAATTAAACCCACAACTAGCAGAGGAAAGGATATAATAATGATTAGAGTGGTGATAAATGACATAGAGAACAGAAAAACAACAGAGAAAAATCAATAAACCCAAAAGTTGGATCTCTGAAAAGATCAACAAAATTGACAATCCTTTAGCTAGACTATGAAAAAAAAAGAAGATTCAAATTTCTATAATTAGGAATGAAATAGGAGACACTACCAACCTTACAAAAAGAAAAAAGATTATTGGGGAAAACTGTGAACCACCATATTCCAATAAGTTAGATAACATAGATGAAATAGACAAAGTTTTAGAAACACACCAACCACCAAAACTGACCAAACAAGAAATAAAAAACATGAATAAACCTATAAGAAGTAAAGAAATTGACTTAGTAATTTTAAAATTTCCCACCAAGAAAAGCCCAGGACCAGATTGCTTCTCTGGTGAATTCCACTAACTCTTTGAATTAATACCAATTCAGAATTAACACCAATCATTTACAAACTCTTCAAAAACAGAAGAGGAAACACTTCCCAACGCAATCTATGATTCCAGTACTACCCTGATACCAAAACCAGACAAAGACATTACAAGAAAAGAAAACTAGGCCCTAATATTCTTTATGAACATAAATGCAAAATTCCTCAGCTGAATATTGGCAAACGTAATCCAGCAGCATATAAAAAGAATTATATCCCATTACCATGTGGGAATTATCCTAAGAATGCAAGATAGGTTCAACAGACAAGAATCAATCAATGTAATACACCATATTAAAAGAATAAAGGCCAAAAACCACATGACCAACTCAATGCAGGATGAGCATTTGACAAAAGCCAACATACTTACAGGAGAAAAACACTCAAACTTGGATGAGAAAAGAACTTCCTCAACCTGATAAAGGCCAAATGAATAACCCACAGCTAACATCATATTTAATGATGAAAGACTGAATGCTTTCTGCATAAGATCAGGATCAGGATCCAGATAAAAATGTCCATTTCTGCCACTTCAATATTGTACTGGAGATTCTAGCTAGGGCAATTAGGAAAAAAGAAAAAGGTATCCAAATTGGAAAGGAGATATAAAACTATATTTGTAAATGGCATAACCGTCGGGGGATCACTTAACTACCTAAGACCTGAAGATTTCCACCTTTCATCTGGAAGCCCCAACATCTTCCTCTTTCTCATAATATTCAATTAGATTATTGTTGCTTATTTGTCGTTGAGAGTGGACTGTGTAAGCGGTCTGCCTTCACTCCCCTGGAGATGCAGTGGACCTGAGCCCAGATCCTGTCCTCAGAAACCCAGCAATTGACTGGTACCCGCCTTCTTGGACCCCGCGGCCATCTTTTCCGGCATTCTTGCAGAATTCTGGCGCCTCGTGACCTCAGATCCCACCTCACAATGCTGGAGGTCTGCGTCAGCCTGCACGAAGAAAAGGTCGCCTGGTGAGGGCCACCTGCCGGGCCAGGCCTTTTTTGTGTCACCTCAGGCTCCTCGTCTGTCACCAGGCTACCAGTCCCCTGCCTAGGGGTACCGGTCCCCGCTGGTCTGGAAGAGGAGGGACCGGACTCCGCAGCCATCACCCTATCGGCTGGCGGTCTGCCACACACGCATGGGGTCGTCCGCATCCAAGGCTGCCCTCGGAGCAACCACCGATGAGCCGACAGAGCCTGAGCCGAAACACCTGGCGGGTGAGAGGGCCGGGTGTGGGCAGCCACAGGGCTAGCTTGGTCTGAATGGGTAAGAACCTCTAATGGCAGCACCCTACTCTGCTCCCTCCCAATCACCCTCCCCCCAGTTCCTCCCTTCTACCCGTACCCGGAGGAGGTGGAATTTGAATTGCCACTTCTAGTAATCTTTGATTAAGCATAGAAGGGAACCACTGGCATTTTTAACTCCAAATTTCAAAATATTTAAAATGTATTCAAATAATTTAGATAGAAGACAAGGAGATGGTGGATTTATAACCCAGCCTTCTTAGAAGGCACATCTCCCAAGTCCCTCCCAGCCCCCCTATAAATCATGACATTCAGTAAGACTTCTCAATTACAGGAAGGAATCAGTAGATTCTCCCATAGGTATTCCTAACCTAAGGACCATGAATGGGCTTTAGAGTGTACATGGCAACATTTTTGTGCCCTTGTGTATGTTTCTAGGGGGAAGAATTTTGATTCTCAAAGGCTAAGCTCCCAGTCTAGCTCCATTCCCTATTGTTGGAGCTCATAGTGAGCAGAGCAGTAACTTCTAAACAATATGTGCTATTAGCAATATACATAAATCCTACTGTTATTGAAAACTTTATAGCTGACTTTTCTGGTCACCGCTTTGTTTGGATATTTTGCTTAAAAACTATTTTTTTTTTTTTAAGAGACAGTCTCTCACTCTGTTACCGGGGCTAGAGTGCCGGGGCGTCAGCCTAGCTCACAGCAACTCAAACTCCTGGGCTCAAGGGATCCTTCCGCCTGAGCCTCCCGAGTAGCTGGGACTACAGGCATGCGTTGCCATGCCCGGCTAATTTTTTTTATATATTTTTAGTTGTGCAGCTAATTTCTTTGTATTTTTAGTAGACACGGGTCTCGCTCTTGCTTAGGATGGTCTGGAACTCCTAAGCCCATACTATTCACCCGCCTGGGCCTCTCAGAATGCTGGGATTACAGGCGGGAGCCACCGCCCCAGGCGGCACCCTGCCGCTTAAAAACTATTAATTGCCACCGGGGGTAGTGGCTCCTTGAGGGATCTTCCTGCCTCAGCGTCCCAGAGTGCTAGGATTACAGGCGTGAGCCACCGTGCCCGGCCGAAATTAATAGTTTTTAAACGGCCCAGTGGCTCAAGCCTGTAATTCTAGCACTCTGGAACGCCGAGCCGGGAGGATCGCTCAAGGTCAGGAGTTCGAGACCAGCCTAAGCAAGAGCGAGACACCACCCCCACCCTCTACTAAAAATACAAAGAAATTAGCTGCACGACTAAAAATATATAGAAGAAAACTCAGCTGGTCATGGTGACACATGCCTGTAGTCCCAGCTGTTGGGGAGCCTGAGTTGAAAGGATCACTTGAGCCCAGGAGTCTGAGGTTGCTGTGAGCTGGGCTGACGCCACAGCACTCTAGCCCAGGAAACACAGTGAGAGACTGTCTCCAAAAAAAAAAAACTATTAATTGCTTTCTGAAGTTTTATCTTCCTGTTATCATGATAATGTGCATGTATTACAGCAACTAACAATTTACCAAGTTAAATAGAGAGTTTGCTGAGCATTATTCTGGGCAGGCCATGTACTAGATTTCCTGTATATATTTTACAGCCCTGGATGGTTATGTAATATGTGCCAGAATTGGCTTCTTTTTTTTAAATAAGAAAAGTAGTTTTATTTTTAAAGAAATTATTCAATACATAATTTATTATCATAATTAAGCTTAATTTATATATAAAAATATCTTCTTGGATTGGGCACAATGCTTTTTTATTTCAGCATATTATGGGGGTACAAATGTTTAGGTTACGTATGTTGCCTTTGCCCCCCCCCCAGAACTTCAAGTGAGTCCATCCCCCAGACAGTGCATCGCACTCGCACTCATTACGTATGTATATGCCCATCCCCTCCTCCCCCCTCCCACCTGCCCGATGCCAGATAAATGTTATCTGAAGACATTAAGGATGAACACCAGTTAGCTATGTGAAGGCATCATAGAAGGGAAATAGGCCACTTAAGTTGGTACCATGATAGTCTAAAGGTTGACACAGGCTGAAATCATGGGGAAACAGAAACAAATAACTTGTAGAGGAGACTGTTTACAGAAAGGGGAATGAAGCAGACTTAGAGATTTTTAAAAATGTAAAAGAATCTCATTCTTCCTAACCTAACAGCTGGCATATATTAGTCCTTGACATAGAGTACATACACTTGGTGAATAAGTGAATCTGGGTCTACAGTTAGAGTCAGCCTATTGCTCCAGTCCACTAGCATATTTGTTAAGCATCCCCCTCAGTACCTATCCTACTGCTATGCATGTGAAAATGCTGATTAATGAATAAGTGCCATGGATGAAGTTGTTTTGTAATGATGGTTTATAGACAATTTTGAAAGCAAAGAGGATTTTGAACTGATAAAAAGTAGGGAATCATTGCATGTTCTAAAATGGGAAAATGAAATGATGAAAATTAACTTTTGAGGGGCGGTATTAAGTGAATTGATGAATGGTTATAGCTCTGAGACAGGGAATTAGGAAGTTGTTGCAATAAACTAGTACAAGGTTATGAGGAAGTGGACTCAAGAAGCAATAAATGGATAAAGGATGCAAATAAAATGCTGAGAGATAGGATGTTCCTACAAGGGAAGTTCCTACTGAACTTACATGGAATGACACTTTTCTTGAGAGAAGCAAGTATGCCAGTGGTTAATAGCTTGGTCTTCAGGGTGAAACGAATCTAATTTGAAATCCTAGCCCTGCCACTTGACTACTTTTATGACCTCAGGTATGTTACTTATCTTCTGGAGTACTATTCATTCATTTAACAAGTATTTACCGAAACCAGTTATGTACCATCTACTGTGCTGGATTGTGGTGACCAAAATGGACTCAATCCCTGCTTTCCTCAAGTATGCAGGATAATAGAGTAAACAGGCATGAAATATCATGTAACATATGTCAGTACATATTATATGTAATGAAGAAAATGTTTTTATATCTGTTCTTAAGTTAAAATTACCAATTTTGGTTTTGAAAATTATTTCTCAGTCTGCATTTTAATGCTTGTCACTGTCTCTTATTTAGATCTAATACAGTACATAAATGAAACTAATATGAGCGTTAAGCATCTGGCTGATGTTCTTTTTGAAAAAACTGGGAGCAGCAGCTGGGTGGTAGTGTTCAAAGCCCTGGTTACTGTGCATCACCTCATGGTATATGGAAATGAGGTGAGTGTGGTATATATTCTAATGGTAGTTGTTTCCTTCCTTCTAGTACAGACAAAATCGAGCATGTTCAGGGTGGTTGCCATAGGCCCTTCCTTCTAGTACAGAGGACTGTAAGCACAAAGTTGCAAAATGTTCTTGGTTTGTCAAGGGCTTACTACTTCTTATTTTCATTAGTGATAAGTGGGGGAAATGAATAGCAGTATATATTACTTTAAATGTTTTTTCTGTTTTTAGTAATGAAAATATCTTTGCAATCAGTATTATTTGAGGTATACCATTTTAGCCACTGGTAAAGTAGCCACCAGATAATAAAGTAGATAATAGAGTTTAGATTAATATTTCTTTCAATATTTAGATGATTTAGACCAAGAAAAGCCTCTTGAAGATGTATTACTTCATAACTGCTTTACTTTGCCAAAGAAGACTGGAAATCTAAGTGTATTCATCCCCTATCGATCTCTCCTCATATATATACACTCTTCATATTTTACAGAACAACTGAAATGCTCTGTAACATTACATTACTTATTATTTTCTGTTTAAAATTTACAAACATTTTATCTCAGTAAACTGCAATAAAAAATCGGGGTTTAGAAATTGGCTGAATTTTGAAAGTTATTATAAAGCAACAGTAATTATACAGTACAGTATTGGTAAAAATATAACATATGTAAGTGGCACATAATAGAGAGCTCAGAAATAGAACTATACTTACATAGGAGTTTGGTGGCTCTTAAAAAACATAAAGGAAGGTATGGCAGAAATAATTTAAAATAAAGGCTGTTAGCACAAATGGCATCCCTATGGAAAAAATAGAATGAGATCTTTATCCTATTCCATATACAAAAATACCACACGCATGAAATATCTAAATGTGAAAATTAAATTTTAAAATTGAAGAAAATGTAGAAGAATATGCTTATGACATTCAGGTAGGGAAGACACCATAGTTGAAAGAAGGTATTTCCAGTATATATATAATATTACAGCCCAAAGGTTAAATATTCCGAATACATGATTACTAAGAAAAAAACTATACAATGAACTAATGAGCAAAAGAAATGAACAGAGAATTCACAAAAAAGGAAACCCGAATGCCTGATAACCATCTGAGAACATGCTTATATTAAGAAAATTTAAAATATCTGACAGTATGAAGAGTTGGGAAGACCTTGAGAAATGAGACCTCACATACCCTGTACATGACATGTAAATTATTAGCTGCTGCATTTTATCACTGTGAAGAGGAGAACATTGAGACACATTTAACAAAGTTGAAAATGCCCAGCATAGTAACCCAGAAAATCCACTTTTCACATCATATTAATAATAATGAAAAACTAGAAATCGCCTAAATTTCCACCAGTAGGGAACAGATAAAATGAAGTGTGTTTATTGGAAAGAGTTTGTGTCTGTTTGGCTGTTTCTCAGAAGCAAGTGGCTGACATTGACTGGTTGGTGAGTAAGGCCAGTGGTAACTGATGGATTGACTGGGTTTAAACTGGTTTTGGGTGGCTACTTGTTTGTTGCCATGGCTATAGGTCAGTCCTTTTCTACATCTGAGGCAACTTTCACCAGGTGTTTTCTGTTTAAATTTGCCTTCCTTCAACTATGTTCAAAAGGAAAACTATTTTTTTTTTTTTGAGACAGAGTCTCACTCTGTTGCCCTGGCTAGAGTGCCATGGCATCTGCCTAGCTCACAACAACCTCAAACTCCTGTGCTGAAACAATCCTCCTGGCTCAGCCTCCCTAGTAGCTGGGACTATACGCATGTGCTACCATGCCTGGATAATTTTTTCTATATATATATTTTAGTTGTCCAGATAATTTCCTTCTATTTTTTTTTAGTAGAGATGGAGTCTCACTCTTGCTCAGGCTGGTCTCGAACTCCTGAGCTCAAACGATTCGCCTGCCTCAGCCTCCCAGAGTGCTGGGATTACAGGCGTGAGCCACCACGCCTGGCCTGTAGATTTATTTTTAAAGTGTGGGTCAAGAGGAATTGTTTAATAATTGCTCTCAGGTTGATCACCCATTTTTCAGATGGTTAGAATAATTATCTAGATAATTTTCTTTCTTTATTTATTTACATTTCAGAATGTTATGAGAGTAAAAATTCTTTGGTACATAAATTGCCTTTGCACTACCCAAGTCAGAGTTACAAGTGTGCCCAACCCCCAGAGAGCACACACGATGTCCATTAGGTGTGAATTTGCCGATTCCTTCCTCCCCCCTCCCATCTTCCCAACACCTGATGAATGTTACTACTATATGTGCACATAAGTGGTGAGTACCTGTGGTATTTGTTTATCTCTTCTTGAGATGCTTCACTTAGAAGAATGAACTCCAGCTCCATCCAGATTAATACAAGAGGTATTAGTTCACCATTTTTTATGGCTGAGTAGTACTTCATGGTATACATATACCACATTTTATTAATCCACTCATGTATTCATGGGCACTTGGGTTGTTTCCACATCTTTGCAATTGTGGATTGTGCTGCTGTAAACATTCAAGTGCAGATGTCTTTTTTATAGAGTGTCTTTTGTTCTTTTGGGTAGATGCCCAGTAATGGGATTGCTGGATCAAATGGTAAATCACTTGTGTTGCTTTAAGATATCTCCATATTGCTTTCCACAGAGGTTGTACTAGTTTGCAGTCCCACCAGCAGTGTAGGAATGTTCCTCTCTCTCTGCATCCACATCAACATTTATTGTTTTGGGACTTTTTGATAAAGGCCATTCTCACTGGAGATAAGTGATATCTCATTGTGGTTTTCATTTGCGTTTGCCTGATGATTAGAGATATTGAGAATTTTTTCATATGTTTTTGGCCATTAGTCTATCAGAGGGCCAATCAACCACAGTCTCATTCAAATAACCAGGCTGCTACAGATGACGTCAACCCACTTATACCTCTGGAAATGTGCCAGTTCTTGAGTCCAGTGTTCCCTAAATCCTATATAAGATCAGCAGCTGCTCTGTGAGAAGTCACTGTGTCTGAATGGCACAGCTCTCTTACTAGAGAAAGCAATGCATTCCCATTTTGTCTTTTTATTTCATATATTGAAAGCTCATCATCCTTTGGAAAAAAATGTTTTAAGTTCCTTAAATTTACCTCCCTTATATTTTACTCTCCTTAATAAAATACAAAGACTTTTAAAAAAAGTAATACTTTCAGAAATTTTATATGAAACATGATTTTCAAAGTTTTATATTTTATATTTAGAATTTTGCTCAATCCTAAATTCAAACACATTTGATCTGGGAGGCCGAAGCGGGAGGATTGCTTGAGCTCAGGAGTTTGAGACCAGCCTGAGCAAGAGCGGGACCCAATCTCTACTAAAAATACAAAGAAATTAGCCGGACAACTAAAAATATATAGAAAAAATTAGCCAGGCATGGTGGCGCATGCCTGTAGTCCCAGCTACTCGGGAGGTTGAGGCAGGATCACTTGAGCCCAGGAGTCTGAGGTTGCTGTGAGTTAGGCTGACGCCAGGCACTATAGCCCCAGCAACAGAATGAGACTGTTAAAAAAAAAAAAAAAACAAAAAACAAAAAAAAAAACAACAACAACAAAGAAAAACACCTCACATTTGGAAGTCCTGACTTAGAGATGGATAAGTAGTATAAAGCTTCTGTATTTTCTAACACATTTTCAAAGATTAGGTATATTCACTACCAGTAGTTTTAAGAAGTCATCAGAAGTTATCTTATACATGAAGAAAAAAAATTCTCTGAAATATCTATTTGTTCTATTTAGTTAGACATACATTAACTATTTCACCAGAAACTTCTGCTTTGGAAACATTTTAGTAGGAATAAAAAAATGTATCTTCAGAAATAATACTGATTCCTGTAAGTGCCATTTATTATCCAGAGATAGTTCAGATATGGTTTGATGAGAGTTAATTGTTCAATACTATTTAGTACAAAAGAAGTGGAAGATAAGGCATCTAATTGCAGGAGGCATTTTTAACCACCTTCATTTTCTTTGCAGGGGATCTGCTTTGAACAAAATGAAATATTCACTGTTTGTTCTATCTTACGTTTATTTAGTAAGAACCATTATCATCCATCCCAAGCACACAACTTTGCAAAATAACAAAGATGTACAAAGCAACAATGGCCTTCATTCTAAAAGC
Source organism: Microcebus murinus (assembly GCF_040939455.1). Lineage (NCBI taxonomy): Eukaryota > Metazoa > Chordata > Mammalia > Primates > Cheirogaleidae > Microcebus > Microcebus murinus. Next base: position 348,098 of record NW_027438951.1, on the reverse strand, counting down.
ACAGTGCTTCAAGGAAGCAGTTCTTGTTTTATTAAGTGCTTTCAGTTTTGCCTTAGGACCTCTTTGACTTGAGAAGGTTTTTTCTTTGAGGTGCACACATGATCCTTTTATATTCATTATTATATGCTATTAATCGATGATGATGGAGAAATGAGTGGATCCTTTCCTCTCCTTTTTCCTGAGTAACATTCTTTTGGGCTTAATTCTAATAATTAGTTTTGAGGAAAATGAATTGATGTACAGTACTACTTTCTGTGATTCTGTGGAGTGAAAATACATCAGGTTTTCCATCATAAACATCTATCTCTAGAATTTTATGTATTTTATGCAACCACTGTAAAAATATTCCCTGGGCTGGAGTTTAACATTTCTTTTTGCAATTTTTTTCTGCCCCTCTTTTTAAATCTTGGGAAAAAATGAGAACATATTTTAAAGAAAAGTTCTTTTCCTGTTGTTAAGAATGGAAAATGTAAAAAGACAGTATTACCAAATGAGGAAAAAATTTAATATCAGTGTTAATTGTAGTTTTAAGTAATGTGAGAAAAGCTGCTTGCTCTGTAGGAGAGTTTTTTTCTAATAGCAATAACAAACAAAATATACTTAAAAATTAAAAATATGTAAAAATCTGGCCTTTGAAAATACTATAATACTCTAGTTAAAGTGCTCTGATGCCTCAGGTTCTAGCATATTCTGAGGTAAAAGTTGAACATAGAATGTAAGGTTAAAGCTCTTTCTCCTATCTCATTCACTTTTTTAAACATTACCACCTAGAGCTTGAGAAACTTAGTACAGGGTTTCTGAAAAATGCAGAGTCTGAGGTACGTATGTTCAAGCTCTGATTTAGTCAGAAATTAAGGAACTCAAATAACATTTCTTAGTACCAGGCTTTGAGAACTCTAGTGAAGCAGATTCCTGGAAATACCTTATAAAGACTCGCTTATTAAAAAAAAAAGACTCTTTTATTATAGTAAATAGTCTTTAAATGTTTATGTAACAATAAAAAGCATAAATTATACTATTCACCTATATTCAGGCATGCTCAATCCTAAATATTCCTCACTGTTACCAAAATATTATTGGCCAACTCAATTAATTGATTCCGTTTTTGATTCATTCATTCATTCAGTAAACATTTATTGAGTACCCAGTATTGCCACATTACATGATACAGCTCTAAAAAGAAAGTAATTCTTGTTCTTTCAGAACTTACAGTTTAACAGAGAAGACAAACGCAAAACAGTTAATTATCACAAAACTGGATAAAGGTTATGTTAGGAGAAATGACTTCCTTGGGGATGCACATGGGTGATAAAGTCTTCAGTGAGTTTTGTGTCTTCCAGCAAGAGTGATTAATAAAGTGCTCACTTATTCTGATGAAACTTTGTGAAAACTTAAGGAAATTTTTAGAACTGAGACTAGCCCAGTAACTTCTCTCTATCTACACCTAACCTCTCTATCACAATGGAAAATATTCAAAACTCAGCTAAATCTCATTTTATTGATGTTTTAATCAATGCTTAAAGATATATTTACTCAACTATGCAGGAAAGAGAGAGGTTCAACAATGTGTCCTTTTAAGAAAAACAAAATGATGCTTAATAAAAAAGTTGTCAGAATCCTTAAAAAATGACGTATAATTGATTATACAACTAAATGCTGTATAACATTAACCTGTTGTATACCAACAAGGCTAGATCTCAAAAACAATGCTAATAGAGAAATCAAGTTGTATAATGACATTTAGTACAATACAATTTACATAGAATTTAAAATACAATTTTTGTCCATGGAACAACTACATGTGAAACTATAAGGAAAATAGACTTTAAAGATAGCACATTAAAATTATGATACCGGTTACTTCTAGGTAGGAAAAGAAGGAAATGGACCTTGGGGATGGGGCAAAGGGTACTTTAACTTTATCTGTAATATTTTATTCCTCTTATTTTAAAAATAGACTTGAGACAGATATGTCAAAAAAGTTAGCAGGTATTATTTCTAGGTAGTGGGGTACACAGATGTATCATATTACTCTTTGTATTTTTCTGCAGTTTAAAAATTACTCAGAAGAGTGGAATGTCTAGATACAAAGTCTTGGAGGAAAAATGGTACTTATTCATATGAGCTTTAATGTTTAATTCCTTGTTTATTTGGGGGAGTAGATAAACAGAGGAAAATTGGCAGCACTGCAGATCCTTGTGTTCGATATGATCGTACTCAACTTAATCAATGCTCCTGAAATAGAAACTATGTGATAGAGCTATGTTAAAATATACATTTATTATGACAAAATCGTTAATAAACTCTCTTTATATACAGGAACTAATTTTAGAATTTGTCATTTGTTTGACAGCGTTTTATCCAACATCTTGCATCTCGAAACTCTTTGTTCACCTTACACAACTTCCTGGATAAAAGTGTCATAGAAGGTAAGATGATTCTTTGGTGGAAATATTTCTGTGTGGCAAAGAGGGAAAAGCCCTGAAAACCATGCCTAGTTAAAAAAAAATGGTTCTAAAATATGAAGGATGTGGTGTGTTACATATTTTATGAAAGTAAATAATCCCAAAATTCATTGATAGAACACACATTTGAATGCTTACTAAGAATAGCAGAATATGTATGTGCTAGAGACAAAGAAGTTAATGAGACCTCCAGTAAAGACTCAGCGAGGCCTCTTTTTTTTTTTTTTACTTATTTTCTCTATTGTTTTTCCTTCTCTCTCTCTCTCTCTCTCTCTCTCTCTCTCTCTCTCTCTCTCTCTCTCTCTCTCTCTCTCTCTCTCTCTCTCTCTCTCTCTCTCTCTCTCTCTCTCTCTGTTTACAAATCCTTGTGTTGAGGGCTGACTTTCAATAAATCTCAGCAAGGGATCTTCTCTGTGAGGGAGCTGCTCCCCTAGGTACAGAACACCGACCTAGCAGCAGGTCGTCTACGAATGTTTAGCGCCAGATTCCCCACGAAGGTGCCTTTCGTGATGGGCGTGGGGGCGGCCGCCCTTCTGGCCACGCTCCGTTTCCCAGGACAAGGAGAGCTCAGCAATGGACCCGGTCCCAGCGCCAGGGCAGGGGCCTATCCACAATGCGCCAATGGGGGCCCATGTGCCCCTGTCCGCCTGCAGGGCAGGCGGGAGGCCGGCTATCTGAGGCCAACAGAGGCTCCCCAGCGCTGCCATATCATTCTGCCTGAGCGAGATTCTGATTTAGAGGCATTCTGTCATAATCTCACAGATGGTAGCTTCGCCCCATTGGCTCCTCAGCCAAGCACATACTCTTAAACCACTTCTCTGCCTGAGTTTTTAACTCTTTCCACTTCTCACCAACTATCTCTGTGCTTTCCTTTTCTTTTGCATTATTGTCTGTCATTCCCCGCCGGAATGTACACCCTAGGAGGGCAGGAATTTTAGTTTGTTTTGTTCACTGCTGAACTTTTAGCACCTAGGACATGGCCTAGCTCATAGTAGGCACTCAACAATTATTGAATCAATGAATAAATTGAATCAATGAATCAGCATATGTTTGGAGGTTGAGTAGTAAGAAGCTGCCTTTCTCTATTTTCTCTATGAAGTAGAGGGCAGTTCATTTGCTGAGTGGTGGGAGGGTAAAGGAGGACAGTGGAAATGGGATGGGGAGAGTAAGGAAAATGCTGAGAATTTACAATGGAGTTAGTGGAAATGTAAAAGGAACTGATAAAATTCAATTATTTCATCTGTTCAGAGATGTTGCCATCAACACCACATTAAGGAGTGATATCAAGGCTTTGAGGAAATAAACAATAATCTTTAACAGAAAGCTTGGGGAATGTCAGACTAGATTATTAAAGGCCATTCTAATTTTTATGCTTCAAAGATATTGTTGAGGTATACCGGTGATTGTGGAATTAGTCTTTGCATTTATTGACATATTGTAAAAAGTTAATATTGGTTGAATTGGATATAATCAAAATGTCTCCTTTTTAGGGTACACTATGTCAACCTTCATCAGACGATACAGTAGGTACTTGAATGAAAAGTCACTCGCATATAGACTCATCGCATCTGACATCACAAAAACCAAGAGAGGGTCAGTAAATATCATTAGTTTCTAAGCAAAAAACACTGAAATTCATATGTGGCCTACTTTGTAGTTTGTCAAAAACAGTTCTATTTCAAAATGTTGATGTTACAGCACTTCTCAAACTCTTAATTATTGATATTTATGAATTTCTTTTATCTTTTATAGGATACATGGTATGATGAGAACTATGAAAACTAAAGAGCTGCTAAATACACTTCCAGTTATTCAAACCCAGTTTGATGCTCTTCTTAATTTTAATGTAAGAGCTTTATAAATCCTTTAAAAGGCATCATTTAACTGTAGGTGGGAGAAGGAATTTTTTAACTGGTGGTAATTGATTACTATTTTATTTAATTTCTAGGCAAATCCTGACGAACTAACAAATGGTATAATACATGCTGCTTTTATGCTCCTCTTTAAAGATGCTCTTCGTCTCTTTGCAGCCTATAATGAAGGGATCCTTAATCTGCTAGGTAGGATAAAGAATAAGCATTACTTCATTACTTTTTAAAAGATAAAATGGTAAAAATAATTTATTTGTAGAAATCTTTTACAAAAGATTGCTAACTTGCTACATTTAGACTCATATTTGATTTGGATTCAAAATAGAAGATCCTTGCAGAGTCAAGTATATTTTTAAATCATGAGATATTATGTTGCTTCATTGGTTAAAATTATTTGGCTAATTAGGCACAAAACTTTTCAATTTTTATGTAAGTGCTAACTGATATTTCTGGGAGATTTACTGGAGAATCAATATGGGGTTGCTATATTTAAACATTATACATTAAGGCCCATTTTTGCCAAGATCGAATAACACAGTTCTGACTTGCCCAAGAAGGTAAAGCCTATAATGTAATTGTTGTTGATTATATATATGCATTTTTTTAGGCTTTTTAGGAAATTACTGTCATCATTTAGCCCTAATGAATGATTCATTTCATTACAAAGTTTCTCTGAACTTTGTTGATGAAAATTTGAGATCTTTTCTTATACTGAAGAAATACGTAGTACATTTGTAGGGTTATAAGAGGGTAGGAAACAAAGCCCCTTCCTTCAAAGAACTGCAAAGCTCAATGTTAATTTAAAAGACTATAGGCTAGAAGTTATAGAAATTAAAATCTAAACTATCTGCTATTAAGTTCTGTATATATTCCCAGCACTGGTATTTGGTATACAGTAGTGACTTTATAAAAATCTGTTGCTTATAGGGATTGAGAAGTGCTATTTCTTGTTATCAAAAAGAAAATAACTTGATTAAAACTTTAATAGTTTTGAATAGGTTAAAATCATATCCAGAATCAGCTTAAGATAGAATAATCAGAAAGGAGTGAAACTTTAAAATTGCTAAGATACTGGCTTCTTCATGGTAATTTTTTCTATTTTTAGACAAATATTTCAACATGAGGAAGAACCAATGTAAGGAAAGTTTGGATATTTACATCAAGTTCCTTGGAAGAACAACCAAATTGGCACAGTTTTTGAAAGTTGCAGAGGTATAGAAATCCATTTCTACCACTGGCTTTTCTGCTTTTTTTTTTTTTTTTTTTTTTTTTTTTGCATTAGTTTACTATCAGGTATAACTATACTTTTTCTCCCCTACCATCACCACACAAACATTCAGAAATTGTTAGTAGTTTTAACTACTCCGTAAATGTTAAAACTAAAAACTGAGGTTAAGTGCTTCAAATGTACTATCCAATGCACTTGTGCTCAAAAGGAATCTTATAAGGACTTCTTTTTGTAGCCATGAGGATAACCAGTACCAAAAACAACTCTAAAGCTGGACCAAAATATATATGACATAAATCTTTTTTAGAGAGTGGATGATAGGTAGAACAGTTCTGTAGTCAGTGAGAGAAAGAAACACATGAGATAAGCCTCATGTCTTGCCTGACTCTTAGGACCCGAGCAGGATAAATACAAAGAGAAACACACCTAGGCACATGATAGTCAAACTTCTGAGAACCAAAGAGAACAAAGATATTTACCCACAGGAGAACAACAATATGAATAATGGTGACTACTTGAAAAATTAGAACACATTTGTATGATATCCAAAATGCAGCTTAGCTCTTCCCCAGACAGCAAAGATTCAATACCTGGCAAGTCTTTTCTTTTAGAGTCTATCCTTGGGATAAATATAAATATATACTTAAGTATACAGGGCATACTTTAGCCTGATATGATACCAGCCGAGGAAGACTTCATGTTCTTGGGGTATTTTCTCTTTCATTTATATGGTGATCTCTCAGTTACTTTTTTTGTTGTTGCCACTCCCTGCTGTAATGTGTATTTTTTCCCCTTTTTTGTGAATTCAGCAAGTTGGAATTGACCAGAGCAACATTCCTTATCTTACTCAGGTCAGTGTATCTCTCCTATGTATTGAAGTGACTTTTTTGTCTTTATGCTTATAATTTTATTATATTACTCATCATCTGAGACTTTGTCCTTTGCCCTATACTTACATATATGTGCATTTTAATTTTCCCATAAGTATTATTATCACTCCCACACACATATGGTGACTCATGTTATAACAACTAGACCATGCTGTTAAAATGAGCAGTGGAAACAGAAGGGTATTTGGAATAATGAACTTAAATTTGACAGCTGCCTTGACCACCTTCAGGAATGTGATCTCAAGTAACTCATTTCTATTCTCTGTTCCTCATTTCTGCAACTACAAAATGGGTGTAATGCTATTGCCTATCTCATAGCAGTGTTGTAAGAATCAAATGAGCTCAGGCTTTTTCATCTGGAAATGCCTGTGTTCCATCCTATTTGTACCATGGGACTTCAGAAATAGGGCTGCTGGCCCAGCCTGGAACTGCTACAGAGTGCTTTCCTGCTCTAGGCAATGGAATGCTAAAAATATAGTCAGTGTGGAAGGAATGTGGACTCCACATATCTTTCCAAGGTCTCCATTATACTGTTTACTTCCTGTTCATCTTATCCTGTTTGTATGACATCATAGATACAGTGGATTAATTTGATGTTCTGAGGGGTGACCAGATGGTCTAAACTTCTTCCAGCCCAATTATGACAGAAGATGAGAGGGTTAACACAGCCCTGGGTCAGAGCTGTAAATTATACTATTATCCATTCCATGTGCCTGTGAACTCTCTGAATCACACTTCTGACAGTTATAGAAAGGAGCACATTCCCCCAACCAATAGCCACACACCATGTACCTGAGGCTGTGTTAACTCACCTCTACCAAAGAAACTATAGTGGCTGGTGCAGTGGCCGCAATTGGCTCCTACTTGATTGGTTTTACTGTAGTTTGTCATTCTCCAGAGCCTGACTAATTTTGATGGGGATGGGGACCATCACCCTTGCATCTTTTTTTTTTTCCTAATCCTTTTTTTTAAATTTCGGCATATTATGGGGGTACAGATTTTAAGGTTTCAATAAATGCCCATTCTCCCCCTCCCCCCACACTGCATCTTTTGTATCTTCAAGATCGGCACTAATTTCTGCCATCCTCCTGTGAGGGGATCTTATTTTTTATTTACTATTTTGCTTAGGAGAGGGGAAGGGGCTATTTCAGAAGCATGTCCCCAGCTGAACTTTACTGCGACTTAACTATAGTTATAGGGCTAGGGGCCAGGGAGGGGATATGGGGGCAGACCCTGATGGAGCATGTAACTTGTTGGGTAGAGGCTTCTGTATCATCTTCGACAAAGGAAGCTCAGAGGTTTCTGGAAAATATGGAGACTCAGGACTTTCACAGCCATCCTTCAGCTATCTCCATCTGATATATCAGTGCTTGGCATGGCACACCTGCCTTGGTTGTGACTGGAAGAATGAAGGCTTATCTGAGATAACACATGTAGAGTGCTCAGATGGTGCCTGGTTCAGGTGGCAGGGAAGCATATAATAAATGAGCCACAAACCTAGCCCTTGAGTTCCTGAAGAAGGTGGAACAAAAACTATAGAAGCATTCCTAGATATCTACCAGAATGTAGTCCTCTGATTTTTTTCTACATTGATGTATGGGAAGAAGCCTGTGAAGAGAGAAGGCGAAGATGTAGGGGGAGAGAGGGTAGTATATTGAGTAAGGTCCCTTAGGGAATGAGAAGATATTGGATACAGAACACAGTGGAAGCAATGGCCTCAAATAAGAGGATAGAGGAGGCAAGGAGGAGAAGATGGTTGCAGAGACAAATAAAATGTTAGGTTTGGTGGCAGAGAAGGAGGGAGTTTCTGTGTGATGACCTGTCAATCCTTGAAGGAAAGGAATATGTTCTCTCAAGTATACACAGCACCAACATTCCTTCATGTACAGGTAAGTACAAAGGGGGCTTGTATATAGACATCCAACCCCTCAGAGTGGTCCACAATGGAAACCACTGTTGAGTGAAATAATGTACAACTTCCCGAATGAGAATTCAGATGACCAGTGGTGGGAAGATAGACAGATAATGAGAATGTCTAGGTTGGTAGGGTAGAAGATGGGGTTTCATTGCCTTATGAAACCTCATGAAACCTTTAATTGCCTCGTGATGGGGTTTCATGGCACCATAACTGGTGGATTTCAGTCAACATTCATTCATAAACACATGCTTGACCCCTAGTCAGTTATAATGAATGAGACACGATCCTAGCCCCTGAGTTCCTGAAGAAGGTGGAACAAAAACTATAGAAGCCTCCCAAGATATCTACCAGAATGTAGTCCTCTGATTTTTCTCTACATTGATCTTTCTTCCCGGAGGGAGGTGGTGTGGGCAGAAAGGGGACCTTTGCTGGAAACCATAGCCTCAGCTATTGTTGAGGCACAGATGAGCATTAACTGTCCAGCACTTGTGGCCTGAGCTCTAAGGGACATCTGCCAGGAGGAGTACCCAGGTAGACAGCTACATTTCCCACTGGGCCACCCTCGTCCTTACCTCAGCTCTGGTCCCCAGGATCCCTGGATCAAAATTGAAGTACTTGGCTGCAGGAGAGTCTGAGAAAGGCAGGCAAGGATCTTGCTGGTAAATTTTTATGCAGATCCCCATTCATTTCTCTGTAAATCAACTCTTTTTACTGGAATAGCATCCTTATCAGTATGCCGGCCCCTGGCCCTCAGCCAGTACAGAAAGTCATTTGTCATGGCCTTCACTTGGCAGAACTGCTCCCACAGCAATGTGCTTTCTTGGGTGTCCTCGAAATCCTGGAATGGAGTAAGTTGCAGGGCTATGTGGGAGAGGAGGGAGATAGGAATCAAGTCAGCCCCACCTTTGCCCCACTCAGTCAGTCTCCTTGAGAGAGGTCTGCTCAACACAATACACAGTTTCAAGGAGCCTTTTCAGCCAATCTGCTGCTAGATCCCACAAAGGGGCATCAAGGCCTTCCTCTGTGACTGTGGATTACCACTTTCTCCTTGTGATCGTGCTCCCAGCAGTTTTTACTTTATGTGAATTGATGCTAAACCGCTAGGTTTATACTGCTCACCATTTTAGCGCTCTCTTCTGGATTGTCCCTTTCTTAAGAGGAAATCTCCCTCATTTCCTCAGTTAATCCCCTCTGCCTTGATTTTAACATCACCTGGGAGTCACAGAGCCTCCTGTGAGCAGCCCTCTTGTGTGTCTGTCTCTGCCCCTCCCCTTTCCACCATTCCCTGCAGTTCCTGTTGTGTATGGCTCCCATAAACGCAAGTAGTGCAGTGTGTTGTGTCTCCAATCTGATGCATTTTTATTTTTTCACTAAAATGCATAGTTTAGTTTAAACATAATGTTTCTGGGCCACACTCCTTGTCGGAACTCCAGGGGCACAACTGCGGGGACCTGCCGAACAGTTCCACCCTGACCTGTGCCTAGATGGGTTTTCCCTCAGTTACCACAGTGTTTCTGTAGTTTTGGCGGTGGGAGAGGGACTGTGTGCCTCGTGAAGGAGGTCTTACAGCCTTGCATCTATGCTTTTCATGCAAAGCACCTTGGTGCATTTTAAGTTGTCTTTTTAAGCATTTTTCTGCCAATCTTGAATGCTGAGATCACGTAGCAGTGTTTCCACAAATTTGTAGCTGGCAGTGAATTGTATGAAAGCAAAGCAGACAAAAAAAATGGTTTTGACCAATTTTATTCAAATACTAATAACTTTTGCTATTTTTTCTCTCAGAATTTTGCCTTAGCTCTGTCCACACTGTTAGGTCTGAAGACAAGAGAGAGACACACATGAAACCTCAATGTAGCAAAATGCTGTTTATTTTGAGTATCTAGGTGCAGATGGGTGGAGGCCAAAGAGCATCCACAAGAGAAAACGGGTGAGCCTTGGGTTTTATAGAGTGTTTTTCCGGGAGGAGAAAGTAAGTGGGCCAGAACAGCCATTTGAAAGTAATTCTTTATCAAACAACCAGCTCCTAGGACCCCTGCCCCAGTCACAGCCTCCCTTCAGCTCTGGCATCATTCTTTTTTTTTTTTTTTTTAAAATATTTTTTTTATTTTGGCATATTATGGGGGTACAGATTTTAAGGTTTCAATAAATGCCCATTTCCCCCCCTCCCCCCAAAAGTCTGAGTCTCCATCATGACCATCCCCCAGATGGTGCACATCTCACTCACTATGTATGTATATACCCGCCCCCCTCCCCCCTCCCACCTGCCCAATACCCTGTTACTGTAGCACCTATGTGTCCACTTAGGTGCTACTCAGTTGATACCAGTTTGCTGGAGAATATATCTGGTGCTTGTTTTTCCATTCTTGGGATACTTCACTTAGTAGTATGGGTTCCAGCTCTAACCAGGAAAATATAAGGTGTGCTATATCACCATTGTTTCTTAGAGCTGAATAGTACTCCATGGTGTACATATACCACATTTTATTAATCCATTCTTGGATTGATGGGCACTTGGGCTGTTTCCACAGCCTTGCAATTATGAATTGTGCTGCTATAAACATTCGAGTGCAGGTGTCTTTTTTGTAGAGTGTCACTGGATCATTTGGGTAGATGCCCAGCAATGGGATTGCTGGATCAAATGGTAGATTCACTTGTATCGCTTTAAGGTATCTCCATATTGCTTTCCACAGAGGTTGAACTAGTTTGCAGTCCCACCAGCAGTGTAGGAGTGTTCCTCTCTCTCCGCAACCACGCCAGCATTTATTGTTTGGAGATTTTTTGATAAAGGCCATTCTCACTGGGGTTAAGTGATATCTCATTGTGGTTTTGATTTGCATTTCCCTGATGATTAGAGATGTTGAGCATTTCTTCATATGTTTGTTGGCCATTCTTCTGTCTTCTTTAGAAAAATTTCTGTTCAAGTCCTTTGCCCACTTTTTAATGGGGTTATTTGATTTTTTCTTCCTAATTTTCGTGAGTTCTAAGTATATTCTAGTTATCAGTCCCTTATCGGATGCATAGGATGCAAAAATTTTCTCCCATTCTGTAGGTTGTCTGTTTACTTTCATGACTATTTCTTTGGCTGTGCAGAAGCTTTGTAGTTTGATCATGTCCCATTTATTTATTTTTGTTGCTGCTGTGATTGCCTTTGGGGACTTCTTCATAAACTCTTTGCCCAGGCCGATGTCTAGGAGAGTGTTTCCAACTTTTTCCTCTAGAGTTCTAATAGTTTCATATCTTAGGTTTAAGTCTGTTATCCAGCGTGAGTTGGTTTTTGTGAGAGGTGAAAGGTGTGGGTCCTGTTTTAGCCTTCTACAGGTGGCTATCCAGTTTTCCCAGCACCATTTATTGAAGAGAGATTCTTTTCCCCAGCGTATGTTTTTGTCTGCTTTGTCAAAGATGAGATGGCTATATGAGGATGGTTTTATATCAGGATTCTCACATCTGTTCCACTGGTCAATATTCCTGTTTTTGTGCCAATACCACATTGTTTTAATTACTACAGCTTTGTAGTATAGTTTGATATCTGGCATATTAATGCCTCCCATTTTGTTTTTGTTGCCTAGAATTGCTCTTGATATTCGGGGTCTTCTTTGGTTCCATACGAAGCGTAAAATTATTTTTTCTATATCTGTGAAGAATGCTGATGGGATTTTAATAGGTATTGCATTGAATCTGTAGATCAGTTTGGGTAGTATAGACATTTTGATGATATTGAGTCTGCCGATCCACGAGCATGGTATGGATTTCCATCTGTTTACATCCTCTGCTATTTCCTTCCTCAGTGTTTCATAGTTCTCCCTGTAGAGGTCTTTTACCTCTTTGGTTAAATATATTCCTAGGTACTTTAATTTCTTTGTTGCTATTGTGAAGGGAATTGAGTCTTTGATTTGGTTCTCCATTAGATTGTTGTTGGCGTATATGAATGCCTCTGATTTCTGTGTATTAATTTTGTATCCTGAGACTTTACTAAATTCATTGATCAGTTCCAGGAGTTTCTTGGTTGAATCCTTGGGGTTTTCTAGATACAATATCATATCATCAGCAAACAGTGAAAGTTTGATCTCTTCTGCCCCTATTTGGATACCTTTGATTCCATTTTCCTGTCTGATTGCTGTAGCCAAGACTTCCAGCACTATGTTGAACAGAAGTGGAGATAGTGGTCAGCCTTGTCTGGTCCAGTTCTAAGTGGGAATGATTTCAATCTTTCCCCATTCAGTATGATGTTGGCTATGGGTCTGTCATATATGGCTTGTATCATTTTTAGGTATGTCCCTTCTATGCCTATTTTCTTAAGTGTTCGTATCATGAAAGGGTGTTGAATTTTGTCAAAAGCTTTTTCTGCATCTATTGAAAGAATCATGTGGTCTTTGTTTTTGCTTCTGTTTATGTGGTGAATTGCATTTATAGATTTACGTATGTTGAACCATCCCTGCATCCCTGGGATGATGGCATCATTCTTATCAGGAGAGCTAGGGAGGGATAGACTTCATCTGTATCAGGGGTGGAGGGGAAAGGAATGCTAGTTGCAGTTTTCTGTTATATTTACAAAGTGTGGGGACTTTCCAGACTCCTGTGGCTATTGTTTCACAAGCCTAAGTTTTGCATTAACCACATTCTGTCCTATACATACTTTTTGGGTTCCACCTGGAACAAACCTAACACACATCACTGTAAACAGTTCCTTTATTAAACCCTCTTTCCACTTTTTGCTCAACAGTTTATATCACCCATCTTCACCTCCAAATCTGCTTGTTTTCCTGTGTCCCAATCTCATCCCTGATACTCTCTCCCTCAACTCCCCTTAACAATCCAACACTGAGTACTATCAACTTTTAGATTTATTTTCATTGTATCCCCTTCTCTCCATTTTAGCTTAGTTTCAACATCCCCCATCTCTCCACCTACCAACCAATCTGCCTTCATATACTCTGCCCCCTGCTGTTTGTTTTACACAATGCATCCAAAATACAGATCCGATCATTTCACCCCTCATTTAAAAGCTCTCCAATTGTCTCCCAGTATTCTTAGGATAAAGTTCAAACTGTTCAACATTGCCTATAATTTAAGGTCCTACATTGTCAAATCCCTACCTACTCTCCAGCTTCATCCTCCTCATGCTCCCCCTTGCAGTCTCTGCTCTACCAAACATGGTTGATCTTTATTTTTGGCCTGTGCCAAAGAACATGTTGTTCTTCTGCCTACAGTGCTCCTTCCTCTACTTGTGAGTTACTTATTTCCCCACTATTCTTCAGATCTCAGCTTAAGCATTACTTTCTTCAGAAGGACTTGCTTCCCTGACCTTCCCTGACAGTCAGATTCTCTTGCTTCAACACTGAGTATCATGTACTTCTCTTTCATGCTACTTTTCACAACTTTGACATTACATTTATTTGTGTGATTATTTGATATCTCTTCTGCCCTAGACCTGTAGACTGTAAGCTTATGAAGCCTGGAACCAGGTTGTTTTTACTCATGTCTATATTCATAGTACCTACTGTAGAGTAAATTATTATCAATATATTTTTCTTGAATAAAGAATGAGTGAATGGATCAGGAGGGAGATGGTAGAATATAGAACTCTGGTGGGAAATTGGCCTTATGTAAAAGGAAGTCGACTTTTTGTATTTTTAATGGAAACAGAGAATGAAAAGATATATCCACATTCATTCAGAAAATATTAATTAATCACTTATGATTTGCCATGTACTTAAGATTCATTAGTGAAGAAAATAGATGATAGTCAAGGAAATCCCCCGTGAGGAGGTAACATTTCAGCAGAGACAAGGGACCATGTGCACACATGGGTTTCTATTTATATGCTTGGTATTGATTAAATTTGCTAATACGATGATATTCTCTTTCCCTTTTTTACTGTATTTCCTTCTCTCCCCCTACTCCCTCTTTTCCACTAGGCTTAATACTTTGCTTAAATTTATGTAGTGATCTGTACATGCATGAAGGAGCGATAGATAATGAATAATTTTAAGTCTAATGTCTTCTCCTCAGGGGATAGATATTTTAGTAGTCCTTTGATCATTTTAAGAAACTTTGTTGTTTTTAAAAGTGTATTTCAAAGAATAGTTTGAAAAATATGATTTTATATTAAGATGCTGTATATTCATTTTGTTAATGAATTTACATGTACTAATTTTAACTTTAATGCATTTTCTTATTTTTTAAAATTTTTTATTATTTCGGCATATTATGGGGGTACAGATTTTAAGGTGTCAATAAATGCCCTTTCCTCCCTCCCCCCACAAGTCAGAGTTTTCAGCATGACCATCCCCCAGATGGTGCACATCTCACTCATTATGTATATACCCGCCCCCCTTCCCCATCCCACCTGACCAATACCCTATTACTGCAGTACCTATGTGTCCACTTAGGTGCTACTCAGTTAATACCAGTTTGCTGGAGAATATATCTGGTGCTTATTTATCCATTCTTGGGATACTTCACTTAATAGTATGGGTTCCAGCTCTAACGAGGAAAATATAAGATGTGCTATATCACCATTGTTTCTTAGAGCTGAATAGTACTCCATGGTATACATATACCACATTTTATTAATCCATTCTTGGATTGATGGGCACTTGGGCTGTTTCCACAGCCTTGCAATTATGAATTGTGCTGCTATAAACATTCGAGTGCAGGTGTCTTTTTTGTAGAGTGTCATTAGATCTTTTGGGTAGATGCCCAGTAATAGGATTGCTGGATCAAATGGTAGATTCACTTGTATCATTTTAAGGTATCTCCATATTGCTTTCCACAGAGGTTAAACTAGTTTGCAGTCCCACCAGCAGTGTAGGAGTGTTCCTCTCTCTCCACATCCACGCCAGCATTTGTTATTTGGAGACTTTTTGATAAAGGCCATTCTCACTGGAGTTAAGTGATATCTCATTGTAGTTTTGATTTGAATTTCCCTGATGATTAGAGATGATGAGCATTTCTTCAAATGTTTGTTGGCCATTCTTCTGTCTTCTTTAGAAAAGTTTCTGTTCAAGTCCTATGCCCACTTTTTGATAGGGTTATTTGATTTTTTCTTCTTGATTTTTGTGAGTTCTAAGTATATTCTAGTTATCAGTCCCTGATCGGATACGTAGGATGCAAAAATTTTCTCCCATTCTATAGGTTATCTATTTACTTTCATGACTGTTTCTTTGGCTGTGCAGAAGCTTTGTAGTTTGATCATGTCCCATTTATTTATTTTTGTTGCTGCTGTGGTTGCCTTTGGGGACTTCTTCATAAACTCTTTGCCCAGGCCAATGTCTAGGAGAGTGTTTCCAACTTTTTCCTCTAAAATTCTAATAGTTTCATACCTTAGGTTTAAGTCTGTTATCCAGCGTGAGTTGATTGTTGTGAGAGGTGAAAGGTGTGGGTCCTGTTTTAGCCTTCTACAGGTGGCTATCCAGGTTTCCCAGCACCATTTATTGAAAAGGGATTCTTTCCCCCAGCATATGTTTTTGTCTGCTTTGTCAAAGATGAGATGGCTATATGAGGATGGTTTTATATCAGGATTCTCAGATCTGTTCCACTGGTCAATATTCCTATTTTTGTGCCAATACCAGATTGATTTAATTACTACAGCTTTGTAGTATAGTTTGATATCTGGTATATTAATACTTCCCATTTTGTTTTTGTTGCTTGGAATTGCTCTTGATATTCGGGGTCTTCTTTGGTAGCATACAAAGTGTAAAATTATTTTTTCTATATCTGTGAAGAATGCTGATGGGATTTTAATAGGTATTGCATTGAATCTGTAGATCAGTTTGGGTAGTATAGACATTTTGATGATGTTGAGTCTGCTGACCCACAAGCATGGAATGGATTTCCCTTTGTTTACATCCTCTGCTATTTCCTTCCTCAGAGTTTCATAGTTCTCCCTGCAGAGGTCTTTTACCTCCTTGGTTAAGTATACTCCTAGGTACTTTAATTTCTTTGTTGCTATTGTGAAGGGTATTGAGTCTTTGATTTTGTTCTCAATTAGATTGTTGTTGGCGTATATGAATGCCTCTGATTTCTGTGTATTGATTTTGTATCCTGAGACTTTACTAAATTCATTGATCAGTTCCAGGAGTTTCTTGGTTGAATCTTTGGGGTTTTACAAATATAATATCATATCATTAGCAAAGAGTGAAAGTTTGATCTCTTCTGCCCCTATTTGGATACCTTTAATTCCACTTTCCTCTCTGATTGCTGTAGCCTGGACTTCCAACACTATGTTGAATAGAAGTGGAGATAGTGGGCAGCCTTGTCTGGTTCCAGTTCTAAGTGGGAATGCTTTCAGTTTTTCCCCATTCAGTATGATGTTGGCTAGGCGTCTGTTATATATGGCTTGTATCATTTTTATATATGTCCCTTCTATACCTATTTTCTTAAGTGTTCGTATCATGAAAGGGTGTTGAATTTTGTGAAAAGCTCTTTCTGCATCTATTGAAAGAATCATGTGGTCTTTGTTTTTGCTCCTGTTTATGTGGTGAATTGCATTTATAGATTTACGTATGTTGCACCATCCCTGCATCCCTGGGATGAAGCCCACTTGGTCGTGATGGATTATTTTTTTGATAAGCGTCTGGATTTGGTTAGCTAAGATTTTGTGGAAAAATTTTGCATCTATATTCATTAAGGATATTGGTCTGTAGTTTTCTTTTTTTTGTTGCATCCTTTCCTGGTTTTGGCATCAGAGTAATATTCGCTTCATAAAAGGTGTCCGGGAGGTTTCTGTTCTTCTCGATGTTGTGGAATAGTTTCTGCAAGATAGGTACTAGTTCTTCTTTGTAAGTGTGGTAAAATTCAGGTGTGAAGCCATCTGGACCGGGACTTTTCTTTTTAGAGAGATTTTTAATTGCCGTTTCTATTTCAGCTCTTGAGATTGGTCTGTTCAGGGAATCTATTTCTTCCTGATTGAGCCTAGGGAGGCTGTGTGTTTCTAGAAATTTGTCCATTTTCTCCACATTTTTCAATTTGTGTGAATAAAGATTTTTGTAGTATTCATAAATTATATCTTGTATCTCTTTGGGATCAGTTGTGATATCTCCTTTTTTGTTCCTGATGGAGCTTATTAGAGATTTCTCTTTTCTGCTTTTGGTGAGCTTAGCCAGTGGCGTGTCAATTTTGTTTATGTTTTCAAAGAACTAACTTTTTGTTTTGTTAATCTCCTGGATAGCTTCCCTGTTTTCAATTTCGTTTAGTTCTTATTTGATCTTGTTGATTTCACTTCTTCTGCTGGGTTTGAGGTTGGTCTGTTCTTCTTTTTCCAGCTCTTTGAGTCGTTTCATTAGATTGTCTATTTGTGATCTTTTTGAGTTTTGTTATAGGCATTTATCGAGATAAACTTTCCTCTCAGAACTGCTTTAGCTGTGTCCCAGAGAATTTGATAACTTGTCTCTCCATTGTCATTTTCTTCATAGAATTTTTTAATTTCCATCTTGATTTCTTCATATGAAGTAATCATTTAGTAGGAGGTTGTTTAATTTCCACGTTTTTGTGTAGAAATGTGAGTTTCTGTTAGGGTTGATTTTTACTTTTATTCCACTGTGATCTGAGAAGATACATGGTATGATTCCTATGTTTTTAAATTTCTTGAGATTTACTTTGTGTCCTAGGATATGGTCAATCTTAGAGAATGTCCCGTGTGCTGATGAGAAGAACGTACATTCAGTGGATTTTGGATAGAATGTTCTGTAAATGCCAGTCAGACCCAATTGTTCTAGAGTTTTGTTTATGTCCATTATTTCTTTATTAATTTTCTGTTTGGAGGATGTGTCTTGTGCCGTCAGTGGGGTGTTGAAATCTCCGGCGATTATGGAGTTGCTATCAATGCATTTGCTTAGCTCCAGTAAGGTTTGCTTTATGAAACTGGGTGCACCTAAGTTGGGTGCATATATATTTAAAATTGTTATCTCTTCTTGTTGAACTGTGCCCTTCATCATTATATAATGACCCTTTTGTCTTTCACTACTTTTGTTGGTTTAAAAACTAAATCGTCTGAAATTAGAACTGCTGGAGAGCCCACCAGCAGTCCGGGATGTAGGGGAGGGGAAACGCCTGATTTACCTACCCTTCCCGCTGGTCCCTGGGCTGCTCTGGGGGTCTCAGCTTCCAGTTCTCCTCCGTGACCTCCTCCTGTGGAGTCTCCTGTGGTCTCAGGTACTCCTCCTTCGTACCCTTATCCAATGTAGGCTCTCCTTCTTGCTTCTTTCTTCTAATTTCTGCTAGAATCTGTCTTTTCTGCAGAGACACTCTGTCTGGCGGTGTTTCTCATCCGTTATTTTCTTGGTGCCCCCCTGCATGTTCTTTAATGAATTTTCTATAGAGGTGCTTTAATTTTTATACAAAATATTTTTTATACAGTTGTCTTTCCATGTCTGTGGGGTATTATTCCTGGAACCCTCATGGAAACCAAAATCCATGAATGCTCAAGTCACTGAGAGAATGATGCAGTATTTGCAAATAACCTACACATATCCTCTCATGTACTTTAAATAATCTCTAGATTACTTATTATACCTAATACAATGTAAATACTGTATAAATAGTTGTTATACTGTCTTGTTTAGGGGATAATGACAAGAAAAATGTTTGTATGTACATGTTCAGTACAGATGTAACCATCCGTTTGTTTTCAGAATAGTTTCAATCTGTGGTTGATTGAATCCATAGATATGGAACCCATGGACATGGAAGGCTGACTGTAATATAGAAGGGTATGAATTTGCTAAAACTATCAGATGATAAGTCTTCCATATCTTTTTTTAGGCACCCCACAGTTTACTTGAAGCACTAAAACAGCATTTAGCATCTTTGGAGGAGGAAAATGACATTTTCCCTCCTTACAGGTAAGTTAATACATGTCTTAACATAGGTTAATTTTTTTTTTTCCTCTAAATAATTTCTCTCATCCTAAATGTTTAATGATATGAGATTGACTAAATAAATTATGGGCTATGAGTATGATAGAATACTGTTCAGCTATTTTAAATGATGATATGGAACAGAACTTTTCAGTCTTTTCTAGGATTCCATACTCTTCACAAGGGTGATATGCTTCCCAAAGGAACATATTTTATTAAACCGAATGATTCCCGAAGTCAGAGGTTGGGATGGGAATGTCCCCCTCTTTTCAAGAACTTGATTCTGTCCCCTAGGGGCTCCTCTAGTGAGAATAACTGTTATTTTAGAAGATTATTTAATGGCATGGCAAACTGTTCATTCATGATACAGTGTACATAGTAATGTTCAAGACACATATGTGTGTATGTATACACACATTTATACATGTACTCCTCTATATATGCATATACGAACAAATTAAATAATATAAAATTTGATGTGTATTACCTCAAAATGTTCATATTAGCTATTTCTAAGTGGAACAATTATGGTTGATTTCAGTTTTCTTTTTGTACTTTTTTGTATTGTCTAAAATTTCTACAAAGGTTATGTATTATGTATTCATTATACTTTTTTAGATTATGTTGACTATAATTATAATTTATAATATAATTCACATTATTACCCTCTCTTAGACCACAAATCCCGTGCTATTTCTTAATTATCTCTATCACAGATAGATATATAGTTAGTATATAGTTAGATAGATGGATGGATAAGTCAATGAATCAAAGAAATATAGGCTTAGCTAGGTAGGATATATATGATTCTGTTTATTCTCTAGAGTGCCTCATCTTTCTTGTGATCTTTTAAGTCTCCAGCATGCATTGATTCCATCCATCCTAAATAGTCCAGTTGTGAAAGCTTCAGCAAGTAGAGATTGCTTTGCAGGTAATATGATATTATTACATGATTATGTTGGTAACAACTGAAGACAGGATTAGAATCTTTAATTTTTCCATTGCTCAACCACCAACTATATCTTCTGCCTCTCCCTGAAGCAGTCTTTGACCCAGCAATTTTATTCCTAGGAATTTATCCAACATATATTTACAACTGTGAAATGATGTATGAACAAGAATATTCATTACAACATAGTAATAGCAAAATTACATTAATAAGAGGCTTGTTTTTATGTAGTGAAATGAAACAATCTCCAAGATGTACTGTTAAATGACAAATGAGCAAAGTTTGGACAAAGTATAGTATTCTATCATTTTTGATTTTTAAAACAGAAATAAGAAAGAATACATGTGTATTTATAATTTCTTAAAGGATACTTCTGGAAGGATATATAAGAAATGAGTTAAAATGGGTTGCCTCCAAAAACAACGTGGTGGTTAATGGAAAGAAATGGCTGAAAGAGTCTTCACTTTGTGCCCTTTTGTAACTTCTGAATTTGTATCATGCAAATAATTACCTATTAATATATAATTTTGCAAAGAAACACATATATACATACAGTGTTATACCTTATAATGCTTAAGGTGAGGTTAGTTTGTCTCATACTTAAATGGTGTGCTGAAGCCAACACATACCAGCTTACAAGAGCCAATTATTAAATTTTCAGGAATTTGGATAGCTTATTGATGTCACATTGGTGGCTTGAAATTGGACATGGGAGTACTTACACTACAGAAATGGGCAAACACTACAAATCAGTCTTCTCTTTTCTCAAGAGCTGGTTGTTATTTACTGACATAGAACTACTCAAAGGCAGACATATTTTGCTTTTTAATAGGTTATTTTGTTTCAATGATGTTACTTGATTCTCTACACAAATCTATGTAATAATGAGCTGTAGTATCATAGGGTCTATATGTATTTGAATTAAATTTTGTTCTTAATTTAACTTAAAGATTTAAATTGTATCTATTTTAAATGTTGTTTTTATTTTTCTTTTGTACATATATTGTCAATGGACACACCTTCTGCATTTTTAATGGGTGAGTTTGACCACAACTATGATGAATATAAGTCCTTTGAGTGAAACCACGTACTATACATTTACTTCATTTCCAAAAGATTGACTACACTCACTTTGCTGAGTGTGGTTTAGGAATCATTAGTGCTTATGAAAGATATTATACGACAATTTAACATAGTGGTTAAGAGAACAAGCTATGGATTCAGTCCAAAGTGAATGTAAATCCCAAGTAGAGAGTAGGAGAAATAGGGGAACTACCCTATTTTATTTTATTTTATTTTATTTTATTT
Source organism: Microcebus murinus (assembly GCF_040939455.1). Taxonomy (NCBI): domain Eukaryota; kingdom Metazoa; phylum Chordata; class Mammalia; order Primates; family Cheirogaleidae; genus Microcebus; species Microcebus murinus. Next base: position 326,613 of record NW_027438951.1, on the reverse strand, counting down.
TATTTTATTTCTCTCTCTTTTTCATTTCATCATATTATGGGGGTACAAATATTGTTAAGGTTACATATATTGCCCTTGCTATCCCCCCCACCCCATCAGAGCTTCTAGTAGCGCATCCATCCTCCAGGTGGTGCCCATCGCACTCATTATATAACTATACACCCATCCCCTCCTTCCCCCTCCCACCCGCCCGACGCCTGATAAATGTTTCTTTTTTTTCTTTGACATTTTGGTTACATTTTATATCTTTGCCTCTCCCTAGGAAGGGTTAGAGGTGTTCCCTTCCCCTTCAAAATGCTCACCACATCCCTAACATGTGGGTCTGCCCCCCACCCCAATCCCTGGTTACACTACCACCATTTGAGCACCATAGTTTTAATCAGTCAGCACCAATTTGATGGCGAGTACATGTGGAGCCCATTTTCCTGATCTTGTGTCGCCTCACTCAATCCAGGATAGTATGAGTGGTGCTAGCTTGCTGTCATTTCTTAGAATTGAGTAATATTCCATTGTGAACATATACCAAATTTTAATTATCCACTCATGAATTGATGGGCACATGGATTGTTTCCATGTCCTTGCAATAGTGAATTGTGCTGCCATAAACATTCGGATGCAGATGTCTTTATAATAGAATGACTTATGCTTTTTTGGGTAGATGCCTAACAATGCTATTTGCTGGGTTGAATGGTATTTCTATTTTTAGCTGTTTGAGGTATCTCCGAATTCTTTATCACAAAGGTTGCACTAATTTTCTGTCCCACCAGCAATGTAAGAGTGTTCCTGTCTCTCCACATCATCACCAGCATTTGTTGTTTTGGCATTTCTTGATACAGGCCATTCTCACTGGGGTTAAGTGGTATCTCATTGTGGCTTTGATTTGCATTTCTCTAATGATTAGAGATGTTGAGAATTTTTTTTACTATGGTTGCAGGCCATTATTCTGTCTTCTTTGGAGAAGTTTCTGTTCATTTCCATTGCCCATTTCCTGATGGGATTGTTTGATTTTGTCTTGTTAATTATTTTAAGTTCTAGATAGATTCTTGTTATTAGACCTTTATCAGCAGTGTAGAGAGCAAATATTTTCTCCCATTCTGTGGGTTGTCTATTTGCTCTAATGATAGTTTCCTTGGCTGTGCAGACGCTTTTTAATTGGATCAGATCCCATTTGTTTATCTTTGATGCTGCGGTGATTGCCTTGGGGGTCTTCCTCAAGAATTCTTTGCCTAGGCCAGTGTCTGATAGGGTTTTCCCAACATCTTCTAGGATCCTTTAAGTTTCATGCCTTAGGTTTAAATCTGTTATCCATCTTGAGTGGATATTTGTGAGAGGTGAGAGGTAGGGACCCTGATTCAATCTTCTGCATGTAACAATCCAGTTTTCCCAGCACCATTTATTGAAGAGAGATTCTTTTCCCCATTGTATATTTTTGTCAGCTTTATCAAAGATTAGGTTACCGTATGCAGATGGTTTCATCTCTGGAATCTCAGTTCTATTCCAAATATTGATGCTTCTGTTCTTGTGCCAGTCCCAGGCTGATTTAAGTATTATTGGTTTATAGTACAGCTTGAAGTCAGGAAGATTGATGCCTCCCAGTGTGTTCTTTTTACTTAAGATTGCTTTGGCTATACAAGGTTTTTTCTGGTTCCATACAAAGTGAATAATTATTTTTTCTAGGTCTGTAAAGAATGACGGGTGGTACTTTGATGGAGATTGCATTAATTCTATAGATGACTTTAGGTAATATTGACATTTTAACAATATTGATTGTACCAATCCATAAACAAGGTAGAGTTTTCCATCTGTTTACATCTTCTACAGTTTCCCTCTTTAGTGTTTCGTAGTTCTCCTTGTATAAGTCTTTCGTATCTTTTGTTAAATACACTCCTAGATATTTAATTTTCTTTGGGGATATAGTAAAAGGTATTGCGTTTTTGATTTGAGTTTCTGCTTGATGGTTCTTGGCGTATATGAATGCTTCTGATTTGTGTATATTGATTTTGTAACCTGAAACTTTACCGAATTCATTGATCAAATCCAGGAGTCTCTTGGATGAATCCATGGGGTTTTCTTGGTATAATATCATATCAGCAAAGAGCGATAGTTTGATCTCATCTGCCCCTACTTGGATGCCCTTAATATCCCCCTCTTGCCTGATTGCTATGGCTAGGACTTCGAGCACTATGTTGTATAGCACTATGTTGTATAGTGGGTGTCCTTGTCTAGTTCTGGTTCGAAGAGGGAATGGTTTCAATTTTTCCCCATTCAGAATGATATTGGCAGTGGGTTTGTCATAAATGGATTTGATAAATTTAAGGTATGAGCCACCTATTCTTATTTTGTTAAGAGTTTTTATCATAAAGGTGTGTTGGACTTTGTCAAATGCTTTTTATGCGTCTATCGAGAGAATTATATGGTCTTTGTTCTTGTTTTTATTTATGAGGTGAATTGCATTTATAGACTTGCGTATGTTGGTTGAACCAGCCTTGCATCCCTGGAATAAAGCCCACCTGGTCATGGTGATTTATTTTTTTGATGTGCTGCTGAATTCTATTTGCTAAAATTTTGTTGAGGATTTTTGCATCTATATTCATGAGGGATATTGCTCTGTAATTTTTTTTGTTGTTGCATCCTTTCCTGGCTTTGGTTTCAAGGTGATATTGGCTTCGTAGAATGAGTTAGGAAGGATACCATCCTTCTCAATGGTGTGAAGTAGTTTCTGTAGTATAGAGGGAACTACCATATTTTGAAGGGCTATAGGCCTGATTACCAACAGTCCAAGACTGACAACTACTGGTGATCTCCACACATGCCACCTTTATTGCTTCAGCCAATTCTCTTGACAATCCTATGACCAGCTGAAACTACTTTTTCTCTTAAATTAAATTACTGTGATTGAAAAATGCTGGTCATGGAGCCAGAGTGCTTGGGTTCAAATTTCACTCTAAGACTCATGGACTGTGTGTTTTGGGGCACGTCACTTAACCTCTCTGTGTCTCAGCTTCCTTCCACTTTCTACTTTGCTCGTTCTTCTCAAAGCTACTTGCTCTACATCCTTGGTGATTTCGTTGAATGTTTCTTCTCTATTTCTGGCCATGGTTGAAGATACTTCTCTTATGGTTTTAATTACTATCTATATTCTAGATATATAGACAGAGATAGTTTATATTTCTGTTTATATTTATGTCTAGAGATCCAGACTTATATATATCCAGCTGTCTACTGGACTTCTCCACATGGATGTTCTGCAGTCATCTCACTTTATCTAAAATGAAATTTCCCACTTACCATCTCTGTGCAAACCTTGCTCCATTGCGTTTGGCTTGTCTTAGCTGTAGTAAATGGCACTGCCATCCATCCAGGTGCTCAGTTGCTACCTGGGAGTTATTGTTTTGACACTTCCTTTCCGCTCACTCTCATATCCAATCCATCACCAAATCCTATTCATTCTACTATTTAATGATCTCTCATTTCTCTCCACTTATGTCCATCCAAACTGCCACATCCTTAGTTTTATCCTTTAAGTCTCACATTAAGTAACACAGAAGAATTATTCTTGATTCCGTACATGAAGTTATAATAAATTTAAATCATTCAGAAGGGTGATTTTTAGCAAAATCTTACATATAAGAATGACTTTTTTGAAAAATTATATTCTAACATAATCATTGAGAAATAGATTTTTGGGTATAAATATTCTGACATTTATTAAAAATTGACAATGAAAATTATCTAAGAGCAGTGAAAAATTTATTGCAATTGAATAGTTACATTATAAATGTGAACTATTAACATTTAAATTTAGGTCATTGTGTGCAGTTATATTGCTAAAATGGTTTTTGAATATATATTTCATACATTTCTGTGCAATACTGCATATTATTTCCTCATTTGCCAAATATTTATTGACTTACTGACTTATTTACTGCCTACTGTATGCCTGGCACTTTGTGGGCACTGGGGACACAGCAGTGAAAGCCAGGGAGACAGAAAATCAATAGAGACTACTGTAAGAACTTCATGACCACCTCTCTGCTTCTACCCTTGCTCCCTACATTCCATTCTTTACATAGCAGAGTGCTCTCATTAAAATACCAGTTAGATCACATCTCTCTTCTATTCGAATACCTCCAATGGCTTTTCTGTCTCAAGGAAATTGGCCTGAGACAGTGCCTCAGAATAAAAGCCAAAGTCATTATAACCTCTTACAAGGCCTTTAATGATCTGACCCCTCCCACCTTTCAATTGCCTTTCTGACCTTTTTGGTCGTTCTAACTCCAGACACATTGGCCTTCTCACTGTTCCTCACACAAACCAAGCACATTCTTTCCTCAGGGACTTTGTTCATGCCTTTCCTTCTGCAGTATCAACATGGTTCACTCTCTCACATCATTCAGGTCTTTACTTAAAAGTCCCCTTCTCGGTGATTTAAAATTCAAATTACTGCATGTACTAAGCTAAATACATAAAGCAAAAATTAATAGAAATATAGAGAACTTGAGGAAAATACTATATATTGGGCAATTTCAAACCACTTCTTTCATTATTGGACAGATCTTCCTCACCAACATATCATATACCTTTCCCTGAACATGTTCTTTCCCTTAGCATGTACCACTATCTAGAGTATTATATACTTTGTTTTGGTTATTTTCTGTCTCTGATAGAATGTAAATTACATGAAGGCAGGGGTTTTTTATTCGTTTTGCTCATTGATATATCTTTAACGCCTCGTATAGTGTCTGGCACATAACAAGTGCTCAATTAAAATTTATATAATAAATAACTGAGGATCACTTTATACTTATTCACCTAATAATTTGAGGTCCTGTTAGTTCATAATGGGAAGGTACACATATGTTATTATTATATTGATATAAATTTAGTTTATATTTTCATCTCATTCAGTCTCTCGTTTTCAGATTATTTTTCCTACATGATTATATTACAACCAACATTATCTTCATAAGCCCACAAACCTGTTGAAGCCAGACAGCAGAACAGAACAATTATAACAAGCAACCTGGATGGCTCACTTGCTACCCTTGTAGGAGGTAAGCATCTATGTTTAAATTAATATTTTAAATATATTTTTAAATGCACTTTTAAGAAAAAGTATTTACACAAAAATAATATAAAATTTGTGTTTGTTTTATGAAACAGATCTTAACATTGAAGAAATCCCAGTCAACAAGTAAGTTTTTATTATTTAAAAAAACTAGCCAATAAATACATGTTAGAAGAACAGACTTATAAGAGTAATCACTAGGAAATAATTCGTAAATTAGATATTATAATCACTTGTGATAAAATTCTACAATATGTGGATTTTTTACTTAAATAATTAACGTAGAAAATTTATTTCTTACGTACTATTCCAACTTTTGTAGGTAAAATTCTCGCTTAATGTATTACATGGTGAGAGGTAGGGATACAGATTCATTCTTTTGCATGTAGCTATCCTGTTTTCCCAGCACCATTTATTGAAAAGAAATTCTCTCCCCCAATGTATATTTTTGTCTGCTTTATCAAAGATTAGGTTACCATATGCATATGGTTTCATCTCTGGAATCTCAGTCCTGTTCCAAAGATCAATGCCTCTATTCTTGTGCCGTTACCAGGCTGATTTAATTATTATTGCTTTATAGTACAGCTTGAAGTCAGGAAGACTGATACCTCCTAGTTTGTTCTTTTTTTTTTCTTTTTTTTTTTTTTTTTCTAAAGGAACTTTTTTTTATTTTTTTTATTTTGGCATATTATGGGGGTACAGATTTTAAGGTTTCAATAAATGCCCATTTCCCCCTACCCCCAAAAGTCTGAGTCTCAATCATGACCATCCCCCAGATGGTGCACATCTCACTCGTTATGTTTGTATATACCTGCCCCCCTCCCCCCTCCCACCTCCCCAATACCCTATTACTGTAGCACCTATGTGTCCACTTAGGTGCTACTCAGTTAATACCAGTTTGCTGGAGAATATATCTGGTGCTTGTTTTTCCATTCTTGGGATACTTCACTTAGTAGTATGGGTTCCAGCTCTAACCAGGAAAATATAAGATGTGCTATATCACCATTGTTTCTTAGAGCTGAATAGTACTCCATGGTATACATATACCACATTTTATTAATCCATTCTTGGATTGATGGGCACTTGGGCTGTTTCCACAGCCTTGCAATTATGAATTGTGCTGCTATAAACATTCGAGTGCAGGTGTCTTTTTTGTAGAGTGTCACTGGATCATTTGGGTAGATGCCCAGCAATGGGATTGCTGGATCAAATGGTAGATTCACTTGTATCGCTTTAAGGTATCTCCATATTGCTTTCCACAGAAGTTGAACTAGTTTGCAGTCCCACCAGCAGTGTAGGAGTGTTCCTCGCTCTCCGCAACCACGCCAGCATTTATTGTTTGGAGATTTTTTGATAAAGGCCATTCTCACTGGGGTTAAGTGATATCTCATTGTGGTTTTGATTTGCATTTCCCTGATGATTAGAGATGTTGAGCATTTCTTCATATGTTTGTTGGCCATTCTTCTGTCTTCTTTAGAAAAATTTCTGTTCAAGTCCTTTGCCCACTTTTTAATGGGGTTATTTGATTTTTCTTCCTTATTTTCGTGAGTTCTAAGTATATTCTAGTTATCAGTCCCTTATCAGATGCATAGAATGCAAAAATTTTCTCCCATTCTGTAGGTTGTCTGTTTACTTTCATGACTATTTGGTTGTGCAGAAGCTTTGTAGTTTGATCATGTCCCATTTATTTATTTTTGTTGCTGCTGTGATTGCCTTTGGGGACTTCTTCATAAACTCTTTGCCCAGGCCAATGTATAGGAGAGTGTTTCCAACTTTTTCCTCTAGAGTTCTAATAGTTTCATATCTTAGGTTTAAGTCTGTTATCCAGCGTGAGTTGGTTTTTGTGAGAGATGAAAGGTTTGGGTCCTGTTTTAGCCTTCTACAGGTGGCTATCCAGGTTTCCCAGCACCATTTATTGAAGAGGGATTCTTTTCCCCAGCGTATGTTTTTGTCTGCTTTGACAAAGATTGGATGGCTATATGAGGATGGTTTTATATCAGGATTCTCACATCTGTTCCACTGGTCAATATTCCTGTTTTTGTGCCAATACCATATTGTTTTAATTACTACAGCTTTGTAGTATAGTTTGATATCTGGCATATTAATGCCTCCCATTTTGTTTTTGTTGCCTAGAATTGCTCTTGATATTCGGGGTCTTTGGTTCCATACGAAGCGTAAAATTATTTTTTCTATATCTGTGAAGAATGCTGATGGGATTTTAATAGGTATTGCATTGAATCTGTAGATCAGTTTGGGTAGTATAGACATTTTGATGATATTGAGTCTGCCGATCCACGAGGATGGTATGGATTTCCATCTGTTTACATCCTCTGCTATTTCCTTCCTCAGTGTTTCATAGTTCTCCCTGTAGAAATCTTTTACGTCCTTGGTTAAGTAAATTCCTAGGTACTTTAATTTCTTTGTTGCTATTGTGAAGGGAATTGAGTCTTTGATTTGGTTCGCAATTAGATTGTTGTTGGCGTATATGAATGCCTCTGATTTCTGTTTATTGATTTTGTATCCTGAGACTTTACTAAATTCATTGATCAGTTCCAGGAGTTTCTTGGTTGAATCCTTGGGGTTTTCTAGATACAATATCATATCATCAGCAAACAGTGAAAGTTTGATCTCTTCTGCCCCTATTTGGATACCTTTGATTCCATTTTCCTGTCTGATTGCTGTAGCCAAGACTTCCAGCGCTATGTTGAACAGAAGTGGAGATAGTGGGCAGCCTTGTCTGGTTCCAGTTCTAAGTGGGAATGATTTCAATTTTTCCCCATTCAGTATGATGTTGG